>NC_142090.1:61765527-62130527 GCF_054644295.1 Miniopterus natalensis | reverse complement strand
ACAGTTGCTGGCAGGCTAACAGAAGAGAGGTGCAGAGTGCATTCAGAACAAAGGCCTTTTTGAAACCACAGGTTGGTGTTTTTTTTAAATTTAATTCTAGGGACCAAAATTAAAGCTTCCTTCAAGTAGTTTTACAATTCTGAAAAGAACTGATTGTTCTAAAGCCACACCTTGGTTACTTCCTCAGCAATTATTACAATGAAAGATCACTGTCAGATGCATGTTTAGGAAAGATACCCACACTGTAGTTTGCCTGAATTCCACAGGGGCTGGGGCCCTAGGGCAGCATATTCACTTAGACCTGGCACAGTCTTGTGGGCATACCTCACAGCACAGGTCTGTGCCCTGCAGCCTGTAGACCCTTAGAGTTGTGAGCAAGAGCTTTTCAGTTTCAGAAATGGGAAGGAAGGTAAGGAGTTTAGCTATTTTGGTCACACTCACACACACACACACACACCTCCAATCTCTATTAATGGCGAAAACATTTTGTTTCTATCATGTAGACATAGCCAAAATGTTCTGAACCCAATACAAAACTTGAAAGAAGATGTAGCCCCTGCTCAAGAAACATCTGTTATTTTTATTTTCCAATGGAGATAAGTACATACATGGGTCCTGAAAATGGTATGCTTTGGATGCAAGTCCCTGCTTGGAATAACTACTGGTTTTCAGGAAATGGAGGAAATACTACAGAAGAGAAGCAACTTTAAACTTTCTATGTGGGTCTTTATGGAAAAATGCCTGAAGAGGACACACCTACTCTAGACTTCAGTTTAAGTATCAGTTCTACAATTAACTGGCTGCAAATGGTTTTTAAAAAATCTTCCTTTGCCCAGCTTGCGTGGCTCAGCGGTTGAGCATCCACCTATGAACCCAGAAGATAGCTTTTAGATTCCCAGTCAGGGCACATGCCCGGGTTGTGGGCTCGATCCCCAGTAGGGGGCGTGCAAAAGGCAGCCGATCAATGACTCTCTCATCATTGATGTTTCTCTCTCTCTCTCTCTCCCTCTCCCTTCCTCTCTCTGAAGTCAATAAAGACATACTTAAAAAGAAAAAAGAAAAAAAATTTAAAAATCTTTCTTTAACTATTTCCTTATCTGTCAAATAGGTACATCAATAACCATTTAGCTACTGTCCAAAGTTGTCATGGGGGTCAAGTGCAGACCCCTGAATTAGTCAAGACTCTTCAGAGAAACAGAACCAAAACGAGACATATATGTATTATGAGAAATTGGCTCATATGATATGTGATTATGGAACCTGATAAATCACATAATCTACCATCTGCAAACTGGAAATTCAGGAAAGCCAGTGTTATAATCCAGTCATAATCCAAAGGCCTGAGAATCAGGGGAGCCCATTGTGTAAATTCCCATTCAAGGGCAGGAGAGGACCAGTGTCCCACCTCATGTAGACAGACAAGAAGGAAAAGGGACGCGGTCCTCCTTCCTCTGCCTCTAGTTCTGCTTAGGCACTCGACAGATTGGATACTGCCCACCCATACTGGGGAGGGCAATTCAGTGCACTGATTCAAATGCTAATCTCATCCAGGACACCCTCATAGACAAACCTGTGCACCCCATGGCGCAGTCAAGTTAACATAAAATTAATCATCATAACTGCTATATAAAGTACATGAAAGTGAAATATTGGCTAATCAACTATGCAGGCTGAAGTACACGCCAGTTGTCTGTGTCCAGCTGTACCTTAGTAATAGATGAAAACTGTTCAAAAAGCAAAACAGACATTTTTCTCTGCGGCAACTAGATAAAGCCTTAAACATATACGTAAGCCATTACAGGAAAGAAGACTTGGTACCTTGAGACAAACAAGCAAATAAAATCTCCCTGAATGAACTAGGTTACTCATTTAATACTAGTCTCCAAAATAGGTAAAATCTAAAGATCTTTTTCTGTCAGTTATTGACTCTTTAATAAAACAACTTTATCGCTGACTTTTGCAATTCTGATATGTAATGAACCCTGTAGATACCCTTGTGAGAAATTATGTATTTTTAATCCACTGAGCCAGTCCTTGACAGAAATCCCCAGTTGAGGTAAGGAGGCCAGCCTCTATATCCTCTGTGTTTACCAGTCACCACATGTGGACTTCTTCTAGGGAGGAGACATGGTCTAGGATAAGACAACTTCCTTCTGTGAAGGAAAATACTGAACAGGAACACAGCTGTGAGCTAAGGCTAATCTCATCCAGGACACCCCCACAGACATACCTGTGCACCCCGTGGTGCAGTTGAGTTAACCTAAAATTATGTTAATTTGACTGTAGCAGTACTGACAGCTGGGGGAACACATACTCTAGTCCTAGATTATTGATTAGAGAGCATGAGTTTATATTTTAATATATGTTGGCAAACTATTTTCCTTAAAAATTATTATAGTTTTCACTTCCATCAACAATATATGAAAATGTCTATTTCCCTGAGTTCACACCAGCACTTGGTATTATTACTTTTTCAAATATTTGACAATGACATATCATTGTTATTTTAAGTGGCATTTCCTTGATAATTGCCAAGGTTGAAAATCTTTTTATTGGTGCCTTGGTGATATTTTTATGTATGTATCTATATGCCATTTACTTATTTTTGATATGTTTCTTTTTTTAAAAATGTGCTTTTATTGATTTCAGAGAGAGAAAAAGAGGGGAAGAGAGAGATAGAAACATCAATGATAAGAGTCATTGATTGGCTGCCTCCTGCACACCCCCTACTGGGGATTGAGCCCATAACCCAGGCATGTGCCCTGACTGGGAATTGAACAGTGACCTCCTGGTTCATAGGTCAACACTCAACCACTGAGCCATGTCTGCCAGGCTATATTTCTTTTTTTAATTAAAATTTTTTCAAATTACAGTTGACATGTAGTATTATATTAGTATCAGGTATATAACATAGTGATTAGATACTTATATAACTTATTAAGTGATCACCCTAATAAGTCTAGTGTTTGTTTCTTTTCACTCAATTTGTAGAAGCTCTCCTATATAAATGATATTAATCCATCATGGTGTGCTGTGGTATAGTCTTCTGGCCATTTCTTAAAATCTATCCTCCACTTCTTTGCCTGAGCACATGACTACAACACATTCTCTAGTCAGTCTCCTGTGCGGTTGTGTGATTATGTGACTAAATTCCAGGCAGTGGATTATAAGCCAAAATGCCTCGTGTGCCTCCTATTTATCTTCTTCTGCTGGATGCATGCAGATGACAATGGGTGGGGTGGAGCCATGAGATAGAAGGAATCTGGGTCCCTGAACTCAAGTCCCCACTCTGAACTGTTAAGTGAGCAAGAAATAAACCTTATTATATTTAAGCTACAATACATTTTTGGGATGTACAATTTATTTTAGCATGTTCACCCACACCAGTGTGGGTGTATTGTCTGTTTTCTTCCCAGTCTATGATTTGTAGCTGACCACACATCCATGGTAAGTTTTGAAAGGCTGGTCAGAGAAAGATGTATATGCAAAGAAGTCTCAGAAGAGAGGCCAGAAAATTTGGAGTAAAACTAGAACAGTGTGGCATCAAGGAAGCTGAGAGAAAACAGTGCTTCCAGAAACTTCTGTCTCGCAAACTGAAAGAGGCTGAGACTCGTGCTGAATTTGCAGAGAGAACAGTTGCAAAACTGGAAAAGAGAATTGGTGACCTGGAAGAAAATCTTGCACAGGCCAGAGAAGAGAATGTTGGCTTACATGAGACACTAAATGAACTTAAATGTACATAACCAAAACAGAAGAGTCTTGTTCTCACAGAAGCTCCAGATCTCCGTGTCTTTCTCTTGTAAGAAGTTTCTTTTGTTACTGCATCTGTGCAAATTATAAATATGTATCCAGCCCTGGCTGGGTGGCTCAGTTGGTTGGAGCATTGTCCCGTATACCAGAAAGGTTGTGGGTTTGATTCCCAGGCAGGGCATATACGTAGGTTGCAGGTTAGATCCCTAGTGTGCTGGGACACACACAGGAGGCAATGGATCAATGTTTCTCCCTCCCTCCCTCCCTCCCTCTCTCTCTCTCTCTCTCTCTCTCTCAAATTAATAAAAAAATATCCTTAGGTGAGGATTAAAAAGAAAAAGTGACCAAATATTTTGTATCAGAGAAACTTTGAGCACTAGTTAAATCTAATTCCTTCTTTTTTTTTTTTTAAAAAAAAAAAAGGCAAATAAGAGAGAAAAAAAGAAAGAGGCCATGATCAGTCATATTTCATACTGTTGAGAGGTCCAGTCAAAGGAGGCCTGAAATCTAACAGATGCTTGATGACTAGTTGGTGCAAAGATGTCTCTGGAGACAGGATTTCACAAGAGAAGTATTAGAAAGTTTTAATCCGATAAAGACAACTTCTATGGAAAGTGCTTTCCTAAATGTCCATCTTCTGCTAATGAGTGTGTCAAGTCTGTGAAAAGTTTGGAAGGTGCCCACCTATGCCTTTGAACGACAGCAAAAACACAGTTCAGTCCTGCAGTGTTGATCCACACATGTCCGTAGGCCTGGACATCTGGGTGACTCAGCTCAGCCCACAAGAATTCATCAGCAGGCAGATCCTACAAACCTGTTAGTGTAGAGAGCCCAGTTGGCCATTCACACCTGAGCTAACCTGAACTAACCTTGCCCTTCTTAAAAAGCACAACCTTCCCAAGCCTACTAGTCCCCTGCTGTCTGAACATGACACATCAACTTATGGTTTCTCAGCTATACCTTATTCAACTCTTCTGTTTTCTCAGGTAAGCCTCTAAAAATTACTTCTAGGGACAGAACCTTCTGGGTTACTGAATGTCAGGACAAATAAATGCTCTTGCTTACAAGAAAAATCATAGTAAAATTCTATTGCACAATCCCAGCTAAAGGATTAAAATAAAAGAAATATATATTTTTTGATTAATCTTTTAAATTAAATGGCCATGGAGATAATTTACTCACCATAAAAGTGAGAGATGGAAAGATATTCAGACATATTGAAAGACATCACTACATGCATTCATTAAAAGTATATGGTGCTGTACTTTAAAAACCTGGAACTAATGGTGACTTTTCTAATTACCCATGACATGTGAAGTCAATTGTCCTTAATACATTGAAATGACACATTACGAATGAATAGATATTAGAGTTTTCTGCTCTGTTGCTCATAGAAACATCTGATGAAGGAAGGACAAGCACTTGGATATGTCACCTTATGTCTTAGGGGAAAAAAGAAGAAAAAGATGACAATAGGAAAAGTTAGAGTCATTCTATGCTACTTGCTTTTGATAATTCCGAGCATGAAATTATTCCCTGAAGAAAAATTTGTTTCTTAAAGTATATAGTAAGTTTAAAGTACAGAGTTAAAAAACATTCAGTCTTACTTGATTGAAAATGCTTATTAGTTCCTGGCAATTAAACAACATACATGCTATCCATTTTAAGGTAATTTATCTCTAGTTTCTTCTTATGAGCATATTTAGAAAACCATCTAGAATAAAAGTAGGGTCTACTCTCTTATGCCTGCCTATTATATACTATTAAAGCTATAAAGCATCCGTTTTCTTCCATAATCATTCTATATATTTTTTTCTATTATTAACAAACAAATTACAAGAATATTTACATTTTGAACAGTGGGAATTATCCAGAATTTTAAGACTCACTTATTCCTTATAATTTTGAATTGATTACACAAAAGTTGCTTTGCTTTTGCATCTGCAGAGTGTCCACACAAAATAAAAACATAGGCAAATAATCATAATGTCATCAACAATATTTTCAATTTGTAAAAAAGATAAAATACTATTACCTATTCCCACACATTTGGTCAGATTTTTTGCATAAAACAGAATGTCATGGAAGCTGAAACCATGAGTCTGTTGAGTCTAGATCTGACACATGTACTATATTGGTAAATAAATACCATCTTCTGAAATCCACCACACTTCATGTCTCCTTCTCTTGCAGTGATTGTTACTGTCACTGCAAGACCACTTTGTAGTCTTATTATCTCCAAATGTTCTTTCTCCCTCTCTGGAGAGTGAGCTCCTCTAGACAGACCCATGCTTCACATTTTGCTGGGTCCTCCAAGTGCATTGCGTGTAGTTGGCTCTCAGCACATTTTTGCTGAATAAATGACTTCCAAGTGATTTAAAGCATATTGCATTTTGCTTTAAAAAAATTAACACATACAAATAGTTTTTTTATGTGAACATTTCCCAGTAATTTTCCTAGCTGATGTAATAAAACACTGTATGTAACCCTAGTTAATTGGATTAGGAACAAGGGGGAAACCTTAGTAAATAATTAGACATTATTTGCTTTGACACCAGAGTGGAGCACAGTTTACATAGTGTTATATAAGAACCTAACTGATGGAGCTGATTTTGTCAATAGCTTTTACATTTCCACATTGGCCTTTAAAAAAATCATGAACAGGTATGCACAGTACACACAGCTACTTTTTATGGTCTGTGGTGGTTTTCTCAAATTCTTTGCTAACATATTACTGGTGTTTGTATACACGTACTCATAATAAAAATGTAATGTGCTTTTATTTAATATAATTCCTTTATGTTTCTCTACTCTCTCCTAGGGCAGAATATGTCTCTGTCTCTATCTCTACATATTTAGTTTCCTAGCACTCCTCCCCACAAAAATTCAGTACAATTCTCTGTCATTTTTGGAGGTTTTTAAAAAATATTGCAACTGATTTATTTATGTACAAGAAGGTTTCCCATATGTTACTAGTTTTGAATTTTAGTTACTCTCCTTGTGCTTTAATAAGTTCTTTGTAATACCTCTTTTGTAGGGACACATACTATATAAAATAAATTTCTTTCCAGCACTTCTAAATACAGTCCATCGGATAGGTCTCTATAAAGATATTATCATATTGCACGAAATTTCATTCTATGATAAATTATGATGCAGTAAAGCTTTGGTAGAACTACTGGGATTCTTTTTGTATGACTGAAAGCTCATCGTGTTGGTGGCCTTAAAACTATTTTTCCTCAGCAATATTTATAAGTTGTAAGAACACCCTATGAATTGTGATGCTTAATTTTATATGTCAACTTGATTGGACTAAGGGATGCCCAGATAGTGGACAAAACATTACTTCTGAATGTGTCTGACTGTGAGGGTGCTTCCAGAAGAGATTAGCATTGGAATCTATAGACTGAGTAAAGACGATCCACCCTCACCAATGCAGGCCGGCATCTCTAAACTGTTGAGAGCCCAAACAGAACAAAAAAGGCAGAGGAATGCAAATTCCTTCACTCCCTCTCTTCTTGAACTAGGATGTCCATCTCCTGCCCTTGAACATCAGAGCTCCTGGTTCTTGGGCCTTCAAACGCTAGAATTTGCTCTAGCACTGGTCTTTGTAATTGGTCTGGGACTTACACTATCAGCTCCCCTGGCCCTCAGGCCTTCAACATGGGCTGAATTACACCATCAGCTTTTTGGAGTCTTCAGCCTATAGACAGATGGCATATCATGGCATATCTCAGCCTCCGTAATCCTGTGAGCCAATTCCTATAATAAATCTCCTCTTATATATCTACATATATCCTACTGAGACTGTTTCTCTGGGGAACCTTGACTAATACAGGAATTCCAGGCTATATGATTCTACAGTTTACACTCTGGGAAATTACTTGATCACCAGTGGCTGTGAACTACCCCATTCTTTTGTGCGTCTTTAATAGCCTGCCACCTATATATGATCCATCTGTTAATAAGGCAAGAGCTAAGTCGGGCACCACACACACATACAAACATACCTTGGGGATTAAATGGTAAATGTAATAGAGTAGAAAGAACATAGGCCTTAAAGTCAGAAAGACAGACCTGGATTTGAATGCTAGCTCTATAGTTTATTATATACTTATTATAAATTTTTTATGTAAAACTGGATATGCTTTCAAAATACTGTGAACCTCAAAGTATTTTTAACCTGTTAAATGGGTAGAGTAATACTAATATCATAGGGTTGTTAGAAGGATTAATTAAAATAATCAATGTACATCGTTGGTGCACAGTAAGTATACATTTTCTTCCCGCTTTTTTCAAAGATTTGTAGAATGTTAGTGTTCCATGAAGAAGGGTGCTGTGGTCAAATTAGTTGAAAAATAAATAGGATTAGGCAAAGTTACTTAGTTTTTTTTTCTTTTTTTTCTTCATCTTCTAGAGAGGAAGGGAGGGAGGGAGAGAGAGAGAAACATCAATGTGAGAGAGAAACATCTATCGTTTGCCTCCAGTATGGGCCCCAATTGGGGATCAAACCTGCAACCTGGGTGTGTGCCTTGACCGGGAATTGAACCCACCACTTTTAGGTGTATGGGATGACTCTCCTACCAACTGAGCCACACCAGCCTGGGCACTTAGGTTTTCTTTTCATTAAAAGACTTCTCAGAGCTTTTCACATGCTAGCATGTTTTGTGAATCTCTAAAAGGATATGGTTTGCAGCAGTTCCCAAATTTATTTGACCACAGAAACCTTTTGGGGTAGTACACAGAATAACATCTTGTGTTTTTTTCTGAACATGGTGTGAGAAATGTTGTCCTAGTGGGATCTCTGGATCTGTCTCTCTGCCCCCTGGGTGGGCGTGTCTGGAAGTATGATCGTCCCTCTGGGTCCTGGGAGTGGCCCTTGCAGGAAAATTTATTTTGAGCAAGCACAAAGAGGACAAATATGTTCCCTCTGCTTGAAGTGAGAAAATGGAGTCAGCAATGAAGTAAAGGCTTAAGTCTTTTTGTCTCATCTACGATGCTTAGGTAGAGTCCTCAGGTTTGGGAAAGCCTGTGGAATTACTCTAATGAAAATACTATGAGAAATAAATTACCAAGAAGAAGGAAAACTGAAGACATTATGTGGTGGGCTGGGCACAGTCAAGCGTGCTGTCCCCTTTCATGAAATTAAATATTTTTGTTTATATGATGGAAAATCTGTGCTGATCCATTCTCATTAAGGCTCTAGCAAGTTCATCAGAGAAACTTTATAGAGACCTTGGGGAAAACTCAACAGGGGGAATTTCCTGTTGGGGGCTGGAAGTGGGGAGAGAGCATTTTCCCTTTATTGGGGTTTGCTTTGTTAATTGGTGTTTGAAGAAACCCCATTTCTTTCATAGCTGGAGCTAAGCAGAATTAATGTTAATTAAAAAATCATGTTAGTGTTCCCAGAGCACATTTAAGCTGTTAGTTGGGAAAAGGCTTGTCCAAAATACTCTTCTCATAGCTTTGTTTGCGTGGGGAACTGAAGGGTGAGCAGTTTCAATAGGGCAAGAGAAGGAGCTGTCAGTTTATTTCTAGAACACAGCAGGGTGTGTTTCAAATGACACACAAAATAAAGAACACACAAGTACCAAAAGTGATCTTTTTTTTCTTAACTTAGGGACAGATTCAACCTAGAGACTTGTAAAACAGGATGGTACAGAGTGTATGTTGCTATGTGTCAATGGGTGGGGAAAGGTGTACTTGTATTCTTGATTCGTGATGTAAGCCTTACTAGTTAGTGGAAATAGACTGTAATTTCTTTTGCTTGTATAAATATGTACAGGGGTCTTCCCATTGAATATTCTTTAAAGGACTATTTTGCTTCACCCACAGAGAACTTCAATAAATAGTTACATTGCCATCAAATCCCTGAGGTCTATAAACTTCCTTTGGGTATAATTAACTTGGATGGCTCACTAGATCTAAACAATTACCTCAGACGACAGTACAAGGGGGAAAAGTGAAATACTGTATATATTTTTCTGCAAATTCTGGAACCCTCTGATTATTTTTTTAAGGTGTGAGTTACATGCTATAGAAATAAGAATGTCTAAATTGAGTTACACTTGGGTACAAGTAAACTATCACTAACAGAAATTTTGAAACATGAAGTGACTTTCAAATTCAATGAAAATAATTATTAGGTTATTTGTTTATTTATGTATTCCTCATTTCTTTCTTAAAACAAATGAAGTGGCTTATAACCAAGATCACATATAATATAAGTTTGATAAAATAAACCCAGGAATTAGAAATGGGATCCATGAAAAGGGGCAATAGCTAAATAGCTAACCTCACAGGCTAGTATAGCCATTCTGACTGAGAATCAGTCAGAATCTGAGTTTCCTAAAAGGCAGAATTCAAGGGAAGCATCACGAATTATTATTAGAAATGAAGAAGCATATCAACAAATTCATTTTTGAAGGCAAAGTTTTTCTCGCACTAAATTCTAAAGGAAAGAAATTTCTCTTCGTGTGCTTTTCTTTCAGCACATAATTTCTCTTTTCAAAATTATATTTTAGGCATACAAATGATTCATGAGTACATTTAAACAATACAGAAGTATGCAGATTATAAAGTTCAAGTTCTCTGTTACCCTTTCAAGCTCACTCTCCCACCTGGAGGCAACCTTTATTAGAAGTCTGGTGTGTATCATTCCCTACCTATTTCTAAGACCTCGTTTCTCCCTCCCCTTCTCCATGTATAAGATGAGATCACATGTATGGAGTATTCTTTAGCTTGCTTTTATTTATCTTTATATCTGGAAGATCATTCACATCAATATAAATATAAATTCTATTTTGTTTTATAAAACTACTGTATGGATGTTCTAAAATTTATCAAAACCTTCTCTTATGTTTTAATTGTTTCCAGTTTTTTAATATTAAAAACAATGCCATAATAAACACCATGTACACATTTAAATATTTTTGTGCAGTGAATGTGATCGATACTTAGAGGTAGAACTGGGTCTTAGAGCATATGCATAACAAAATCCGTAATTCTCAAACGCTGGTGTAAGTAGTGTTCCTGTAGGTGTTGGTGCTCTTTGGGGAACCTTCTCATATACTGTTGAAGATAATTCTATCATAAGAACACTGCCTATCATACGATATGACAACATTCTATGTAGATGATCTGACAACACACCATGATTTCATACATCAAAAAGTCAAGCTGGCACACAAGGACCAACGGTTTCTGAGGATTTTTGTTTCTAATGTTTTGCAATTTGCTTCTTTCTTTCTTTTTTCCCACCTTAACTGAGATATAATTAACATATAGTATTGTGTATGTTTAAGGTGCCCTACATTATGACTTGATACACATATATGTTGTGAAGTAATTATGACAACAAGGTTAGTTAACACCTCCATTATCTCACATATTGCCTTTTTGTGTGCCTGCGGTGAGAACACTTAAGAATTACTCTCAATGGAGGTAAAAAGGGGACATCTGTAATATTTTCAACAATAAAGATAAATTTAAAAAAATAAAAAAGTAAATAAATAAATAAAAAGAATTACTCTCTTAGCGACTTTCAAGTATACAATACAATATTGTTAACTACAGTCCCCATGGTGTACATTAGCTCCCCAGAACTTAGTCGTCCTCTAACTGGAAGTTTGTAACCTTTGACCAATAACTTCCCCTTTCCCACCCCACCCAACCCCTGGCAACCACCATTCTGCTCTGTTCCTATGAGTTCAGTGTTTTTAGATTCCACATATAGGTATATCATACAGTATTTGTCTTTCTCTGTCTGACTTTTTGCACTTATATTCAAGGTCCATTCATATTTTTGCAAATGGCAGGATTTCCTTCTTTCTTATGGCTGAATAATATTACATTGTATATATACTATATTTTTTAAATCAAATTCATCTGTTAACGTATTCATTTATTTCTTGACTATTAGCATTCATGAACAAATAAACAATATTAGTAAATAAATAAGGAACAATTTAAGTAATTTTTTCATTCAGAGTGAAAATTCTAAGTAGAAAAATCTAAGTTCAGCATGTTCTAAAGGAAAGTAGTTTGAGAACCAGTGCTCTAAATGATCAATCACAAAAATAAGAAATAGCCAACAGTAAAAATAAATTTAAAAAAGAAACAATATGTAATATATACCATAACTGAAAGACCCACCTTACATTTTTAACCAGTGCTTTGAAAAGATGTAATGTGCAAAAGGAGTTTATAATGGATTTTAGGTGAATCCCAGACTGATAATATTATTAATCTTTTCTTAATTGTTTACGTAGTTCTGAAATTTACATCCTGCTCTCAAGTCAGCCCCTTTGAATATATACCAGCAAGTGATGATTCTGCATAGACAAACTCATCTCTGTGGCTAATAGTTCCGATTAAAAAAAAAAAAATGCCCAAGAAGCAGAATGACTTCTTCCAGCCAGAGATCTAAACAATTCTAAAGAAATACTAAATAAAGAGAGAGCCACTGAAGCAAATTATAGCCTACTTAAAAATCCTGAAGTTGTTCCTGGTACAACTTAAGCATTACAAATGCATGCTTCTTACATGCTCTGAATCTGATGTCTTCATAAAAAGAGACTCAAAGTAAGTTGTAACCTGCAGAAATCTTTGAGATGAAACAGTCTCAATTACTCCACTGATCCAGTTCTCCTTTTTCAGCTACCTCATACCTGCTTCCTATATTAGTTAGCCTCATTCATTAATTATTCAGTTCATATTTGGAGTAAAAGGGGGGGAAATGCAGTGGCAGTCAATCACTTCAGAACTATAGGCTTTATAAAGTAGACAGTGATGGGTTTCCCCATAAGCACATTTATTCACAATGCCCATAACCATAGAATAGCTTCAAAAATATGCCCTTGGCCTTTATTTTCTAAATTAGCATATAATTGATTGTATGCTTTTAAGGATTCTAAATGTCAACAGGAATGACACAGTTCTTGTCTTTTATCCTATCCACATTTCCACAGGATATTTTCAGAGATTTTGACTTGGGATATCTGAGCTGCCCCATTCCTCCCTCATATCTCAATTGTCCAGTTTGACATCAGTGTTTTTTACCAATCTACTGGCCTCACATTATTGGCAAAATGAATCCCTAAACTGGGGAGTTTTGGTCCACCTTAGTCTCTGGCTTAAACCCTACTTTTTCCACAATCAAAGCAGAAAGTCTCAAATATAAAAATTAAACCAGATCCCCTTCCTATTTGGTAGCCAACCCTTTATGCTATAAGCTTATTTTTCAGCATAGTCATAGAAAAGAACCCCAAAGATATGGATCCATTTCATAATTTGTATAATCTATTCCCTTGAACCTAGACAGCCTCCCTTGGAGCCAAACACACTTTGTCCTTGACCTGAGGCACTCTACTCTGGTTGCTGCTTGGAATATGATTAGAGAAGTTGGGACTAGCTACATGAAAGGCAGTCTTCTATTTTTATGTTTGTTCTTTTGCATTACGAATCCAAAGGGATGGTCTGTTCATGCCTCATTGGGCCCATAACTGAAATACCACTGAGAGATTTCCCCATATTTACTGACAGTTAGATTAACTGCTGTCTATTTCCAGCTCTGAAATGACTTTTTCTTTCTGTGAACTTGAACAAATAACTATTATAACTCTTCCTTTCCTTATAAAATGATATGCTTATTGCCTGTGGATGCTGTTAGGCTTAACAAGGTTGTTACCAAGTGATTATATATCAACCTAAGTTTTAAATCATTTTATGTTTATTTTTATTACTTGTGCTGCAATACACTACAATTCAGAAGGCATTTATTTATTTATTGGACACCAGCTATGTACTAGCATATTTTGGGCAAAAAGCAACTTACTTAAATAAAATGTTTTCAGGCAAGTATAGGAATTAGGAAGGACAGGAGCAAAGGAAAGGACAAGGAACTAAGATTTATTAAGTACTTAATGTATACTAAATACCAGCATTATATTTTTTACATTTTTATTTTATTATGGTAAGAACACTTAACATGAGAACTAGCCTCTCAAAATTTTTCCACTGCTTTTCAGAGAGAGTGGAAGGGGGAGAGAGAGAGAGAGAGAGAGAGAGAGAGAGAGAGAGAGAGAGAGAGAGAGAGAGAGAGAGAGAGAGAGAGAGAAGGAGAGGGAGAGAGAAAGAGAGAGAGAGAGAGAGATCAATGTGAGAGACACATCAATTGGTTGCCTCCCACATGTGCCCGGGATAGAGCCTGCAACCAAGGTATATGCCCTTGACCAAAATCAAACCTGAGACCCTTCAGTCATGGGCTGACCCTCTAACCACTGAACCAGACTGGCTAGGGAGTCAATGAATATTTAAGTTGTTTCCATATCTTGGCTACTGTGAATAGTGCTGCAATAAACATGGGCATATATATCTTTGAGATCCTACATTTAATTCTTTTGGATAAATATGCAGAAGAGCTTAATAAATTATATGGTAATTCTATTTTTAATTTTGGGGGAAAACTTTATACTGTTTTCCATAGCAGCTATACCATTTTGCATCTCCCACAATATTGTGCAAGGATTCCAATTTTCCACATCTTCAGCAACACCTGTTGTCTAGTGAAATTGAGCATTTTTTTCACATACTTATTGGCTATTTGTATGCCTTCCTTGGAGAAATGTCTGTTCAAGTCCTCAGCCATTTGTAAAATTGGACTATTAGATTTTTTGCTATTGAACTGTAAATGTTCCTTATATACTTTGGAGATTAACCCTTTATCAGATATATGGTTTTCAAATAATTTCTCCCATTCTGAAGGTTGCCTTTTCACCTGTTGTTTCATTTGCCGTGCAGACACTTTCTGCTTTAATATAGTCCCACTTGTTTATTTTTGTTTTTGTTGCCTGTGATTTTGGTATGATATTCATGAAATTATTACCAAGACCAATTTCATGAAGCTTTTCCCTTATGCTTTCTTCTGGGAGTTTTACTGATTAGGATCTACATTTAAGTCCTTAATCCATTTTGAGTTGATTTTTTATGCACTGTTTAAGATAAGGGTCCAATTTCATTTTTTTGCATGTGGATATCAAGTTTTCCCAACATCATTTGTTGAAAAGACTACCTACCCTCTTTGTGTATTTTTTTGCTCTCTTGTTGAAGATCAGTTGACATATATGTATGGATATATTTCTGGACTCTCTATTCTGTTACACTGATCTGTACATATGTCTTTATGCCAGTATTATACTGTTTTAATTATTGAAGCTTTGTAATATACTTTGAAATCAGGAAGTGTAATGTTTCCAGCTTTGTTCTTCTTTTTTAAGATTGCTTTGGTTATTTGGGGTCTTCTGTTGTTCCAAGTGAATTTTACGATTATTTTTTCTATTTCTGTGAAAAATGCCATTAGAATTTTGATAGGGATTCCACTGAATTTATAGATGATTTTGGGTAGTATGGTCGTTTTTACACTATTAATTCTATGACCCATAAACACAGAATATATTTCTATTTATTTGTGTCTTCTTCAATTTTTTTTCCATCAAAATCTTACAGTTTTTGGCATACAAATTTTTCATGTGTTTGGTTAAATTTATTCCTATTTTGGTTTTGGTGTTATTTTAAGTGGCATTGTTTTCGTAATTTCCTTTTCAGATAGTTTGTTGTTAGTGTATGGAAATGCAACTGATTTTTGTATGTTGATTTTGTATCCTGTAACTTTATTGAATTCATTTATTAGTTCTAACAGGTTTTTGTTTTGTTTTGTTTTTTAGGATTTTCTATATGTAAGATCATGTCACCTGCAAAAAGGTATAATATTACTTCTTCCCTTCCATTTTAGATGCCTTTTATTTTTTTCTTGCCTAATTTCTCTGGATAGAACTTTAAGAACTATGTTAAATAGAAGTGATGAAAGTGAGCATCCTTGACCGTTCCTAATCTTAGCAGAAAAGCTTTTAGTTTTTTGTTATTGAGTATGATGTTAGCTGTAGGCTTTATATATATGGCCTTTAGTATGTTAAGAAGCCTTCCTTCCATCCTTTGTTGAGGGTTTTTAATTATGAAAGAATGCTGAATTTTGTCAAGTGCTTTTTTTGTATCTATTGAAATGATCATGTGATTTTTATGCTTTAGTCTGTTAATGTAGTACATTTCATAAATTGATTTTCATTTGTTGAACCATTCTTGCATCCCAGGGATAAAGCCCACTTGGTCATGGTGTATAATCTTTTTAATATTCTGTTGGGTTCTGTTTGCTAGTACATTATTTTGTTGAGAATTTTTACATCTATATTCAATAGGGATATTGGCCTGTAGTTTTCTTTTCTTGTGGTGTCTTTGGCTTTGTTATTAGGATAATGCTAGTCTCACAAAATGAGTTTAGAAGTATTCCCTCCTCTTCAATTTTTTGGAAGAGTATGCGAAGGCCTGGCATTAATTCTTCTTTAACTCTATGGTAGAACTCACCAGTAAAGCCATCTGGTCCTTGGCTCTTTTTTTGTTCTGAAGTTTCTGATTACTGATTCAATCACCATACTAGTTATAGTTCTGTTCATACTTACTATTTCTTCATGAGTTAGTCTTAGTAGGTTGTAGGTTGCTAGAAATGTATCCATTTATTCTATGTTATCCAGTTTGTTGGAATATAATTGTTCATAGTAGTTTTTTGTTATCCTTTTTTATTTCTATGGCATTAGTTGTAATATCTTCTTTTCCATTTCTGATTTTATTGAGTCTTCTCTCTTTTTTTCTTAGTCTAGCTAAGGGTTTGCCTGTTTTGTTTCTCCTTTTTTAAAAAAACAACAACTCATAGTTTCAATGATTTTTTCCCTGTTGTTTTTCTATTTTCTAGTTTGTTTACTTCTGCTTTAATCTTTGTTATTTCTTTCTTTCTGCTAACTTTGGGCTTAGTTTGTTCTTTGTCTAGCTCCTTGAGGTGTAAAGTTAAGGTTGTTTGAGATCTTTTTTTAACGTAGGTGTTTACTGCAAAAAACTTCCTTCAGTGCTGTTTTTGGAGCATCCTATAAATTTTGGCATGTAGTGGTTTTGTTTTTATTTGTCTTAGGTATTTTCTAATTCTCTTTTTGATTTATCCTTTCATCCCATGGTTGTTCAAAAGTGTGCTGTTTAATTTCCACATATTTGTGAATTTTCCAGTTTTCCTTTTACTATTGATTTATAGTTTCATTACACTGGGATAAAAAAAAAGTGTGGAAAACATACTTGGTATAATTTCAATCTCCATAAATTTGTTAAGACTTATTTTGTGACCTAACATGTGATCTATCCTAGAGAAAGTTCTGAGTGCACTTCACTCATTCAACCAGTCACCGAGTCCTATAGATTCTGTGTCATCCCCCTAACCATCCACTCCTATGTCTTCACTGCTATTGATTCAGTCCAGGCTCTTACCACCTGTCACTTGAACAATAAGAGCTTCCTAATGAGTCTCTCTGGTTCAAGTCTTTTTCTATTTCATTGCCACCCCACCTCCACCCCACATAATTTCACCTCCCAACATTGTTGCCTTGGCTTGGATTATAGAGCCTAGTCTGAGTTGATCCCAATCAGTTCTACAACACTGAAAACCCATTTCTACCCTGAGAGTTCTAGGCTCCAATAAAGCTAAATTTTCTTGCAGTTCATTAAAGGCACCAAACTTCTTTGCACCTTGGTCTTTATACAAACTTCTCAGCCTCAAATAAATATTCTTTTTTATTTTTCTCCTAAGTAAAAGCCTACCTACCCTCAGAGAATGAACTCAAACGCAACCACCTAGTGAGATCTTCCTTGACTCCTTGAGACAGTCACTTTTACCTTCCTCTGTGTTCACCTTCCCACCTCACATGTGCCCCTTTTATCACTTTTAATGCACTGTGAAAATTTTGTTGTTTGTACTTACAATGCCCCTTTAATTTGAGTATTTCTTAAGAGTAAGGCCATTTCGTAGCATCTGTTTTATCATAAAATATTTTAATTACTCGCAAAAGTATAGTTAATAATATAATAAACACCCATAGACTCACCTTCTGGCTTTGCCATGTTTGTTTCAGATCTTTTTAAATAAATAAGATACTACAGATATATTGAAGACCTCTGTGTACCTTCCCTCATCCCATTTCCTATCTTGCTATGAGTATCTACCACCCTGAGTGTACTATCTCTCATGCCCACACGTTTTTATGTTTGTTCATATGTATGTATACATAAACAATAACCCTGCAAGCTTTTTATAATTTATTATTATTATTATTATTCATTCTCACCCGAGGATATTTTTTCCATTGCTTTTCAGAGAGAGTGGAAGTAGGGGAGGAGGAAGAATGAGAGAGAGAGAGAGAGAAACATCAATGTGAGAGAGACGCATCGATTGGTTGCTTCCAGCATGCACTTCAACCAGGGTTGGGGACAGAGCCTGCAACCAAGGTATGTGCCTTTGGCCAGAGTCAAACCTGGGACACCCTTCAGTCCATGGGCCGACACTCTAACCACTGAGCAAAACTGGCTGGGCTCTGCAAGCTTTTTTAAAAAAAGCTTTCAAAAATGATATCATCCTGTGTGTACCCTTTTGCAATTGAATTTTTCTTTACTCACTATTGCGTTTGGGGGATTTAGCCACATAGATAGATGTGGTACTCCTTCATTAATTTTAACTAGTACATAGTATTATTTTATGAGCATAGCCCAATTTATCTGTTTTTCATTGAACTTTAGGCCTTTTGTAATTTTTAATACCTGTCTCCTTGAAGATATATAATGGTTTCTCTAGAGTGTAGACGTGCTGGGTCACAGGATATGAACATCTTTCACCTCAGGACATATGGGACATTGTTGGTCACATTAATTACACTTATTTAGGCTCCTCAGTGTAGAGAACTCCTCTTGCTCCCTTTTATCCCTAATGCCTAGCAAGGGTCTGGCAGAGAGGAGAGGCACTACATCTGCTAATAGTCACTGAACAGAAAAATAAATGATTCTTGAATTTATAGAAAGTGAACTAGAAGAAGCAGAAATATAAGGATAGTACTTTTTTTTTAATCTTCACTGGAGGATATTTTTTCCATTGAGTTTCAGAGAGAGCTGAAGGGAGGGGTGAAGGGGGAGAGAGAGAGAGAAGCATTGATGTGAAAGAGACACATCAATTGGTTGTCTCCTGCATGTACCCCGGCTAGGGCTGGGGATCAAACCTATAACCCAGGTAAGTGCACTTGACCGAGAATTGAACCCGTGACCTTTCGGTGTGTGGGCCAATGCTTTAACCACTGAGCCAGACCTGCCAGGGCCAAGTATAGTATTTTTAAGTGAACTACCAACAATAGAAGGTCTAGACCTGTGCTATTTAAATGCAAATTAATTAGAATAAAATTAAATTAAAATTTAGTTTCTCAGTTGCACTAGCCACATTTCACGTACACGACTGCCACACGTGGATGATGACTACTGGCTTACCACATTTGACAGAACAGATCAAGAACCTTTCCACCATGACAGAAAGTTCTATTGGACAGTGCTGGTCTAGATAATAGGTCTTTTTCTTTTTTTCTTTCCCCTAATCTCTCTCCCCCCCTCCATAAACACCTAGGGCTTTCAAAGTACCTTCTGGATGCCTAGAATTCCCACCAAGCATGACTTCTTGGGTTGGAATCTATAAGTTATAATTTTTCATCTGATTTTTTTCATTTTGAAAAATTGTGGTAAAATATATAGAACACCAAATTTACCATTTTAACCATTTTCAAGTGTACAGTTCAATAGTATTAAGTACATTCACATTGTTTCACAACCATCACCACCATCTACCTCCAGAACCTTTTATCTTCCTCATTGAAACTCTATAATCATTAAACAATAACTACTCATTCCCCATTTCCTCCAGTCTCTGACAACCACCATTCTACATTCTGACTCTATGAATTTGACTACTCTAGATACCTCATATAAGTGGAATCATACGATGTTGTTCTTTTGTATCTGACTTATTCCAGTTAGCATAATTTCTTCAAGGTTCACCCATGTTGTATCGTGTGTCAAAATTTCATTCCTTTTAAAGGCAGAATAATATTCCAGTGTATGCATATACAACTCCTCATCTGATTTCACCTTCATCTTTTCCCCTCAGGTATCAGCTGGATGACTGCCTAGCCAAACAACTGCAAACCACAGCATTTAAAATGGATACGGGTTTAATATGATGGCCCCAAGATACAGCATTGCAATGTGGTATGTTGGAAAGAATAATGGGCCAGGAATAAGGAGTCGTGGGTTCTGGTTCCCAGGCTGCTATATGACAGCTGTGTGGCCTTGGAAATTTACCTTAACTCCTGGAGCATCTGTTTCCTTATCTGATCTGAAAAAATAAGGCCTTCCTGTCATTCTAAAATCCTGTGGGTTTGAGTATTCTCCAATGCATTGACTGAAAATCAATAAGGAAAATGGATTCGTAGGCACTGTAGCAAAATGAGTAAGGAAAATATTTTAAGAGTTGCTTCTAAAACTTTCCAATTCCCAGAGGGGGGGGGGGAGAGAGGGGGAGAGAGTGAGTTAGTTTACACTATGAGTGAGGCTGTAATGCATTAGATACTTTAGAGTCTAATGTCTCCCAGTCTAGAATTAAGGGCTGAGTCTTGGATGATTCTTACTTATTTCACTAATATTCAACTTTCTATTATGCCTCTGAGATCATCTATATCTTGATATTTCTTAAAAACTTATCCCTATAGAATATTTCAGAAGAGGGATTAAAGTTCAATATTTTACTTATTATTGATTTTCTTCTACATTGTTATTCTTCGGTGTATTTCATTTTATTTTTTTTCAATAACAAATTATTTTGATTCTCTGATCTTTATTCTTTGGATATACATTTGTTCCCAAGTGCAATTATGGATTAGTCCAGAAAGTACAGAGTAGCAATCTGTCCAAAAAAAAGAGCAGGGACTGATGACATTCCCCTTACTGTGACCTGGCTGGGGGATGACATAGGGAGGAAGGGAAGAGCTCTGAAGGCCTCGTCTTCCCCTACTTCCTAAATTCCATCCCCAGTCTTAGTTATTTACTTGTTCAACTATTGTTGTTCTTTCTGAATACTCTTTCATGGACTCTAGGTAAATAAACCAACATGTATATATTTTTTATTATGCCCATTTTCTTTAATGTATATGTTGTGAGGATTTAGTCATCTGGACACATATGGCACTAATTCATTAATTTTAACTGCTGCTTGGTATTATGTTTTATGAACATAACGCAATTTACTTATCTGTTCTTCCATTGATGCTTAGGCTGTTTAATTTGTCACTGTACTTTTCTCCATAAGCACATGCAAGGGTGCTCTCAAAACCTTGCTGCTTGACTCAGGTTTAGGACATTTGTTTTCCTTATTTTTTGGTACAAAAATTCAATACATCCCAAAGAGTTCTTTCATTCAACAGAAATAAACTGAGTGCCTGCTGAGTGCGAAGATACCAGGAAAAGCAAAAACAAAGATCCCGTTCTCAAGGGGGGACTATTGAAACGGGATCATAATCACATAATAGTGCAAATAAATAGAACATCACAGGTGTAATAAATAGTTGGAAGGAAAAGTCCATCATCCTGTAGGCATACAACAGGGAGATCATGTTCTTGGTTCAGGGCATCTGTGTTGGTTTCCCTGAAGTGGTGATGCTTGGTATGAAAGGGGAAATGGGATTTGGGCTGAGGTGAGAATAGGAAAACATCACGAGCAGAGGGAGCAGCAGGTATAGAGACCTTAAGCTGGAAGAGAAAGTGGCCAATTCAGAGAGAAGGACTGTGTAGCTGGAACAGAGCAAAGGGAAAGAAGGTGTGAGAAAAACTCTAGAGTTAGTAGGCAAGAGGGCATAGAATCTTTTAGCTTTCACTCAAAGTTAAGGAAATTGTTAGATAGACGTTAGCAGAGCAAGGACAATGGGCCAGGTACAGAAATTCACCAGGGCAGAAAGCCCCAGGTGCCTAGCAATGGACAAAACTGGGAAAACAAGAACCTTGTCCCCAGGGGAACTTATCCTCCCCCAGCATATCACTTGGTCATGTGATTTAGACCCCCTGAGCATTTCCTTCCTAAAGATAACATCGAGGCCTCAGTTGTATTTCAGCTCCAGGCCCAGAAAAGCAACAAATCCAGACAAGTGGCGCCATGGCTGCCTCAGGACCAACTACATTGACTAATGACCCCCCTGCTCCGGCATGACCAATCAGTGGAGACCACGACCCTGAAAGAGCACACCTGGAACACTAATGAATATTCTATTGAGACCCTCCCCTGAGACCTCCCCTAAGATTCCCACCTGCAAGGAAGAAAGAAATACACTCAGGCAAACAACCCAGTGAATGCTCCCCACTAGGGGAGCATGCCAGCCCCATCTTCTTCCCCCTTCTTCCTTCTGAGGTGACCCCATGAGACTTGCAACCAGGGGAGCAATAGGCAGCGGCAACTCACCCTGGGCTTACCCCCTGAACCTGTCTCCAAGCCCCTTTCCTCTCTGACTTCTCATTGAGTCAAAGCAGCCCAGCCTAGGCTCTCCTGTTGCTTCTTCCATGTACCTTCCTTGTTTACCATCCTGAGTATATTTTTGCTGCCACCATGGGCCCAATACCCTTTGGCTCACAGCTGTGTAGCCCATCCCTTTGGCTATCCCTATCCCTCACCCTCTTTTCCTTAAATAAATTCAATTTTTCTTTCTTTACCATGTGAGATGGCTATTTAGCCTGCCCGCGCACCACTGACTTTAACCTTTCAGAAACACCAAGCTGGGAAGTGATACTATCAGATTTGGGTTTTAAAACAATAAATTATCCCATATGATGAAGCCTTTGTTGGGATCTCTGCTCCAGTTTGTTAAATCCATGTGGCTGAAGCTAAATATCTTGTCACTGGTGACTCAATCATTCTCTCAAAGAGTGATCTGAAATGAGGAAATTCTCCTAGGTAGGAGCATCTTCTTCTAGGGCAGGATGCACAGCAGAGAGAGGAAGGGGGCTGATATCTTTTCATGAAGTGGTTAGAATCTTCAGAGAAACAGAAAATGTAAAAGAGTCAAGGTAAGGAAGACTCTGTCTACAGAAGAGAGAAAGGGTGGGAGCAAAGGAAAGAGCAGAGCTCCATGAGAAGACTCTTGGTCAACCAGTAAGTACAGAGATGAAGATGAACTAGACCAAGCAGGGAAAAGCAGTAGTGGAGATTTTAGTTGAAATTTGGAAGAAAAACATAGCTCTCCAGGCAGGTAAAGTGAACCAAATAGCCCACAAATTGCACCACACAGCAACTATAATCCTGTAGCTTCTGGGAGGCCTGAGTGCCCCTAGACTCAGGCCATGATTAATCTCTCCTCCTTAGATAATCAAAGTCATGATCTGTGACTTGTGAGTACCAACATTAAGTGGATCCTGCTGGGTAACTAGTATGCACCACCCACCCCCATGCTCCCCGGATCTGGCCCCTGTCTTTGCTTAGAAAACATACTTGACAACAGTGTCATGACTCTTAAAGAACCAACTTTCACTTCCCCTATTAGTTAGCAGTGTGTTTTTCTTTCTCATGCTTTGAGTAGCCATTTAGTTTCTAAGACAAGGGGGGGAAAAGAATCCTGAGACTTGGTTTGCAGTGGGGGAAATGGTCTGCGAGCAGAGTGGGGGTAGGGAAGAACTTTTCTGGAAAACAATGATTCTATTTGGCTTTTTCAAAAAGTACATATTACCATAATAAGAATGACTCAGCCACTAACAAAAATACACTCGCAGAGAAGAAACTGATTGAAGCATAATTGATTATATTGGACAATTACAAATGCCCTTATTAAATAATTGCATTTAAACCACATGATAGTTTTATAACTGATTTATAAAAACAAAATTGTGAAAGTTTAAGTGACATAATTGTTCTCAGTATCACTACAATTTTCAAATGAAGCAATTTAGCCTTAGAAGCAATTTCACTTTTCATTGTGATGTTATTTTGGTGTCAGGCTGCAAGCTTTTGTTCCACTCCGAGTTCTAGGAATGAGAATTAACCCTTCCCTCTCCTTGGCTGAGGCAACGATGCATTTTTGTAATGCAGACCCAGTAGGTTATAAAAAAGAATAATTAGCAGGCCTCGAAACATTTATATGATTTCCATTTAATGAGAATGTAGTAGCTTCTGTATGGATGTAGGAAATAAAAACCTTTCTTAGGTTAGGGTATTTGTAAACTCAGAACAAAAATGGCAAAAATGGCATTATTTGCTGACGGTATCAAATAATGTTAAGACTTAGTACAGCTTTTTTTCTAAAAATTACGTCCCCACAGGAAACAATATGGGAAATGGCCTGGTATCTCTGGTACATCTCCTAGAATGTTAATCAAAGGTCTGTTTTTTCAGATGCATGAATAAAGGACCTCAGAACATTCAACAGATAAAAGCCAATACCATTAACATTCCTTTATTTAGTTTCTGTGAATTAAATGGTTTCATACAGCTACCGTCTCCATATCACGCACACAATTCCCAAGGCATGTTCTACACTGGTAATAAGAGCTAAACCTGCTGTATTTCATTTCAGTCTTGCTGATAGCATTTATCAGCAAAATCTGGCTAAAAACGGAATATGCAATTTAAGCCTGATCATAACTGGGCTGCAGAGGAGGAAAGTGGGGGATTATCTGGAGACTGGAGCACAAATATAAGATTGTATTGTCATTGTGTGCTATAGGCCTTTTGGCAAACTGTAGTGTAAGCCCCAGCTGACAGGCCTTTTCACAACTGACAGAGGAAAATATGAAACTTAAATTCTTCATGACAGATAAATCTGCTGAATGAAAGGAAGACCAATAGGATAACGGTGGGACAAAAAAACATATTGCTTTTGGGTAACTCCCTTAAATCTACCTCTTTTGTAAACATACAGAATAGGCATTCAATGAATATCTTCTACACTCCTACTCAATCGGCTTGGCTAAGCAAGCTGTTAAGTTGGAATGATAAAATAAGCATCTTTTCCTCAGCAGATGAATACAAAGTCTTATAAAACAAGGGTGGCAGATTAAATTTAATATGTGGGCATGAAAGACGTTTCCTGAATGACTATCAACTGGAGTGGATTTCTTGAACCAAAGTTGACATGTTACTATTGTAGAAGGCTTATTAATTGAGATATTAAATGTACCTAATCCACCATGATTGTGATCTTTGTCAAATTAAAAAAAAAAATGGCTATAAGTAATTGCTCTTTTCTGTCAGTGGGTCCCAAGTCCATGAAATGAAACCAGAGACCATCTCTTAGGATTAATATCATTGGTCTTTATATGGTGATACATACCTTTTACCCTGGTCATGGGCCCTGGGGCCTCCAGGGCTCTAGGGTTCCTTGCCTTTCCCATGCTGATTTAGCATTGATATTTTTCCCTTGGCAAATTCATTCTGGTTGGTTATACTACTTCTGTCCAATTCCAGTGGCAGCCTCAAACCATGAGAGGCTGTATGAAACTAAGTAAGGTTTCTTGAGTAGTTTTTTTAAATCCTTGCAGCCAGTTAGCTATTTGTTATGTAACCTCAGCGCTCTTTGGCATCTCCTGGAGGAAGCCTTCTGACCCAACACTACTTCTAGGGGGAGAAGGGAGATTAATACAGGCTTCTCAATGAAGCCTGCTTCCTTTATTAATGAATTGCTGGACTGCCCTGGCAAATCCCAGGTCAAGCTGGTAAGTAATGTCTGGTTAAGAGAGCCCAAAGCAAGTTTCAGGACCAAAGAGCAGATCTGCCTTGAACTGTCAGTTTCCCTGGTTGCCATGTAATTCAGAGCTAATCTCCAGCACAAAGATCAAGGTGAGAATGAGATAGAGACAGGAAGAAGGGAGGAAGAGGAGGGAAGGGGAAGGAGAAGGCAGGGGTGAGAGAGGAAGGGAAGGTAGCAAGGGAAGGCAGAGAGAGAACGAATGGGTGGAAGGAAAGACGGAACAGATTAGACTGCTGAGGGGCATTTTTCCTGGAGACTTCATGCCCTAACCAGGCGGGTTCTTCCCCCAGCCAGCCAGTCCCAGAATGACTGGCAGCAGGACAAGGGCACAGGCTCAGGCCATGGGAATGTCCCACCAGTCACAGGAGGAAGAAAGGTAGGGAGAGACCCCTAGTTAGACGGACTATGAAAAGGAGGGAGAGGAGGAGGAGTGGGGGAGGAGGAGAGGAGCCAGCCTGGAGTCTGCTAGAAGAATCCAGGCGCCACAGTGTAACAGCTGCCTCAGGTATGCTAGCCAGTCTCAGCTCGTTCCCAGCTCTTTCTGGCAAGCCCCAGGCTCAGGCGTGCACACCACACACACACACACACACACACACACACACACACACACACACACACACACACACACACGCACGCAGAGCCGTGTCGGTTATAGAAAGTTTTTGGCCTGTCCGAAACTGTGTTATTCAGATACTCACTGAGAGAGCTGGGCTTGCTGGGCACTGCTTTTCATAATTGTGGTAAAATTGCCTAAGACCTTGGTAAATAACAAAATCTACTCCAACACAAAGGGATTTAAGTTACTCTAAAGATTATTATGTTTTGTCTGCTGGATTAAAATTGCTTCCAAAGTTATTAGGGAAACTCAACATTAGCACTTCTCTTTCTATAAAGAAACAAACTACACACACACACAAAGGTGCAGCATTATACGGTAATTATCCAAAATGCTACCGCTTGGAATAATAAGGATGCTGTGTGTTTACACAGCATCTTTCTTTTCCAAAGAATTCAAAGAGCTTCACCACCCCTATCCCATTACTCCTATCAACAGTCTTCAAGGAGCTATGCGGGTGGCAAGGATAATTATCTACATTGCCTAGGAGAAGTAACTGAGGCACAGAGGGGCACTTGGGATCACACAGGAAAGATATAGCAATTCTGGATTTAGTATATAAAACATTAATTGTCAAGTGTTTTGCTATTTAAATATATTTTCCTCTTTTCTATCGTGCTTCTGTAAAAACAATTTGCAGGGTTTCCTTTTATAGGAACTTGTCCCTGACCCCTGTTTGTTGTAATCTCTACCTTAGCACTTTTCGGTGTGTTGTAATACTTCATTTATTTACCTGCCTCTTTTCTGATGTTATATTCTTCTCAAGGTCTGGAACTTGTTCATCTCTGTATTTCCAGTGTTGGAACATGGTTGATGCTGCTTAAATATCTGTTAGTTGAATGAATGAAAGAAAAAGAATAAATGAATGAATGGACAATCTTCTAATAAGAATTATTGACAAGGTAACAATAAATGTGAATTTGGGCTTAAACTAAACATGTCTCATCTGATTTTATCTTTGCTGTGACAAATATGTCCATCTCACAGGCCCTCTTTTAAAAAGTCAGTGAATGCATTTAGAGCTAATTCCTTCCCTACTCGGGCTGTTGGGTTTATTGTTTGGAACAATAAACTAAGACTCATGGAAATACTAGGGCTCCAGATGGTCTATTGTAATTATTTCCCCCATAGCCTTCTTTTTTGATGTTTAAGGGGAAGCATTTAGGTGTGGAGTTTTGGGGAAGTGTTAATACATAGTTATTATTCTGTCCCCCAAACCCTTTCCTCTGTGTATTGAATCTCAAAGCCAGGTTGTTATTTGGGGGGAGGGGGTATAGACCCCAAAATAACAATGGAAACAATGATTACTCTTCAAGGAGACTACAAATTTGACTCTCTTTTATACATTTTTTCAGTGATCAATACAAAAAAGGCAAGGTAATGTATGTTAATCTTTACCAGATGTACTTTATGTATCCCCTTACATTGGAAGCCTAGCAGGAGTAGAATGTCACAACAGACATTTACTGAAATACCTGGGGAAATGTAACAAAAAGTGTTAGAGGAAAATGGTCTTTCAGCTAAATTACCTAATATATTTGCTAATGGTATCTGATTTAAAAGCCATAAAAATACCAAGTTAAAAGCACATTAGAAGATGTGTTATATTTATAAGTGTTTGTCACCTTGGCAACAAAAGCTATATTCCAAATCTAACACTAGCTATGATGGGCCAAGACCTTTTAAAATTGGTAAATACTTCTTTATGGCAATGATCTGCTTTCAGCTACTGAGTGTGAGAACTAGAAAAGGCAAGTTCTTCATAGCATAGTAAGTTTTTTGCTAGTTTTCTACTATGGATAAGCTTTTTCTTTCTGTTAGTAACTATGGTTTATTTTTAACAAGAAAAACAATGCATTTTCAAATAAAGCATCAGTCTTAATTATTACCTTCTTGCACTCAGAAATGCAGATAGAACAGCTTGAAGATTCATAAAGACTGTGTTTACTTATCAAGCTTATACTTCAATTTATCAACCATAACCTGACCTTTGTTCATGGATGAAATACCAGAGGTGCACACTCTAAAATCAACCTTATGCCACAAAAACTCATTCTCCTAAGCATCTAGGTAGAATATGTCTAGTTAAATAGGGATCATACGTACAGTAAGTTTTCACATACATTTATCTCCCAAGTGAGATGCATAAGGACTGAAAAATTATCTTTTACTATGTCTCACTAAAATTCTGCCTCCTATTGTTGCATTTAGTAAACATGGATGATTTGTGGATGGGAACTGATGATTTAAAAGGTGGATTTCAGGTGCACCTGAAAGAACTTAAGATTTGGACTCTTACTATTTTCCCTCATTTTAAAAGCTCCAATCTGATTTCCAAATCCTATAAGAAAAAGTTTGGGTTACGTGCCAGGCAAAAATTATAATTCTAAGCATCTAACTAGATTCCCATGTGGTTGAATCAATTTTTAGAAGTAAATCATGGAAAAGTTCTTGGTAAACACACATTCTCTGTGGGCTGTGGCTGTTCACTGGGAGCCTAGACAAGTTGTCTCTGCAGCCAGCTTGGGAAAATTCAAGCCCGAACTTCTGATTTGTAATCATGCTCAGCAGGCTCTCAGATAGATGGGCCGCTAGAAGGGCCTAAGACCATCACCCCCAAGTAACTTTCTCTAATACAAGGAGAGTATGTCCCTCTTCTACCCAGAAGAAATTAATAAAAATTTCCTACCACATCAGCCCACACTAAATATTTCCAGGAAGTATGTCATTCTTTCTTTTTTATTTTCTAAGAAAATAAAATAGTGCACAAGGAGAATGTTCTATTAGAGGACAGGATTAGCCTCTGGCCTAGAACTAATAAACCAAAGTACTAGCTTTGAGTTCAAATATAAACCACGTGAACAGAACTGGGCAAAATATATTCAAACATAGTTAACCAAATTTACCTTCCATTGACTGAAGGCCAAGAAGTACATGGATTGACATGTATTCTAGTACTTAAACATATTTTTTCATTTGATTTACAAATGTAACTCACCTTCTGAGATTGTGTTCTGGTTACATTCCCCTACCAGTAAACCCTTTGCTTAACTCCTAATGAATCAAAATTACCAAGCCATAATTGTTGGCAAAACAAAAAATTATTTTTTCCTTAATATGAATTTTAAAGAGCCTAGATGAAAAATTATAGCATCCTGTTTAAAAATCATCACATAGCCTGGCCAGTGTTGCTCAGTGGGTGAGTGCTGATCTATGAAACAGGATGTCACAGTTCAATTCCTGTTCAGTACACATGCCTGGGTTGTGGGCTCAACCTCCAGTAGAGGGCATGTGGGAGGCAGTCAATCAACGACTCTCTCTAATCATTGATGTTTCCATCTCTCTCTTCCTCTCCCTTCCTCTCTCTGAAATCAATAAAGACATATTTTAAAAATAAATAAATAGAAATCATCACATATTATTTAAAACATTGACTATATAAGTTCATCTTATATCCAGAAAATAAAAGCAAAAGCTACCTATGGCCTGAATTTCACCAAATATAAAGAAACAAGGTACTTCATAGTAACTAGCTTAGCTGACTAAAAAAATACAACATGCATCATCATTCAAATTTCTTCCTAAGGGAATAATGGGCCCATGAGGGAAAAGATTGATTTTTTTCAACTTTATGTCCCCCGCATAGTAGGTGAGCAGTAAATATTTGTAGAACTGAAAATAAATGTTTCGTAGATGAACATCAGTAAGTCTATTTTATGCATTCTACATACCTACAAGTTAAGGAATGACTATCTACATAAATATTTAGCCAAGAAAAGATGTTAGAATTAGGAGTATAATAAAATAGCATGATCCATTTCCATTTTGTTGATGTTTATACGTAGACATATTTGCCTTTTAGACTTAAAAGATGGGTAAAAATTAGGTATGGAGAATGGGGCCACAGTAACATAACCCAATGACTAGTTTTGTTGGAGTGAAAGTTGTAGGTTTCAGTGAGTAGGAAACACGGGAAATAAGGTTAAGTAGGTAGGGACAGGCCAATTGTAGATAAAGAAAGGAAACTAACATTTGAGGAGTGGGCCTTGCACACAGTTTCCCTCCGGTTATTCTTCATGACCAGACCGGTCATACCATGAAGTGGGTACGATCATCCTTACTTACAGGTGGGAAAGAGTCTCAGAAAGTTTGGGAGCCTGACTCAGTGGCTCTCAGCAAGTACGCAGGAAAGACGAGACACAATCCAACATTCTTTCCCCTCCACTACATGGTATTGAAAACCAGGCGGGGAGATAGATTAACTCACATAGTAGCAATGACATATAAACCAAGCACAGAAAAGTCGAATCTAAATAAACAAATTTAAAATACAAATGGCTCAATAGGATCCCTAACTTCCCAGAGCTTTTTCCATGTGTGAAATGAGCAACACTATCACATAATCAGGTTCTTCACCTCAACAGGGCGACCTGATTAAATTTCAAAGTGGTACAGATTAAGACTTTTCTGCTTGGAGTGTTACTGTTCATCATTCCAGAAAACCCCAGGTCTGATTTGGGAAACATAAAATATTCCGAAGGCAGATCTAGTTATGGGAATTTAGACATTGTCTTTCATTGGCGATCTGACAAATATGCTGCCACCCTCCCTTTGTGGTTTATGTGCTGCTTCCGTGTACACGACACTGGCATCCCATTCGGAAGTTGATTGTTGTGCTTTGGTTTATGTTTCATACAACAACTGCCCTGAGCCACTTCTGAGAGAGGATAATAATGACAAATTTGAAATTTTCTCCCCAGGAAAGGAATCTGTGGTGAAAATGCGAGATGACATTTAAGCAACTACCATTAAAGGCATTTTAATTTTCTGTTGACAAACACGATTTTCCAAATGATTTACATTGACGTTTCTGGGCTGACAGCCACGCAGCCTATCTAGGACTATGTTTTCTGGTTCTACAAAAGCGCTAATGAAACCTTTATTCTTCTGCAGGTTACTTTTCAGTGAGAAGCTTAATGCCTTGAAAACCACAGTGCTATTTGGGTTCCCGGTTCCCCAGCTTCTGCTCTCACCTCCCTCTAGAGTTCCTTGCCCCCAAGGCTCTCCTAATCCCAAACACCAATTTTTGGACTTAAGACAGGAGTGCTTTCAGGAGCACTGGCTCCCCACACAGCAGCACATGTATCATTTCAGGGAAAGCAGCCTAGTTTTTAGGCCACTGCTCTGCAACTTGGAGTTTACCTTGTTCTGGAGATTTAGCCTCCACTAACTTGAGGACACGTTTGCCTGTCTTGGACGCTGCTCATCTTTTTAGCTTGTTAGATATTCAGCCTCTCTTAAGAGTGAAGCTCCGTCGTGCTCTTGTTAACTTTTCTTCTCTGGCCTCCTATTATATTCAGGGCCTGAAACCTTCCTGGTGCTTAATGACTGCTTTTCTGCTTTTCTGGATTTTTAGTTTTGTTTTCAATATCATTTGGCACAATACCTTCGTTTTCCAGACAAGAAAACAAAAATATAAGAAAGTTGGGAGCTCTGTCCAAGGTCTCAATACCAATTACCGGAACTCAGGTCTACTAATTTTGAGACCTATATGCTTTTACATGGTTGGCTAAGGTTATTAGATGCCTCCTTTTAAGAGATCATTCCCTTTATTTGTATTTTTATCGAATATGTCAAGAAATCTTTCAGAAAGTTGTCCCCCAACTTCTTAAAAATGTTAAATAAAAAGCAAAATACCTATTCTTGTTCAAAGGAATTAGTCTATGGGAGATTTTGTTCATGGTTTTAAGAAATACATTTTTTAAAAAACATGAGCTTGTTTTACCAGTCATCCCATTTCTAAATTGTTATTATAGACTTCCAATTTATTAAAATGGTCTCTTTTCCTTTAAAAGAATTTTTGCTATAGTATAAAAATGAGAAATTTTTTCCATTTCAAATACTTGGTTTTTCCATTTTTAGTTTATGAATTCTAGCTGAGAACTTGATCATTTTATTTCTCAGTTTCTATATCTCACCTCCATCCCACTTTCAACAGCCCTTTAATTCCCAGGAAAGGATTTTTCACCATTTTCTTCCCTAGGCCTTTAAAATAACAATAGAGCCTTGTGACAAGTCTGTTACATTTAAAGACATCTTATATTAAAATACAGACCCTGGGTGATTAAAAAATCAATACTATCTTAGTGCTTTAAATGCCTCACATTTATGGGGACTAGAAATATTATGCGTTCTACAAGTTCTAGAGTTTATAGTAAGCAAAGCAACAAAGCCATATCAGTATGAAACATCCAATAGAAATGGAAATAACAGGACATTACAATGAGATCGGGTGTGGTGAGAATCTGTGTTGAATTTTACCCTCCCACCCATCCTGCCTTCTCTGGAATGCTAAAAGGTCTTCCTCATGTGCCATTTACCTGGTCACCTACTTTGGCCCGCTCTACACAACACCTTTTAGTTCTTAACTCTGTGTTCCTTTTACATCCCAGTCATTTGGATGTGACTCTGTTGCCATGTGCATAGTACCATGAAGGACCAATCTCAGAAACATCTGATTTTTATCTGACTGTATCTCTGTCTTTCAGGAACTAACTGCAAAGACAAGGACAATATTCTGTGTGTTTTTAAATTTTTGTATCCTGCTTAAGAATGTGTTCCCTTCTCAAACCTACCCAAAAGCCTTAAAGCTATTCTACTATATTTTCTTCTCAAAGTTTTAAAATGTTGAAGTTTTGCCATTCATAGCTGCATCACTAAACCATTTTGAATTGTGTGTGTGTGTGTGTGAAAATAAAGTGAAATGGGGCTTTTTTTTTTTTTCTTCCCATAACCAGTTTTCTCAGCATATAGAAGAGACTAGTTCACTCTTTCCTCACTCATCCTCATTGCCAGCCCAGTTATATATGACGTTTCCATATAGTGTGAGTGTCTTCCTGGACATTCCATTCTGTTCTGTTGGTTTCCCCAAAGTAACAATATTACTTTACCTTCTTTATCATTGCTTTAGAATAATTGATATCTGGTAAGGCAAGTCCCTTTATCTTATTCTACTAGTACTTCAGGAGTATCTTGGCTTTTCTTAGTTCTTTATTCTTCCAAATATATTTTAAAATCAAATTTTCAATTAAAAAACTGTTTGCTATATCAATATCAGACAAAAATTATTAAAAGAACATCTCTTTGATTCTTTGTAAAATTTGAATTCTTATGACAATTTTATAGCTCCGATATTCTTGATGACATCAGTACATATCTATTGATAATGATATAAAAGAAATTCAAGTACAAAATTAATTTCACCATCTTGGTACTACATTAGCTTTGCTTATATATTTCTACCCAATTGGCTCAAGTGATCCTTCTTTAGATCATTTACATATTTGCATCACTTAGGGTTCTATATTAGTTATAGTTTAATGCAGGAAAGAAAGACCACTAAAGGTACTTATAAGCAGAAAGAATTTAATGGAGAGAATGAGTACTAACAAAATCATTAGACATGTGGAAGGATCATGTTGTAGTGTAGGTGTCTAGAAATGATTACTGAGTAATACGAAACTGACTCATGAGCTACTACCACTGAGGAAGCACTGGAACCATACTTAAGTCAAAAACCTACTACCACTGCTGCATTGGTCTCTGGGTACCCAAGAAGCTACAATGCAGGAATTAAGAAATCAGAGCAACTAGTCACTGCTGCTGCTGCCACAACCACGATTTCTTCTCATCACCAAGGAAGCTACAGAGTAGACAGTGGGATACTGCTGCAGAGAAATCTTAGGTTTTTACAACCATATATATCAGCAAAGAGCCAAAATGGGGCAGGAAACTGGTTTCTGGCCCACTTTAGATTTCTAAATTTTATACTAATGGACTGAATTGGTAGAAGCCTAATTATATCCAGAACCCTAGCTGCAAGGGAGTCTGAGAAATAAGGATACTGGCTTTCAATCCTCTTCAATTAGAATGAGAGTGTAATGAAGGTCAACTGATTCTATCCATATTATCAAGTATGGTTTGTTTTGTTGCAAATAACAAAAATTGACTCTGGCTAACATAAGCAAAAAAGCAGTTTATTAGCAAGCAAGAGTATTTACATAACCAAGGAAGGAACATTCAAATCTTGCAAAGGTGAAAACCAAGGCAGCTCTGAGGATCTGGGTAATGAAACTTAAGAACACGCTCTCTCTTTAGTATCTATAGTACCCTGCCACTAATAGCTCAGCTCCCTCTTCTTTATGTCTGTTCACAGGATTCCATCCCTGGGTATCCTGTTTGAGATACAAATTTCCAGGAGAGAGAGTCTCATTGCCCCAGTTAGGGTCAAATGATCTCTTCAGTCATGGTGGTAGTGGTGGGAGGGCATGGTCCCCTGACTGATCTTCCCCAGAAACCCTTAAAGTAGAGTAGCAGTAGATATTCAAAGGAAAGAGTGCTGGGCAAACAAAATATATCAATAGTCTGTTCCATTGCACTGGTCTGATCCTGACATTGCCTTGAAGTCATATATATTTTGAAATGAATACTTATGCCACAAAAGTTTTGTAAAACACATTTGGATTTGTCAAAATTATAGATCTTTCCTTTATATAGGTAAATTTTGCCACATGTTTTAAATATCTCATTTTATAGGTATAGAAAATGAGGTTCTTTAAGGAGTATAAAGTGTTTCCTTTGCATTATGTCACACAAATGCATATAGAACCCTATATATAGGCCAGTCTTCTGGAAATATTCCTATAGATGCTTCAGTAATCAGAAGTGTTCTTTGTCTTTAACTGGCTTTCTTATATAGGAAGTATATTTTGGATTCTCATCCATATATAGCACTTATGCACAGCACATTTCAGAGAGCAACCTGACTTACACCTACCTGCCTTATCTCATGTTTGCATCGTAAGGCCCCTGAGCTGTCACAATGACAATGTTATTTCAAATTAATGACAAATGGAAATTCACAGGCCCCCAGAAAAGAAACTCTCTCCCACACTGCTCAGAAAAAACTTCATGCCAATATACGGGAAAGAACATTGCTGCCAAGGTGAGGTTGTGACCCACAGCAGATTGTGTTCCCCAAAGTCACTACACTATTACCAACAATCCTTCAAAATAAATTTTAATGAAGTGCCCAATACTTTGAAGGATTGAAACTATTACCAATATTAACTCCTCATTTGCTTGGCCAGGGTTTGGGGATGATCTGAAAGAAATTCTTTATTTCTAGGTCTCCCTCTCATTCTCACTCCTCCTTCCTCTTACCCCCTGCTATGATGGAGTTACTGATTACAGTTCTCTACTCTCCCCAGGGTCCCCTAGGCCCCTGGCCCACTAATGCCCAGGATATGTGACTTCTTTTGACTAAGTGGATGTTTACATATGTCGTTGGCACTTAGACTTCAAGTAGGTTGGTGCAGTGGAGCTTGTTCTCTCTTGGGCCTCTGCCTTTGCCATGAGAAAAACATGCCTCAGTTAGCCAGCTGATCTGAGGAACATGGGGAGCAGAGCCACCTAGCTGCATCTTGGAGAGAAACTCGGGTGATCTCAACCAGACTAGGGCAACTGACCTCCCCCATGACTTGTATATGCATGAGTAAGCTTAGCAGAGAAGAGCAGAGTTGACTCACAAGTGCGTAATAAATACATGCTTATCGTATGCCACTGAGATTTTGTGATTGTTTATTATTCATTATTATTATAGAGGTGGCTAATGAATTCCCCCTTAATTCCCCCACTCTTCTCTCTCCCTCTGTCTCTTTCTTTCACTGTCTTTCTCCATGTTCCTCATCTTTGAGAAACCTCCCTCAGCTGATGCTGATCTTTCAGGCATATCAGTTGTCTGCTAGATAGTAACATAAATCTCAGGTAATCTGCTTTTGAAGTTTATTACAACAAAAGAGTCCACATAAAAGGATTTGAGTAGGCGATTCTTGTTAGCAATGCCTCTTCTCTAACAGGCACATTTTTAACAGAAACATTTTTATTATTCACTTGTGTATGTCACTATCATTGTGAGTAACTTTCACTATTATACCATGTATGACAAATCAAGGCATATAATAAAAATGGTATTGAGGGTAACTCTGACTCGTAAGCCATTCATCCCATACATATTATGAGATTTTCCAGGAGATAATCAATAGTGAGAGAAATCTCAAAAAACCTCAACACCTACATGGAATATATAACATCTTTTCTTCCCCTTGGCCTCCTATTTATTCTTTTCTTTCTTCTCTCTCTCTCTCTCTCTCTCTCTCTCTCTCTCTCTCTCTCTCTCTCTCTTCTTTCTCACCCTCTCCCCAGCCCCCAGCCTGTCTATTATGGAGCAATTTGCCAGACATAGAGTTACCATTCCTTTTTCTCCTTTACCATGTAAATGTCAGCTGAAAATATTCCAAGTTCCAGATACAATATAATCATAATACTACCACTGTGCTTCTGGATTAATTAATCATAATGAATGAAATTTTTCTTGATTTTTGTATCCCAAGCCTGGAAGCATAATTCAATTTCATCTTTGACTTCTGTAGCCTGAAGCAACCACTTAAAACTCAGCTGTCATAAAGCTTTTGGAGGAAGATCAGAAAACATTAAATAAAAAAAGATCCAACTTGCAAAAAGGCATAGGAGGAAGTAGAAAAAATTCTTCAAATATATCAAAAGAAGCGTAAGTATGTATGTATAAAAGAAGGGCACAATAAAATATTGTTTGTTTTCAAATATGAAAATAAAATGTGATAACACTGCCTTAAAGAAAAATTTTTCCCCTCCCAAACCATCTGGAAATAGTGTTAGACACAGACAAAACACACATTGAAACACTGAATGGGAACATTGAAAGCCACAGTGAAAACTAAACTCATTTGAAATCTATCAGAACTTGTTTTCACCTTTGGAACCAGTAAGTCATTATGAAAACTTCTAAGTTATTCCTTTTGAAATCATATAAGTATAACATGAACTTTTTGATTTGTTTGTTTGTTTCTAATGTAAGTCTTTTCCCCTTGGGGGCCTCTATGAAGTCAAATTGCTTACGATTTAATTTGTAATATATCATACTTATTGTTTTCATTCATCATAAAAATAAAAATAACCATAAAGAAAAATATAAGAATCCTCTGTAATCCCAGCACTTAGAGATATCCCCAACTAATGTTTTGGTGTATGTAATTTCATTCTTTGTTCCCTGGGTTATATATATATATATATATATATATATATATATATATATATATATATATATGTGTGTGTGTGTGTGTGTGTGTGTGTGTGTGTGTGTGTGTGTGTGTGAGAGAGAGACAAAATTGGATCACATAATACATACACACTGTATTTATGTTTAAGAAGATATCAGGAGCATCCTTCTTTGTCATAATGTTCAACTTTCTCCTTTTAATGTCTACATATTTCAAAGGACCGAAAACTGAAATATGCTCAGAGAGAAACATGATATTGATGGACATATCTCAGAGAAGAGCATACTGGAATGGCCTCAGAGATGAGCTCAGTTTGTGCTTGCACTTTGAGAATATATCTTGGATCTCTAATATTCTTTGAATGACAGCTATGGAATCTTAAACTTTAAGCTCATTCACCATGATTACAAGTCCCTGGACACTAGAAAGTGGTAAGCCTGGTTTTTCTGGGAAAATGGTTCCACTCTGAGGAGGCTTTTTCTGTATCCTCTGAGGAGGGTATTTCTTTATTCTTTGCCACTTTACTGCTGACACAAGTTCAACATAGCTTTCAGTATTGCTCTTAGCATCCACCCAGTCCTAGTCATCCATTCCATTGGGACACGATAGGAGCCTAGTGATTTAAATGAGCATCTCCATGCTTTTTAGCAGCAAACTCTGGAGAAAGGCAGCAATAAAGCAGCTGAAAATACATGGAAAACATATTGAATAGTCAATACCTCCTATTCACCCGTAAAATAATTCCTGGGTGGGACTAGTAGGAAGGAGACAAGAGGGAGCGTGTGCAAGTTTAAATCCACAACAAAAGAGATGATGCAAAGGAGCGTGAGCAAGAGGGATGGGAATAATTATTTGATCAGAACTATGAAAATATAACACAAAAGCCACAGGAATCTATTGTGGTTGAAGGGGAGAAAGTGTAAAAGAACCAAATGAGTTACTTTATAGGACTAGGCCTCAATCTAGAGATGAAAGGTACTTTGGTGGTAACTGGGGACTCCCGGAGAGGCAAACCCACTTAATCTTTGATCATGTCCTCTAGCCTCAGTAGACTAATGGTGGATTTAATTTTAGGTTGCATCTATGACCTCAGGAAAGTATTTGTTTTAAATGTTCACTCCATGGAGATTTTTAATAATTATTTTATAAAATGGTATCAACTTTGCCCAAACCCATTCTCCACGGACGCTAGTCACACAAAGCACTGTATGTAGTAGACATTCACTTATACTTCTTTAAAGATGGAAAACTAAACATCAGACTAGTTATAGCTACATATGTGTCCAATTTTCAAAAAAAAAAAAAATTCCTACTGGTTTGTAAATTGGGAAACAACCATTGTGATGACATTTCCCACCCATCCACCCCAAAGTAGCCGTGAACCAACTCATTGTTCATTTGATGTGGCAATTTTCACAGTACAGAATCCCATGGAAATCTGGAACTGATTTCCAGTGATACCCACCTTATGACTCCATGAAGCTCTAAACAAGTCCCAAAGGACACCGTAAAAGATTAGAAAAGTCTTCCTCTGCCTCCGGATATCATTATTTACTTACATGGAGGCTTCAACCTATTTCCAATAAAAAATAGCCAACAGTGCTGTTGAGTGACAGTGTTGTCCTATGCAAGGTCTTTCTGCTGTAGCACTTTTGTAAGCATATGGGAGATTACACTCATAAATGAACAGAAAACCCAGGACAATGTTTTTCCCCATGGTGAATGTTTGGTAGCAACTCTAGCTCTGAGATCCCACAAGACTCAGCAACAATGTCAGCTGACAGAAATCTATTCTGGTCTCACACATAGTTGCAGGAACCATGTCTCCTTCTCCAGGAATAAACCTACAGAATACTCCTCTTTTGGCCTTTCTAGAGAATTGGACTTTTTATTATATCTCTTTTGAAATGGAATTTCATCTAAGTTCTTCAAGGATAGGTGCCATAGCAGAAGTTTTCCAGCTACAAGGGTTGGCATGGGCCGACTTACTTACAATGCACTCATTGTGATTACTTGATGATGCCAAGACTTACTGCAATGCCTCCCTTCAGCATCCCTTTCTCTGCCCATCCTGGGGAAAGCAATGCTTGTTAGATGCTAGATAAGTTGTTCTTTACTGTTTCTGTCAGATATCATTCACTGGGGGACAGTAATGTGCCTTATGGAGATAGGGTGAATTGCCTGTTTCATGGCATCCTTAAATTCTATTCAACAGCCTGATTGCCAGATGGCTCTTGAAACCATGGAAAAAAAGGAAGAATGGGATTCTTACCTGGGAAGTGCCATACTGTAAAACTATAAGCATGGTGTGCTGACTGACGGACTGACGGAGAGCTGGATTGATAATGTTAAAACCTGAAAAGCAGAAATAGATTTGTTGGGAGAAAAAAAAAAAGGCTTTATTTATTAAATTTACCTATTTGTATGCTTCCTAGTTTTTTTAATAAATTTTTTTCACTTTTGTTAAAAAGATAAATGGTCTTACCCAAACATAATTGTAAAATAGTTGACTCTACCTGTCACTCATCCTCTTTCTAGCCACCCTCCCACTCTGAGAAGCTACTTGTCCACATCATGATGCTTGTGGTCCTCCCAGTTTATCCCCCTCTCAGATAAATATCATTTGAGGGAAGAATCTGATATTTTCATTTACCTGGGATGTAAGATCTCCTCTACAATGTGAGCTTTACAGGGCAGTTTTTTTGTCTATTTTGTTCATCAGTGGATCCCAATCGCATAGACAGGGCCTGGCACATAGTAAATACTCAATAAATACTTGCTGTTGATTGATAAGACTCAATGCTTTTCCTGATCTAGAATTAAATGCAGTTTTTTATTATATATTCTCTTGTGTGTAAGAGAGTGTGCAGAGGAGAGAAAGAGGGATCAAGTGGGCTACAGAAGCTGAAGGCTTCAGATATATTGAATCTTTTACCTTTAGAGGTAAGGGTAATATGTACAAGACAAAACCTCTCTTCTATAGCCTCTTCCTGCTACTCTTGATGGGGAGGAGAAGGTTGCCTTAAGGGTGCCCCTGTGAGAAGGTGAGGCTATGGTATGAGAAGCTACAAGGCAACCATGTTATGGGCCTGTTCACACCCAATAAAGATGATGTCTGAGTGAGATTATGTCAAAGGCTGAACTTCATCTTGAGTATACCATGGCCCAGTAGAGCTGGAAGCCTAACACCAATCACCTGGAGAATAAAAAGAAAGTTTTCTGGAAAAATTCTTTGGTACCACCTAGGACCATAATATCTGACATTGCCTAACTCTTCTTGGTTCCCAACTCAGTTCCTCTCTGAACTTTGGGTTTTTAGAACAACACTGGACAGAGTAGACCAATCTTCCATGATCTTCTCCTCCTATGTCTTTGCTTCCCAGATTACAGACGTAACCTGACCCTGGCCATGCAGGTGTCATTTTCTTATAATTATTTCTAAAAGTATTAATGATTTCAATGTAAAAGGAAAAGACAGGTAAATGAAAACTACTATAATAAAAAGTAATACAACAAAAAAATTTATGACACACTTATAAGAACAATTCATAGTATGTCATCTCTTTTTAAAATCTCCTCCAATTCCCAAAGCAGAGTGTGGCTTTGTCTACCCAGCATCACTTTTCTTGGGTAACAGAACAATCCTTGCCCCTTCTTTTGGGGGAGCTGCCCCTCCCATATGAAAGACTCAGAATAATACATATAGGTACTGCTTAAGTTTCTCATATGACCCCAGCAGACTTTAACACAGCACTCTCAGGGAGATTCTGTTCCTTTACTCTTTAGTTTCCCTTCATAGGAGCTTATCTACAAGCTGGGGGTTTGTTTTATCTTTGTCACTTTAGTATTTAGTACAGTGTTTGGCACATAGTAGGTACTCAATAAACATTTGTTAAATGAATGAACAAATTCAGAGAGAGTCCCATACTTTAAAAAGATGGTGTGATGTTAAGTTCTAGGGAGAAAGCAGAATTACTTCATTCTTAATTTTTTCTTTATCTTTCTTGGCAAGGAAAATGATTTCCAAACAAAGTGATAGATACACAATCTAGAGTAGTGGTTCTCAAAATGTGATCACTGGATTAGCAGCATCAGCATTACCTGGGAACTTGTTAAGAAAGAAAATTCTTGGGCTCCAACTCATTCCACTGAATCAGAAACTTGGGAGCAGGGCCCAGAAAAGTGTGCCTGAAAAAGCTCTACAGATGATTCTTATGATGCTAATTTGATGACCATTGATCTCGAGAAGTAAAAGAAGCAGTAAGATAAAAGAATATAGCATATCTCTATTTTAATAAGCAAATATATCTGATCCCAGATACTTTATATCCCAAGGTAGTGAAAGAACTTTCAGCTATGGTCTTCAAACCAGCATTAATTCTTTTGGGGACATAGAAAATAAGTGAGAGCCCTAAAGTGTATTAATTTTAAAAGAAGGGTGGAAAAGATCATTTTCAGAAATTACATACAATCTGAGATTGATTTCTGGCAAAATTTTGAAGTTGTTTGCTAAACAGATGATGTGTGAGCATTTGGAAAAATGATGCAGGGATCACTAGAACTCAAACTGGATTAACTATGAAAATTGATGCCTCAGTCATTATATATCCCTTTTTTATAGGGCTAGATACATTGTTAGTCTACAGGCCCATTTTTTTTTTAGCAGTAGATATGCCAAATAATATGATGACTATTGTTTCTCTTATCATACTTTATTTTAATCTTATTTTATTTTTTTGCACCTCTCTCTCCCCTACCAGACTCTAGGCTTTTTTGTAGCCCCAAAGCTAGTACTATTTCTGTCACATAATTTTACATTCAAAATGTCTATGTATATTGCATCAATAGATATCTTTGGGTAGAAGATTTTTAAAAATGGGCTGGATAATAATAAATGTAACTGGATTTGAGGCTGATTAAACAATACTAACCAAGAGTATTGATAAATGTAATATGTTTGGCACCTAGTTAGTGTTTGATAAGTAACTGTTGAATAAAATTATGTCAACATGAAACCAGTTGAGTATCATAACAATTTTTGGCCAGGTGTTACTCAGTATTTATACAGTAGCCTGGATATAGATGATCAACTTCTCCAAGAGCTTAATGCCAGTTATTTGCAAGCTGACAGAATAGCAGTTCAAATTTATGTCAACATTCTCGACTGCTACTGGAAAACCAAGGTGGTGAAATTAAATAAGGATATAAGTAAATGGGGTTTCAGGAAAACTTGGCTCAGTAACAAATGGAAAATATCAGGTGGCAGATATAGACATCTGCCATTTTGCCTTCTATTACTGATTCCCTATGGGAACTATCCCTCTCCACTCTTATGGTTAAGGTGGGGCTGAGTCCATACCTCAATTTCAGGATTGACTAAAACCCGGGCCTGGCCCATCAGAACATTCCAGCCTCCCAGCTTCTACACTTGTGTCAGGAATAGGCATATGGCCTAAGCCAGGCCAGTGAGAATTAGGCCAAGATTATTTTTTTTAAAGGAATAGTTTATTGATTTTTAGAGAGAGAGGAGGGGGGGGGGAGAGAAACATCGATGTGAGAGTGCAACATCAATCGACTGCCTCCTGCACTCCCCCTATCGAGAATCGAGCCAGTAACCTCCTGGGGCATGGGACAACACCCAACCAACTGAGCCACACTGGCCAAGGCTAAGCTTGGATTTTTAATGAAACTGTAAGTGTATTAACCATCATGGTGTCCCAGGTTGGAAACAATCATCTCAGGACAAAAGTTTAATTTTTCACAATGGTCACCATATTCTACTACTATTATTTTGGGATGATGTGCTCAGGGATGCTCATCAAACAAAGTGGCAGAGAATCTGAAGTTCATTTCCTAATAAAACCATCCCTTAGTCACAAATGTATGTGACTCTAATGGTAGAGGGGAAAAAGTATTGGGAGGTGTGTGTGTGTGTGTGTGTGTGTGTGTGTGTGTAGAAAGAGATAAAGAGAGAGATCACTTATGCTATCATATGACAACCTAAAACCAGGTATGTCTGAAATCTTTCCCTGGACATTTCATTTAAAAATGGAGCTCCATACAATTGCACAGGGTGTGTACTAGACAGCTAGCACAATTATGTGACAATCCTATTCATATAAGACAGTACATTGTCCTTTTGTCCTTTAACAATATGTAAAGTTCTGTGTGTCTGAGAAATGAGGCCCATTACAATGTTTTGCTAAGCAGTATCTACCTAAGTAAGAATCATCTTATTCTAGTTATACGTTGATGTCCATAAAGACATTGGTAGATGAACTCCAGTCAAGATGGCAGAAAAATAATATTGAATGTCAAATGTAATTGTAAAATTAAAAAGAAAAGACATGGTAGAATCCATGAAATTGGAGTTTTGTCTTTTTTTGGGAGTTTTACATTTGCATTGAGTTAGGTCAAATTCTGGAGCAAAGCTTCTCCTATCTCCTCCCCCTAACCCTCATTCTTCCCTATCTCTCTAAAAGGAGTGGAGCAGTGAAATAAATAATTCTCTGTCCAGAGCAAATTTCCAGAGAGTGAGACAAAGAGTGAACTGCTATCTTAGTTATCTCCTGAAAGATTCATATGTTGGAAGCTATTCATATTTATAGGCTTGAAAAAGAAACTACTGAGAACCAGGGTGGAGAGAGGTGAGGAGCCTATTCATCTGACATTTAAGTCAACTCCAAGTTTAAAGAGGATGTCTGAAGATTTAAAATAAGTGGCTGCTAAGCTTCAGTACAGAACAGCTTACAGGCCTTATGATTTAGTCTGACATTTGAATGACTTGTTTACTCTAGGGAAAGACAAAGGTGGAAGAGAGAAAGCAGTACCATCTGCCTGGTAAACTCGATCCCCTCTCATTCTTAATCTAATTCCTTCAGATATTACCCTCGCCTCTGAAAATTCCAAAAATCCAAATTTCTGTTCGCCTTCTACCAAAAATATCATCCAATTGGGCTTTTTAGGAATCTCCCTATTTTAATGAATGATGAAAACAAATTTCTGAGGTTACTCTCCTTAATTTTGAGGTAAAGACCCCCAAAGATGTTTAGCTTAGCATCTCCCCCTACCCAGTTCCATATCCATAATAGAAACTCAATAAATGTATGGCCAATGCAGGAAAACACTTTCCATTTGGTTACACAGCCCCTTGGAGCGCCAATGATTTCTTGAAACATTTAAACTATCATCACCATTTTTCTTATTTTCACAGCCTCAATACATTTATTTCATCACAAAGCCAGCTAACTTTGGGGAGTCTAGGCCCCAATACGTTACAGAATAGGAATGATCTACCTCTGCCAGATATAGAAACCAGGGGTTTGCAGTTACAAATGAATACAAGTCTCTTGGTGTTGAAATGCATTTACACTTGGCAAATCACTGCTTCTTGTTTTTAGAATAAAAGTTTCTTTAAAAGGCTCAAAAAGCTTCTTTGACATCAACTAGCTTATAAAAAACAGTATTTGATTATTTAAATTTAAATGAATAAAAAACACATGGGTTAAATTTCCCTTAAAATACATATGGTTTTTAAAATCAGAAGGAAGAGGTGCTTGGCAAAAAGCACTTTGGGTTTTACTGAACCCCAAACTTTTCAAAAATAGTTTAAGCTGCTTGATGAACCCAAACTATGGTTATTAAAAATATGATTTTTTAAAAAAATGAAAGCCAAAAAAAGACATTTAATAAAAATACTCAAATTCTGACCTACAAAATATTGTTAACTGTTTTGACTTTAAGAAGGTTCACTTAATGGATTCTACAGACTTATAGCATTCTTTGAAATTATAACCCAAGAAAACTATATGTGGCCTAATCCTTTCAGACCTGTTCTGTTTGTGAGCTATAGATCATCTTTAAACTCTTTAAAGCAGTGCCACATGCATTATTATTAGAAATGTTTCCAGACAATCTTGACACTTTGTTAAACTATAATGTTAGCTGTTATGTTTTGTTTTCATTTGTTTTGTTTTTTTCAAAAACACAATTAATCCATATTGCTTGGCTGGTACCATCCAGTTCCCCTTACCCTTCCCCCACTAACTGAAGAGTCTCTTAGAATATTTTTTCTGAGAAAATAAGCATGGTGTTAATTTCATGAATCTGTCACAATTCAGGGAAAACAAGGCCTCTGTTTTCTATGGTCAATACCATTACCAGTCATTTATTTGTCCAGACATAATTAATTAAATACATATTATTTTCAGTATTGGGCTAGGCCTACTGGTGGTGCACAGATAGGTACATTTAGTTTCTCACAGGGCTTACTAAGCGAAATTTGAATGAACCATGGCCTCTCAAAAACGGCAAAAAGTTAATCTGGAAGTAGACTTGGAGTTCTGATCTTGTCCACCTACCAACAGTATCCTCTTTCTTACCTTTCACCCTCCCATTTGAGGTTAATGTTGAGGAGAGAATAAATATTTTTTTCTTTGAGACAGGTACCCCTAGTGATGGCCAATAAAAACACTGTTTTTTAGAGGGTATCATTGTGTGTGTGTGTGTGTGTGTGTGTGTGTGTGTGTGTGTGTGTAATGTATATATGTCTATGTGTATTGGCTTAGCTTAAGTTATGCTGCAATAAAGAGCAAACTTAAAACCTCAGTGACTTAGGCCCCAAAAGAAAGGTTTCTTTCTTCCTTATACTATTCATCTGTCACTGGCTACATGCAACTCTGAGCCCTATTGTCTTCATTATGGGACCCCAACTGAAAGAACAATTCCTCACCTGGGTCATTACATAGTCTGTGCCACAGAAAAGGAGAGAGGGTAAAGCCACATGATGGCTCTTAAATTTTGTTTTCAGATATGGCATATATCATTTTTGCCCATGTTTCATTGGCTAAAGTGAGTCACCAGGCCACGTCTGACATTAAACTCCTTAGGGAGGGGGATATTTTGAACAATGATGTACCTACTACATCACATGGAGATCCAAGTGTCAGAGTTAAAATTTAACCAATAGTATACTTTAGGTCTATTCTTTAAAAAGTTTGCTAATTTATATTTTAAAACTAAATGAAAATCTCCTTTTGGGTTTGAGTGAATGAAATGCTATTGAGCTGATTACTGGATACTTTTGTACATAGAAGAATTTCTTCTTGGACAGCTAGTTTCCCACTAGTATATTAATTGTCCCATAACACAATGTTGCTGTATGAGATTATTCTGTTTGTCACCTACAGTATGCTATTTTAACACTAATTTTTCCTTCAAGAAGCTTAAATTTAATTTAGAGTTGACAAAAGCCTAGGCTCAAAAAATTTCTATTTTCCAAGGTTGCTAATTTAAATTTTCTCCTTGAGAATCATTATTATACTCAAACTGAACATATTTTATGTTTGCAATATTTTTAGATACTTCTGTGAGGTTCTTTATCTAAAGCAACAAAAAATATTCTTTTCCCCCCCTTTTCCATAACTCAATAAGGCATAATGAATTCTATTCATTTGCCTTGAAAAAAACACACACCTCATCTTTTGGCTTAATCCCAGCATGGAAAACTTCAGCCCCAAAGGAAGATTTTGGAAGACAATAATATAAACAAAAGAAAAAAGGGCTTGGATTAGAAAGGCTTTCATATTTAATTACAACAATGCCAGCTAATTTAAGGCCACAGAATAAATGTAGAGAATATTAGTTTGTTCTTAGTGATAATAAAAATAGCAAACAATACATATAACATTATGAATAATGATAAAGCAGCTAACTTTTATTGCACATTTATTATGTGCCAATACAAGCTATATTATATCATTTAATCTCACATCAATCATATGATGTAGGTACCATTACTGCCCTATTTTATAAAAATAGAAACTAAAGATTTGAGAGGTCAAGAAATGCAACCAAGATCTCATAATATATGGCTGTGTAAGTCTAAATAACTCTAGAATCTAAAACTATTATCCCAGTGGTCCTCAAGTGTGGTTCCTAAAGCAGCAGCACCTGTGAACTTGCTAGAAATTCACATTCTCAGGCTCCACAATTGACCTAGCAGTCAGGAATTCTAGGGTTGGTCCAGCAACCTGTGTTTTAATAATACAAGCCTTCCACGTAATTCTGAGTTTGATACACAATGCATTATCCTGTACTTCCTCTAACAATATTTTTTACCAAAACTTATTTTTACTTTTTTATTGAGTTATAACATACATACAGTAAAGAGTACATTTAGTTTCTCACAGGGCTTACTAAGCGAAATTTGAATGAACCATGGCCTCTCAAAAATGGCAAAAAGTTAATCTGGAAGTAGACTTGGAGTTCTGATCTTGTCCACCTACCAACAGTATCCTCTTTGTACACTATCTCTTGATTTCGGCGTGTCCAAGAATTTTTGTTTGCTGGTTATTGTGGATGTTATGCAGTTTAGTGTTGGACTTTGTTGCCTTTTTTAAGGCTAATATGGTGATATTTATTTTTTTACTTTTTATTGAATGTATTAGAGTAACACTGGTTAATAAAATTATATAGGTTTCAAGTGTACAATTCTATAGTACATCATCTATATAATGTATTGTGTGTTCACTATCCAAAGTCAAGTCTTTCGCTGTCACCATTTATCCTGTTTACCCTCTTCTACTTCGCTCCACCCCCCTTTCCCTCTTGTAATCACCACACTGTTGTCACTGTCTATAAGGTTTTTGTGTGTTTATTTAATCCTTTTCACTCAGATCCCAGACCCCTCCCCTCTGACAGTTGTCAGTCTGTTCTCTGTAGCTATGAGCCTGTTTCTATTTTGCATGTTTGTTTATTTTGTTTATTTAGATTCCACATATAAGTGAAATCATATGGTATTTGTCTTTCTCCAACTGGCTTATTTTACTTAGCATAATACTCTCCAGGTCCATCCATGCTGTTACGAAAGGTAAGATTTCCTTTTCTTTTCTTTTTATGGCTGAATAGTATTCCACTGTGTAAATGTACCACAGCATTTTTTACCTACTCATCTGCTGATGGGCATTTGGGCTGCTTCCAAATCTTGGCTATTGTAAATAATGCTGCAATGAACATAGGGGTGCATATATTTTTTTGAATTGGTGTTTCGGGTTTCTTTGGATATATACCCAGAAGTGGAATCACTGGGCCATAAGGCAGTTCCATTTTATTTTTTGAGGTAATACCATACTGTTTTACACAGTGGCCACACAAATCTGCATTCCCACCAGCATTGTACTAGGGTTCCCTTTTCTCCACAACCTTGCCAGCACTTGTCATTTGTTGATTTGTTGATGGTAGCCATTGTGACAGGTGTGAGGTGATATCTCATTGCGATTGTAATTTTGCCTTTCTTTAAAGAGAGTTGGATTAGTTCTGATAGGCTGCTAAGTTACTTTAGTTTGATTGTTATACAGAATTTCTAGAGTGGGTCTAGAGTAGCTATTATGGCAGGGAGAGTTTGGCACTCTACAAAAAAAAATGTGACCCATCTGGGATCTCTATTGAATACTCTGATTAACCAATGAGGAATCTCTGATTGGGCTAGTGGGAATTCAAACAATTCTAAGCCCTGTGTGGATACTGAGCAGTTTCGCTCATGGTTCTGGTAGACTTTGCCTGAGCTCAGAAAGTTTTACTCTACGTGTGCAGATGTTCAAGTTCAGCAAAAACCCAAGGGGAACTCTATGCAGATTTCTGAAGCTCTTTTTCTGTTTAGCTGCCTCCCTTCTGGAACTTCCAGCCACCTCAGATTCCCTAAACTCTCATCTCTATCTCTTCAACTCAGCACGGTTGTTCTGTTCCCTTTGACAACCTTCTTCCTGTTCCACGATTCAGAATGTGCCTCAAAGCAGTGAGCTGAGGTGACCATATGGCTTAGTTTATTTATTTCCCTTCTCTTGCAGAAAATAACAGGCCTCTTCTGCCTGTTGTCCAGTGCCTGAAAAAATGTTTACGTATCTTGTAAAGTTTTCCGCGTGCTTCAGAGGAAAAGGTAAATCTAGTCCTTATTGCTCCATCATGGCCAGAGGTGGAATTTCACCATGCATTTTTAGGAAGAAATTGGCAAGCTGATTCCAAAATTTATTGTCAAAGCAAAGGATATAGAACAACCAATACAATTTGGAAGACTTATACTACCTCATTCCAAGATGGACTATAAAGCTCCAAGGTGGTATAGTACAAGAATAAACTATGCATTCTCAGTGGGAGTGATACCACCCCTAAGGGGGTGGAAATAGGTTTTTGGAGGGGAATTCTTTTCATGTATAAAACACATTTGTATATACAGTACATAAACAGCTATATAGTATACCTTTGATATTAAAAGCTCATGGGTGAAAGGGGAAATTAGGAAAAAAAAAAATCTGGAAAGGCTCTAGGGGTGTGATAATAAAAGATGTTGAAAAACACTGGAATAGACAATTAAATAAATAGGAGACAATTAGATAAATAAATAAACAGAAGAGAAAGTCCAGCAATAAACTCACACATCTCCATCAACTGAATTTTAGTCAAGCCACCAATGAGGAAAGTCTTATTAACAAATAGCGATGTAACAACTAAATGTTAAAAAATATTCATACGAAAGAAAAAAAACCTCAACTTCTCTCTTACTCCACTCCCAAAAACACACTCACAAAGGCTCATGGTTCAAAATACAAAACCTAGAAATTCAGTTTTTCTAAGAAAACACTGGAGAATATGAGAAAACAAAAACAAATTATTTGCCTCATCTATTCTGTATCGGTTTTACTAAAAAATGCAACAATCAGATTCAGAAGGCCTCTTATGCTCAGCATCAACAGGTCCATCAAATTCAAAAGAAGGTGATGGAAATCATGACCAGAGAGCCAGAGAGGTGCAGACAAATGACTTGAGAGAAGGGGTCAAAATTGATTCCAGATAGCATTGGAAAATACATAGAAAAGTCTTGCCAACCTATTTATCTGCTCCACGATGTCTTTGTTAGACAAGTCAAAATGCTGCAGAAGCCCAAGTTTGAGTTGGGAAAACTCGTGAAACTTCACGGTGAAGGACAGCAGTTCTGGAAAAGCTACTGGGGACGAGACAACTGCCAAAGTTGAACGAGCTGATGAATATGAGCCCCCGACCCCAGAATCTGTTTTAAAAATCCTATTTGTGAAAAAAGAGAAAGTGAACAAACAAGGCACCGCCTGAGAAGAATGTCTGCAACACGTATATCTGATGAAGTTGTACACAGAATACATAAAGCGCTCCTACAAAAACAATGAAAAGAACAATAATTTTTAAAAGAGAAAAAACTTGAAAAGTCACTTTTAACAAGGCAAATATATAATAAGAACAATAAAAGATGCCCAACAGCATCAGTAACCAAGGAAATCTAACAAGACACTCCTTTGCTCTCACTAGGATTGTTAAAAATGATTGACAGTACCAAATGTAGACAAATATGTGTAGCAACCTGGACTCATGAATTGCTGGTGGAAGTGTAAAATGGAATAACTTCTTTGGAAAACTGGTTTTCAGTTCCTTATATAGTTAAACATACATTTACACTGTGACCCAGCAATTCCACTCATGTTCCACCCAAGGACATGAATACAAAGGTTTACTGCAGTGATTTTCAACTGAGGATGAATCTAGCCGCTCTTCCCCACCCCCCACCCCCCACCCCCGGGCCAATCAAGGAACACTTGGCAATGTCTGGAGACATTTCTGATTGCTACAACTTGGGAATGTTACTAGAATCTAGTAGGTAGACATCAGGGATGCTAGAAACCTTACAATAGACAACCCCTGGCAGTAAAGATTTTTCACCTCCAAAGTAACTGTGCTGAGGCTGAGGGACCATGGTCCACACAAACACTTATAAATGAGTGGTCACAGTAGCCCCTAACTGGGAAATCCCAAATATCCATCAACAGGTGACTGGATAAACAATTGTGGTGTATTCATACAATGGGATAGTAATCAGTAATATAAAAAAGCAAGCTACTGAAATATGCAATGACATGAATAAATTTCAAAAACATTTTGCTGTGGAAAAAGCAAGACATAAAAGAGCACTCTTTTTCTTCCCATTTTTATGTATGCCTAGCAAAGACAAAAACAACGAGCAGATCAGTGGTTTTTTGGAACTGGAAGCAAAGAGTGGCAAGTGATTGCAAGGGGGCAGGAGGAAACTCTTTGGAACGATGGAATTGTTTTATGTCTTGATTGTGGTGGTGGATCCATTGCAGCATACCTTTGTCAAAATTTATGAAAATGTGTGCACCTTATTGCATGTTAATTTTGTCTCCATAAAATTGATTAAAAAAAAAAAGTCTGCAGGGATTGAATTGCATCTGTAGATCAATTTAAGAAGAATGGATATCTTAAAAATATTGAGTCTTCTAATCCATGGGCATGGATTATTTCTCCATTCATTTAGTTCTTTAATTTATCTCAGCAAAGTTTTGTCATTTTTAGAGTAGATGTTTTACATAAGTATCTTTGTTAAATTTATTACTAGATATTTAATTATTAATACTAGATATTTAGTATTTTATGATGCTATTTTAAATATTTTTAAAATTTCATTTTCCAATTGTTTGTTGCTATGTCAGTTTGCTTTTAACTTACAAAGCTGGGAAGAATGACCTATATGAAAAAAAAAATGTTTTAAATAGATACAGCAGCACCATTTCAAAACCACAGATGAAGAGATCTGGTTTTATTTAAAGGAAGGGTTCCAGCAAACATTATGCATTGCATTTTCCACAATGTCTGCTAAGTTTCCAGCACACTTACTACCAAAGTGTATTAAGCCACAATATTCATAGAGTGAGGTGGCCTCACTATGACCATGACATTTTGTGTGGCAGCCATAGAAGTTCCTTACTTATATCCCCATTCAAGAAACAGCTTGCCATTCATCTTCAGAGAAGGCAGTTAACAGATTCTGGGGGTTCTTGTGTGAGATTCTGCCTTTCTTTTTCTTTTTTTGCAGAAGAAACTCTGAAAGGTCCTTATGAATGGATTACAAATCTCATCTAATGGGTCTGTCTTGCACATGGATCCTCAGCTCTCTCCCCAAAGACTCTATTTTATTTTACCTGTGAGTCAATTTACAGCTGCCTACGCCCTAAATTAATATCTCTGCCCATCACACTGCAAAGCCACTCTTGTTGGCTGGGATTAATGTTGAATTTTCAGTCTCTCACCATAGGAAGACTTTTCTTTTTTTACTGAAAGAACGAAAGAAAGAACAAACGAATGAACGAAAGAGAGAGACAGAGAGAGAGACAGAGAGAGAGAGAGAGAGAGAGAGAGAGAGAGAGAGAGAGAGAAAGGAAGGAAGGAAGGAAGGAAGGAAGGAAGGAAGGAAGGAAGGAAGGAAGGAAGGAAGGAAGGAAGGAAGGAAGGAAGGAAGGAAGGAAAGGAGAAAAGTACTGCCAATCCTTTGTGTTTGGCTTGAGTTGTAAGGCTAAGATTAAGAAATAAAAAAAATAGTATTTGTCTCTTCAAAAGCTTTTTCTTTAATGGAATATGTTGTTTGAAGGCTTTTGTCCAAGTCTCTGGGGTCTATAGAAGTAAAGGATTTGGGATTTCTCATCTCTCATTGATTTTCGGAAAATGCCCCAAACACATAGTGCTTCTTATTTAAACTCTAACAACATTGCCATGCTCTCCTCCCATTCCTGTGTGGTCTTTTCAGGAAAGGGTAATTGCCCTGTGGCTTCCCCACTACCATTCATTCATTCAACAAATATTTATTCAATGTGCACTATGTGCCAGGCATTTTAATGCATATTTCATTTTATTAGACAAAATAAAACTAAAGGGCAAAATTAAAGCAAAGCAGAATTGTCGTGTGAATTTTAAAACTTGGAATAAAAAAGGGTTTTTGTTCTGTTTTATAGCACTAGGTCAATGGAAGGTTGTATTAAGTGGGTGGTAGGAAAAGGGAGAAGAATCTGATAATCTGCTCTGCTCTCGATGCTCTGTAGTACAGCAGAAGCACTTAGGCCACGCTGCATCTCAATCTCCACCTGTCCAAAACAGCTCCCGGTTTGGGCATCTTCAGCCTCCCTGCCTCACAAAATCCCTCATTTTAGTAAATGTCAACCCCATTGTTTCAGTTACTTAGGTAAAACTCCTTAAAGTCCTTCTCCACCCTTCTCTTTTACATCCCATATCCAGTCCATCAGGAAATTCTACTGACTCAACTTTCAAAAAGTATCCAGAATCTAACCACTTACCAATGTCCCATGACACTGTGGCCACTATCATTTTCCCCTAGGTTATTGCCATGCCTTTCTCACTCATTTTCCTGCTTCTGCCCCTGGCACCTACAGTCTACTCTTAGGGAATACCCAGGGTGCTAGAGGGTTACCCCTCTGCTTAAAATCCATTGTCTCCCTATTTCTGAATAAAAAACTGAAAATAAATCCCTTCTAATGACGTTCGTGATCTGCCTTCATTTTCTCTCTGATTCCTCCCCCCCCCCCATTCTCTTCTATTCATTCATTTCCCTCTTCCCCACTAAGCTCCTCAGTCACTGAGCATGTACCTGCCTCAGGGCCTTTGCACTTGCTAATCCCTGTGCCTGGGCCAATCTTTCCCCAGAGAGTCTAATGGCTTTGTCCCTTACCTTTCAGTGCTTACTCAAATTTCACTTTTTCAATGAAGACTTCTCTAGCCACTCTGCCTAAACCTACACACCCTCTCCCCTCCCTCCAGACATACAGATCTGATCTCCGTTTCCCTTTCAGTTTTTTTCCTTAGCATTGATATTTATCTAAAACCCTGTTTATTTTACTAACTTATCTCACTTACTGATGAACAAGGTTGTAAGCCTCATGTAGCATGAATTTTTATCTGTATCCCTAGCATCTAGAACAGTTTTTAATACATAGTTGGCACTCAAAATATATTTGTTGTGTGAATGAATATAAGATAATATTAACAAAATTCCAGAGTGAAACGTGTTTTGTTTTTCGGTTGTTTCTGTACTGCAAGTTCAAAATCATATTTTTGTTTTTGTTTATAAACAAAATCAAAATCAATGGTGTACAACTCTTATATGCATAGCGCTTTAATTTTCACATGTATCTTTCAAAGGGCCTCACTTCAACCATATACAAAAAGTCCTATTTCTAATGGGCTCTATAGATTCCATAATTCTCTTAGTCCAATATTTAATTCTCATCATCAAAACCTTTTTATTCCAGCCCATCTGATATGGTCTGAATATCTGTGTTCCCTCATAATTCATATGTTGGAATCCTAATGCCCGATGTGATGGAATTCGGAGGTAGGGCCTTTGGGATGTGCTTTGTTCATGAGGGTAAAATCCTCGTGAATCGGATTAGTGCTCTTATAAAAAAGACCCCACAGAGCTTCCTCACTCCCTCCCACCACATGAGCATACAATGGGAAGTCTGTGACCCAGAACAGGGCCCTTGCCCAACCATGCTGGCACCCTGATCTCAGACTTCGAGCTTGAGAACTGTGGGAAATAAATTTCTGTTGTTTATAAGCCAATCAGTGTATGGTACTTTGTTATAGCAGCCCAAACGGACTAAGACACTAAGACCTTTAGGCCTTTGTTTAGATCTATTTCTTTGTGCCTGTTTTCAGTGAAAATGGGTAGAATTGGCACCTTTGTGAGCTGTTCTCTTATCCAAATAAAATCATTCCAGTTCCCCTAACTCTTCCTCCAAGGTTGGATTCACCAGCTCTTTAGTCAGCAGCTCTGTGGCTCTTCTGTCAATCATGCTCAAGACCGGTATCGGGGGGATGGAAACAAGATGGCGGCGCAGGTAACAGCTGCGCCGCCGCCTCCGCAACCACATCAAAATTACAACTAAAATACACAACAACCATCACTCGGAGCCTCCTGAAATCTGGCTGAACAGAAGCCCTACAACCAGGGAGCTGAAGGAGCACCGAGACCGGTAGGAGGGGCGGAGACACGGGCGGATCTGGGCTGAATCGTGGGCCCACACCCGGTGGTGCGGTTGAAACCCGGGAGGGAATCTCGGCGGTGGGGGTTTCCTGGAGGAGCAGGGGTCCCAGCCCCACAGCAGGCCCCCAGCCCAGGGCCGGGAAGAGACGCCCCCACAACTCCGGGCTGTGAAACCAGCGGGGACTGTGGCTGAGGGTCGCGGAGGCTGCGGGAGCCCCAGCAGCTCCTCCTAAAGGGCCCGGCACGGACTCACTCGGACGCTCCCTCTGAGCCCAGCGCCGGGCAGCAGCCGGAAAGGACCCGGGACACTCGGGGAGGAACTAACCTGCCTGAGATCCGGGTGAGAGGTGGAGGGCGGCTTCCTCCCGGGCAGAAGGGCTGGCAGAGGCCGTGGCTCCTGTGGCGAGTCCTCCCGCACACAGCCCGCAGGCAGGCGCCATGTTTGAATCGCTAGCATCTGACTCCCACCTTTGGCCCCGCCCCGTGATTCCCGGAGGCCCCGCCCTCCCCACATGCAGCTCATCCAGGCCAATTCCAGGGTCTTTTCTGTGCAAGTGGCCTCTCGAGCCTCATGCTTAGGACTTTCCTAAAATCTCTCAAACAAGCAGCAGCAGGCCCCATATGGCTTGGTAAGCGGCCCCAGGCTTGGCACTAGCAGCAGCTGCATTGGCTCATAGCTTGGCCTCTCCTGGGCACCCCCAAGCCCAGCACAAGTAGCAGCCAACTACAGTTTGCTGTGTAGCTCATGCTGGGTGGCCCTGGGCAAGGCACTGGCACAGGCTGAATTTTCACCTCCTGGGAGGCCCCAAAGACAGTGCACCTGGTGGTCAGACTCGACCACGCTGGATTACAATCCTACCACATCCACGAGTGACACACTCAAGGGGCACACTTGGTGAACACCAAAGTCCCACTGAAGTAAATCCTGCTCCATAGAGTTGTCTCCAGCACAGCAGCTCTCTGGCTGTAGTTGCAGCTGGTCCTCACAGCTGATTGGCCTGGGGGTCAGTTCCTCCCTGTGACACCAACACCAACCAAGGCTCAACTACAACAGGACAGTGCACACAGCCCACACAGGGGAGTCCCTAGAAGGCCCAGCTCGGGTAACTGGGGAGGCTGAGCCACTAGACCCTATAGGACACCTACTACACAAAGCCACTGTACACATTCCAGGAGACACAGCAGCTCTACCTAATACATAGAAACAAATACCAGGAAGCAGCCAAAATGAGGAGGCAAAGAAACATGTCACAAAGGAAAGAACAGAAGAAATCTCTAGAAGAGGAACTAAATGAAATAGATCCAAGCAAGCTAACAGATATAGAGTTCAGAATAATGGTTATAAGGATGCTCAAGGATATTAGTAAGAGTATGATGAAAATAATTGAGAAAATCAATGTTTCAAGAACTGAAATGAAGAATGATTTACAGGGAATCAACAGTAGAGTAGAGGATGCTGAGAATCAAATCAGCAATTTGGAACATGAAGAAACAAAAAACGCTCAACCAGAAGAGCAAAAAGAAAAAAGAACCCAGAAAACTTCAAGAGGCCCAATATTTGTATTTTTGGGGTTCCAGAAGGAGAGGAAAGAGAGCAAGAAATTGAAAACCTATTTGCAAAATAATTACAGAAAACTTCCCCTACCTGGGGAAAGAAATAGACTTACAAGTCCAGGAGGCACAGAGGGTCTCAAACAAGAGGAACCCAAAGAGGATCACAGCAAGACACATCAGAATTAAAGTGCCAAAGGTTAAAGTTAAAGAGAGAATCTTAAAAGCAGCAAGAGAAAAGCAGTTAGTTACCTACAATGGAGTCCGCATACGACTGTCAGCTGATTTCTCAACAGAAACTTTGCAGGCCAGAAAGGAGTGGCAAGAAATATTCAAAATGATGAAAAACATGGAACTACAACCAAGATTACTCTACCCAGCAAAGCTATCATTTAGAATTGAAGGTCAGACAAGGAAAAGCTAAAGGAGTTCATCCCCACCAAACCAGCACTGCAGGAAATGTTGAAGGGTCTTCTTTAACAAAAAGCTAATGAACAAAAGAATCTGATGAACTAAACAGATCCAGAGACATTGATGCATGTAACAGACGATCATATTTCAGAGGGAAGGGGGAAGTGGGGTGTAGGATGGAAAGAGATTAACCAAAGAAGTTATATGCATAACCCATGGACACAGTCAATAACAGGGTGAAGGCCTGGGGAGGGCATGGGAGCGAGGTGGAGGGGGTCAATTGGGGGGGGGGGATGGGACACCTGTAATACTTTCAACAATAAAGATAAATTTAAAAAAAAAAAAAAGATCAGTATCCGTTTTAGTTAGGAATTCTCTTTTGGGTACTTGAGTGAGACAAATGGAGAAAAACCTCACATTCCCTATTTGCCACTACGACCCGGCCTTGCAATTAATACAATGAGTGGGATTTTGCTTTATTTCAATTAGAAACAAAATTTGAAATTTATGCCAGGAGAACATGCATAAATATAATAAAACAGCTCCATTTATACCACCACTGTCCTTACTCAGGCCCCAGACTCCCCTGACCTGACTTCTATGGCAGCTACCCTAATAGTCTTGTCTCATCACAATCCCTTCAAGTTCCCCTCCACACTGACCACAATTAGCTCAGAAAAAAAATTATATTCTTCAGGGCGGCACAGAAGGCCTTTCTTGATCTGGCCTCTGTGTTCCTGTTTTTGATGTTTCTTTTGCTCAGACTGTCCTCTCCCAATTTATCTGCTTTAGTAACTCCCAATCATCTCTTGGCAGAGGGATCTTTGAAGGCACACAGTACAGAATATCCCTCTTCCCCATCTCAGTTCTGAATAAATTGAAAAACAAAGAAAAAGATAAGGGGTTTGAGAAATCAAAATAGCACTTGGATTACTCTTGGAGCCCAGATTGGAAGTCATGGCATTAGGTCTGTGAACACGGTGGGGATACTGATAAAGAACCCCAGAGTTGGGCAGCTCACCAGCCCACTACAGCAGCACTGGGTGGGGCTAAGCCTTGCACAGTGGCTGAAGCGGAGCCTTCCCTAGTGACAGAGAGTAATCCTGAAGAAGCACTGTCAGATATATGCCTTGCAGGTAGCAGATCTCAGGTGGAGAAAGAGAGAAGCTGAGCCTGGAAAGCCCAGTAATCTTTTGAAAGCTTTCCAGGTAGGCCAGTCATTTCCTTTGCAGTGGCACAGAATGGGTAAGAGGTTAAGAAGGGCCAGGAATGCACTTTAAAAACTTCCTTGCACATAGATACGGCAAGTGGGAGAAAGGCCGTCCTAACACCCTTCAGGCCTCACTTCAATGCTTGCTCCTTTGTGTAGCCCCCTCTAACTTTGCTTAGAGACTTAGAGGCTCTTTCTCCTTTTAGTGGTTTTCAACTGGGATTGATTGCCCTCCCTCCCTCCACCACCAGGAGGACTTAAGACAATGTCTGGAGACATTTTTGGCATCTCAACTGAGACTGGGTATGCTACTGGCATTTAGTGGGTAAAGGCCAGGGATGCTACCAAACATCCTACAATGCACAGAATAACCTCCCAAATAAACAATTACCCAGCTCAAAATGTCACTAGTGGCATGGCTAAGAAAGCTTGCCCTAGGCATACACTGCCCCTAATTTGTACTCTCCAACCCTTACCTCCTTAAAACTCGAAAAGGCAGGCATCATGTGTTTCAATTTTGGATTTCCAGAACATAGCAGGTGATCAATAAACATTTGTTGAAAGACTTAATAAAGAATGAGTGAGGTCATAAACAATGAAACTGCAACGAAATAACCAATGAACTCTCTGGATGACCTAGAGACCATTTATACCCTTATGCTACTAATTTGGAGGCTAAGTCATGGTGCCAGTGAACTTCTAAAATTCCATGTAAAATGATGTATGTTCACATTTCCGCTTTTATGAGTAGAGGGCCTAGATTTTATTAGATTCCCAAAGAGGTCTATTACTCAAGCAAGGTTAAAAACCAGTTAGGACACCAGCTTAAAATCATACCTTGAGAATCAGTGCCTCAGCCCCTCTTTCTAGGAAAGGTCTGGCCATACCTGTCTGTCATAGAAGGATTACCTTGTGGTTCTGACTCATTATACCCAAATTTAAGAACCACAAGTGAATGTTTTCATGCGCAGAGCCTCCTGACTTTGACTTTCTCATTGTTCTGTTATGGTTCATGACCCCTTAGGCCATATTTGCTGTGCTGACACATAGGTAGCCTTCAAATATTGTATCCAGAGGACTTCCTTCATCAATCTCATTCCATTTTATTTCTAATTATGATTAAACTTTAATAAGAACATTAGCAATGATCTGCCCAATGTAGTCATTTTACAGATGACCAAATGGAGCCCCCCCAAAGAAATTAATCAATTGCTTAATATCAGGGAAACTGCAAGAGGTTGAGAAACAAGTCTGTTTCCTGGTTTAGCATGCCTTTCAGCACATACGCTAATGTTTTAACTTTCATGACATCCTATTGATTGCCCATTTGCTATCTTGCTTCTTAAGAAATTTTAACCCTTGTATATAAAGGAAACGGCCTGCCATTTCTTGAAATTTGATCATAGCAAAAACAAGAGAGAGAGAGCAAGAGAGAGAGGGGAGGGGGTATAGATAATACAGTGACTAAGTAATAATTACTGACCTTGGAACAGACCCAAAGAGTTCCTTGTACAGTATGTCTTAATGTAGAGTTCTTGGAAAATAAGGGTCGCTAAGGGTGTTCTCTTAGGTGAAAACAGAACTTATCCAGACCACAATAGGTCCTCAGGGATGACTGTGTATACAGGTCTGGCTTGGACAGGTCTAATTAGCAGAGGTCTCAGATTATGAGTTCCAGAGATGAGGAAAAGCATGTATAGTGGATGACAAATTATTGAGCAGATAAGCAAATTGGCAGCAGGGAAGCTGAACCCTGTCTCCTACGAGAAATGTCTTCACACATCATTCTTTCTACCTGGTGCTAACACTGCAATTTAGAATCAACTGCTCTGCGCTGTTACAGACATATCCAAAGGATTTCCTGTGTAAAAGAGGAAATATCTCATAAGCCTGGTTGCTTTTTATAATTTTGGTCATTCAATAGCTATGAAATTTTCAGCTAAATACTTTACATTTATAAACTTCAGTATTCTCATTCATAAAAATGATGCTAATAATGGCAACCACTCTTAAGATACATATAGAATGCTTAGCTATTATGGTGTGTGTGTGTGTGTGTGTGTGTCTGTGTGTGTGTGTGTGTATGTTTACATTCTGTATTTATGTATTTTGGGATTATGAGAGAATTTGTATGAACAATTAGACAATGAGGCATTGGACATTTTTTTTCCTTTACCTTTGGGTTCCTGGCTCTATGAGACCTCTCATTTAATTTCTCATTTTTTTCCCTTTCAACCCTAATGCCCACTCCCTTTATCAATAGACAGTCACTCTAATTTGTTTGATTAAATGTCCTTGGATATGCAGATATCTTTGACAAGTGTTAATATGTGCATTGCTTTTGTCACTCAACACTATGTTTTTAAGATCTATCCATGTTGTTTTATGTATATGTTTCTAACTGCTCCAAATATTCATTTGCTGCATTTTATTTATAACTTTTCATAGTGATTGCACCTAGGTTGCCTCCAAGTCCCTCTTATCACATACCACCTCCTATGAATATCCTCATATAACTGTTAATGATCTGTCAGAATATTTTCTGAGGTATAAACTCAGGAATGGGACTGATAGGTCACTCAATAGAGAATATACACAGTAGGGCAAAAGTAGGTTTACAGTTATTTGTATGGAAAGTAATATAATAATTAATAAATAATACAAGAATAAACTGTTTTACATACTTACAAGTGTAAACCTACCTTTGCCACACCCTGTATATTGTATAGATAGTATATATGTAGTATACTTATATACGATATATTTGTATATATAAAATAAACATAAGTGGTGACAGACTACTCTCTAGAATGGCCATTCCTGTTTCCATCCCTACCTCTAGATTTGTTTCCTGTTTCCACCTAGATCTCACCAACACTTAATATTTTCTTCTAATTTTTGCCTCTCTGATCGATAAAATATAGTATTTTCTTATTGTTTTAATGCCCCCCCTCCAATTATTAGTGAGGTTGAGCATCGCTTCATACATCCATTAGCTATTTGGACTTTCCATTTTGTGAATCCCTTCTATAGCCATGGTTCTTTTCTCCCGCATTTTTATTTTTGCTGTTACTAAGAGTTCTCTGTTTATTCTAGTTTGAGAGCTAATAAATATTTTCTTCTAATGACCTGTTAGCCTTGTCTATGGTGCCCTTCATTGAACAGAATTTTAAAAATTTTATATAGCTATAGCCATCAATTTGGGACAATACTGTTTGTGTTTCTTTGATCCAAGAAGACATTCCTCAAGATGAAGTTGGAAAATATTACTTTACATTCTCTTTATTAGCTTTATAGTTTAACCTTGCACATTTTTGGTCTTTAATTCATTTGGAGTTCACTTTTACGGTGTGAAGTGGAGAACTACTTTATTCTTCTTTACATAGTAAATGAGCACAGCCAGTATCATATATTTTTTAAAAAACCAATTTTCTCTACTGCATTATAATCCTTCCTCAATCACATATGAAGTTTTATATGTACAGGGTCTGTTTATAAGCTCTCTCTGTTCAATCACACTGGTCTCCGTTTGTTCTTGTACCAATACCACATTGTTTTTATTGCTAAGGTCGGAGTGTATCTTAAAGACTAAGGGTGGGTTGTCCTGCTTTGCTCTTCTATTTAAAAATTGCCCTAGTAATTTTGGGACTTTTAGTCTTTCATATAAATCTTATAACCAGTTGGTTAAATTCCTAAAAACATACTGCTAGAATTTTACTCACATTTTCAAGTCAATATTAGAAGAAAAAATATGTTGTCATTTAATCTCTTTATTTACTCAGATTTTCTTTTACATTTTATAGTTTTAATTTTTTCCATGAAGTTTTGTGCATTATATACTTGTTATTTCCTACATACTATTGTTTTGATTGTTACAGAAAGTGATATCTCCTTTTAAACTAATTTTGTTTGTCAAACTTGCTGAACTCTCTCATACTTCTGATATTTTAATATTTTGTTTGCTAATCACTTTGAATTTTCTTATGTTAATTTGAAAAGTGGCAGTTGTTTGTTGCATTCTAATTCTATGCCTCTTAATTTGTTTTTTAATATTGTTTGGCCAGAACTTCTGGTATTATATCAAATATTATGACATAGCAGCCAATCTTCAAAATTTCCCTATAAAGTATAACATTAACTATAAGTTTTTAGTAGATAGGATTTATCTAGGGGGAAAATGTAACTTTTTGTGACAGTTCTTAAAAATAGTCTTTTATCATTTTCTTTTTCCACAGTTATTTGAATAACAGATTTTTTTCTTTTAGTCCCTTAATGTATAGATTTTCTTGTGTTAAACCATCTATGCATTTGTTAAACCATCTATGCATTTTCAAGAGAAAAACCTCTAGATCATATTACTGTTTTGTAAAATACACTGATTGATTCCATTTGTTAATAATTTTATTCAGAATTTTCTCATTTATATTTATGAGTAAATTGGGCCTACATATTTTTTCTTTCTTATTCTGTTTTCATCTGGGTTTGAAATCAAGGTTTTACTAGCTTTATAAAGTTACTTAGGCAGTGTTCCCTTTTTTCTGTTTTTTTTGGGGGGATTGGGTGGGGGGAGATAACTCAAATAAAGTTCAACCGTTCTTTAATAATTTAGTAAAACTCAACTATAAAATTGTAAAAATGCTTTGATTACTATAAAAATTTAATTGTACTAGTCTATTAAACTTTTCTATTTCTTCTTGGGCCAATTATGCATTTTATGTTTTTTTCCTCAAAATTTATATATTTTACTTAGGTTTTCTTGTTATTATTCTCTTTTTCATTATTTTATTTTAACTTTATCATTAATATCCTCCCTCCCCTTTTTTACTTTGAGTTTACTCTGTTGCCCCTTTTATAAGTTTCTTGGTTGAAATCTTAGCTCATATGTTTTCAGATGTTTTTGTTTTTTGATAAATACATGTAAATCTTTTGAATGTTCCACATTAGCTGTTTAAATTGCCTTGTAGTCACCCCCATTGGTGAGAGAAGGGTTCTCCAACTTAAATTGCATATGAGATGGTTAAATACAGGACATCTGACATTGGGCAGATGGGAATGACAGCAGTGTTTTAGTCACATGTACTCATAGCCCAGGACAGGAGAACACCACGCACCAGGGAGGGCCACTAGAATTGCACTTGGCAACAGAGTGAACAAGCAGAGTCGCTGGAGCCTCGCTTTGTAGTAGCAGGAAGTTCTGGAGGAAGGATATGTGATTGGCTTCCCTGAATAATTCCATGGGCTGTCAGGGGAGTGAAATCCATTTGGTTGAGGACCAGGTGAGGAGCAGCTAGTTAAACTGATAGGGGAAGAAGCCAGGTAGGGACCTTTCCCACTGCATCTTATCTGGTGAGTGTAGGGAAACTCATGGTTAGGACTTTTGAGGTCCTCTCCCTTTCAGATGTCAAGGTAGCACATAATGGTGAATATTAATTTAAGGCCTCACAACACAAGCTAAATCCCAGAAATTCTGATATGTAATGCTTTCTATGTATTTTATACACTTTTTTATGATTGCCTCTTTAACCTAAAAGCTACTTAGTAATCTTTATCCTTATCTACTATCATCTATCTATCTATCATCTATCTATCTATCTATCTATCTATCTATCTATCTATCTATCTATCTATCTATCTAATCTATCATCTATCATCTATCTATCTATATCTATCATCTCTCTATCATCTATCTATCTATCTATCTATCTATCTATCTATCTATCTATCTATCTATCATCATCTATCTATCTATCTCTATCTATCATCTATCTATCTATCATCTATCTCTATCATCTATCTATCTATCTATCTATCTATCTATCATCTATCTCTATCATCTATCTATCATCTATCATCTATCTATCTATCTATCTATCTATCTATCTATCTATCTATCATCTATCTATCTATCATCTATCATCTATCTATCTATCTATCTATCTATCTATCTATCTATCTATCTATCTATCTATCTATCATCTATCATCTATCTATCTATCATCAATCATCTATCAATCATCTATCTATCTCAATCATCTATCTGGTTTCCACACATATAGCATTTTTTTAATAAAAAAAAAATGTGTTTTAAATTAAAATGTCCGAACTACCCGCAGTAGGACTCAGGTGAAAGCAATCTAATGATTCAATGAAATTCCTATCTCCTTTCCCATGGGATAGGCAATTGCAATTCAGAAGAGAGATCGCTCTTGACAAAGAGCAGTAGCATAGGCCAAGGTATAGGAGAAGGGAGAGGGAGGAAAGAATGCTTAAGGGCTGGTCTGCTGAATGTGGTTTTTATCACTTTCCACCCAAGCTAGACTGATGGATCCAGAGCACAGAATGCCCCTCTGACCTGGGTTGCCATGCCCCTCACACCTGAGCCTAACCCCCTCTGTCCTCCTAGGAGCTGCTCGGAGTTTCAATGTCTAGAATTCCTCAACCATTTTCTGCCTCTTTTGGCATTATCAGGAGTGAGTTAGTAGAAAGCTAGCATCTAGAGATAATTCACTGTCTTGATGGAACCAGTCAAGCACTTTCTGGGAACTCCTAACTGTATCCCAGTCTTTATTTATAAAATGTGTCTAAGAAAACATGAATGCCCAGCAATATTTGTTAAGGCTGTGTCTTTCACCCAGAAAGTTTGAGCTCTACAGTGATAGAAGAGGGTATTTCACAGGCTGGAGGTGGCCATTTCTTGCCACGGTGTGTGGCTTTTAGAAATAATATGGCCAGGCAAGACGGTAGGATGAGTCTTGACAAGTACCTATACCTCAGTCATATTTATTGGCTTCCAGTAACCCTATACAGAATTTTTCACTTCCCTTTTTCTTTTCTTTCCCTTTCCCTATCCCCTCTACTCTCCCTCTCTTTCTCTCTTTCCCACCTGCCTTCCCTTTCTCCCAGCATATACAATAATCAGAAGACACTTGCCCACGGAAATGTGAATCCACAAAGTGGGACTCAGGTGAAAACAGATTTGCAGCAGGAAGTTTTGTGAAGCGGCAATGAAAGACACTTTCCTCCACGGTCAGAGGATTATGTCTAGACAAGGATGACTGATTTGACTCCAAAATTAAAATGTTGCAATGCGATTTTTCCAACAATTGGTGATTCTCATAAGCAAAGAATTACATGGTTCTTCTTTGCTCTTCTATTTGTAATGTCCCCTCTGATTTCTACCATCAACGTGCTTCTTGCCAGAAGCAAGCAAGATAATTGCGTAAAGACAGCTGGATTAGTCACTCCAAATTACCTATAGTCTACAAAAGAAAAAACAAATTTACCAGAAAGCTGCAGTCAATTTTTATTTTCTCCCAAAGTGAAAATGTGCAGGGAACTATTCAAAAAATGTTATTTTATTTGCATTCCACATTTATGTAAATCCACAAGAATAAATGGTTTCCAATGACATCATCCTCCCTCCTTTGTAAGTAGATAATTAACTGGCTGGTACACTTTCCAAAAGAAGGATTTCACCAAATAAGGACCCATGTGAATGCAAACGCACAAAGCACACACTCACTGAATAGAAAAATAAATCTACCCCAAAAGAGAAAGAATATACCTAAGCAACTGCTTCTTAGGAATAATGATGTTATTCATTTTCTTCAGATTTTCTTGTTCAGATATTCTCAATGCATTCAATTACAAAATCATTTTTAAAGCTGTTCTTTTTTTTGTTAATCCTCACCCAAGGATATTTTTCCCATTGATTTTTTTTTTTTTAGAGAGAGTAAAAGGGAGGGTTGGAGGGGGGGCGGAGAGAGAAAGAAACATCCATGTGAGAGAGAGACACACTGACTGGTTGCCTCACACACACACCCTGAGGGGACCTGGGGATGAAACCTGCAACCTTGGAATGTGCCCTTGACCAAGAATCGAACCTGTGACCCTTCAGTCCATGGGCTGATGCTTGAACCACTGAGCCACACCAGCCAGGGCTGTCTTTTTGCATTTTTTAATATCTCAATTTTATTATGACGAGAACTTATTTAGCATATTAATTTTTCCTTCTGAGTATGTTCTAATCATCCCTTCCCCTCCTTCTATACCACGATCACATCCTATCCTCTGTATCAGTTACTATTGCTGTGTAACAAAACACCCCAAAACTCAGTGGTTTAAAACAATTATTTTGTATTTATCATGTATTTGTGGGCTGGCTGCTTCCCAGCTCGCTCGCTCTCAAGGCTGCCGAGGACATGTTCTTCTCTGGTGATGGCAGAAGCAAGTGCAATCACACAAGTGCTTCTTAAGTCCCACTGACATCCTATCAGCCAAAGCAAGTCACAGGGTCAAGTCCAGGGCCAAAGGACAGGAGATGCAGGGTGGGAGAAAAAAGGAGTGAATATTTGAAACAGTTATTAAACTTACCACATTCTCCTTATTCACATAGAATGGCACATCAACCTCTTAGTTGCTTTTGATCACTGTAGAATTATTCTTGTCCAATGTTTCCTGTATACATCTCCCACATTAGTCTTCCTTAAAATCATGAATGGGTCACAATTTCCAATTATACTGTTCTAAAGTCATCTTCTTGTCTTTCAAAATCCTTTATAATTTGGCCATTTTTCATTTTCTCAACATACATCCTCCCCTCTGTTGAATCCAACTCAAATATTTCATGAACATCCCGGGACTCTTCTCATCTAGGTACCTTTGTTCATACAGTTCTTCTCACCCCAAATGCCACCTTCTCTGATCAGTCCTTATTACATCTCCTCCACCAAGTTCTCTAGGTAATTTCCCCTAACTTGAATCCCTTTTGCGCTATTGAATCAATGTGTTACTTCTCCCATGGGAAGATTTGCTATTCATTTATTGATTCAACAAAGTTTTACTTTGTATTTACTAGGTGCCATGCATTGTAGTAGGTGTTGGAGACAACAGTGAAAAAGACCCAGTCCTTGTCCACTATGCTGGTTGACAATCTCTTAAGGAATATTAGGATGTGATAGAGCCACTGAGAGGTGAACACAGAACAGGCATTTAATCCCACCATGGGAAACTATGAGAACATACTTGGAGAACAAGTTGTCTATGGTTAAATTTTTACGATGAATGAGAGTTATTCAGGTAGGACAGGATTATTAGAAAGCGTTAAGGAGGGGGCAAAGGAGGGAAAATGGGGAACATATGTAATATTCACAACAATAAAGATTAAAAAAGTAATAATAATAAAAAATAATAATAATAAAAAAAAGAAAGCATTAAGGGCAGAAGGAACTAAGGCAAGGAAGAAAGAGCCAATGTATTTGGAGACTTGCCCATAATCCAATGTGGGACAGAGAGAAGAGGGAGATGAGGCTGGAGAGGAATGCTGTGTATGAGGAATCTGAAACTCATATGAGGGCAGCAGGGAAGTAGGTGGTGTGTTTAAACAGGGGCATGACAATCAGATTAATGTCTGGATTTTTCAAAATTATGATATAATTGAAATATAACATTATATTAGTTTGGGGCATAACAACATGATTTAATATTTGTATGTAACTGTGAAATGATCAGTCTAGTTAACATCCATCACCACATATAGTTACAATTTTTTTCTTGTGATGAGAACTTTTAAGCTCTACTTTCTTAGTAACTTTCAAATATACAATACAGCATTATTAACTATAGTCACTATGCTGTACTTTACACTCCCAGGACTTATTTATTTTGTAACTGAAAGTTTGTATCCTTCACCTGTTTTGCCCACCTCCCCACCCTGCCTCTGGCAACCACCAATCTGTTCTCTATATCTGTGAGTTTGTTTTGTTGTTTAGATTAAAGTCCACATAAAAGTGAGCTCATACAGTATTTGGCTTTCTCAGTCTGACTGATTTCACTTAGCATAATGCCCTCAAGGTCCATCCATGTTATCACAAATGGCAAGATTTCCTTCTTTTTTATTGCTAAATAATATTCCAGTGCCTCTCTCTCTCTCTTCCATTTTCCCTCCCTCTCCCTCCCCTCCTCTCTCTCTCTCTCTCTCTCTCTCTCTCTCTCTCTCTCTCACACACACACACACACACACACACACACACCATTTTCTTAATCCATTCACCCATTGATGGACACTTAGGTTGTTTCCATATCTTGTCTGTTGTAAATAATGCTGCAATAAACATAGGGGTGCAGATATCTTTTCAAGTAGTGTTTTTGTTTTCTTCAGGTGAATGTGCAGAAGCAGACTGCTGAATCATATGGTAGTTCTATTTTTAATTTGTTGAGGAACCTCCATACTGTTTTCTGTAGAGGTTGCACCAATTTCCATTCCCACCAACAGTGTACAAGGGTTCCCTTTTCTCCACATCCTCTCCTTTTTAAATCTTTTAAAACAGATTAGTGTTTTAAGAGATCACCTTAGCTGCTCTGTGGACCATGGATTAAAGGAAGATGAGAAGACAAGCAGACCAGTTCAGGGGGCTATTATAATAATCTGAGAGAGAGTGGAGTGGAGATCAAACCAAGGTAGTGGAGAAAAGTACATGATGTCATAGATATTTGGAAGATTTACTGAACTTGGCTATTAAATGAAATAAGGGTGCAAAGCAAATAATGGAAACTAAAATTACTGTTCATCCTTTATATCTTGAGAAATAAAATTCCCTTTGCTGGAAGAATTTTATATATATATATATATATATGTACAAAACATATATATGTATGTATGTATATATATGTATATATGTGGGTGTGTGTGTATATATATATATATATGATTTTAAAAGTAAAGGCAGACTTACAGTGTTTTTATGTTATTATCAGTGATATTGGAAAGTTGCCCAAAAGAAATAGAGTCCATAGAAATGACAGCTACACACTCAAGGAGAGGAACAGTGTGCTTGATGGTTTTCACTGTAGTCAGTTACTGGGTAGATCAGCAACTCAAGGCCCTGAGCAGTAAAAAAAGCTATTAGATCACCCCACCCCTGCTCCACACCAGGGCAGGATTCTTCTCTCTGGTATGTTCATAAGACTCTGTTCAGTCTCATTTTAAAGGTCTTAAGCTTGGAGTTTTTAATCACCTCCTTTAGAAGACTGTTCCCTCCTATCATAGGAAGTATGTCCTCAAGGGAAATTCACTGATACTTAACCCGTATTTTACTTGTTATAATTTCCTATTACCCTAATTAATACCTTTCTCTGAGCCTTTCCTTGTGACTCATCCACAAAGTATCACCTCTCCCTCTGCGGTGTTTTCGCCATTCAGATCCTTTGCATGTGGACAGTTATCCTGAGTCTCTAGTCAGTCTTAATAGTTAGGAAATGTTTAAGCCTGTAGTACTAATAAATCAGCTCAAGGTATAATTAGAGGCTTAACTCTGTGAAGAGAAGATGTAACCCATTTGTTAATAACATCACTTAGGTCTTTTGAAAACATTCTTGCCTAAAATAACTGAGTCAAATTAAGAACTAGCCTTAAACAAAAAGTCAAAATAATGGCTTTCTAGGATATTATAAACCCAATTCCTTCACTGAAAGTACAGCTAAGAATGCTCTGTAGCTTTCTGCTAGTTGTTCCAGAGCCACATTGACTCCTAGCTTCTCCAAAGTTGGTTAAAATTCAGGTGTAATAAATATTCATTGATGTGATAGATGCTTTTATTTAATTCCCACATTATACTCATTTTATAGGCAACTACACCAAGGCTAAGGGATGTTAAGTAAGTGCCCAATGCCACACAGGAGAAAGTGACAGACTCAAGATATAGACCCAGGACTTTTGACTACAAATCCTGAACTCTTGAAATTTCATTCATCTGGGAGAGGGTAAGATGATTACTTAGTGGGCTTGAGTCTCCACTATAGCATGAGGCCTTAGCAATACATCTGCTTTGTATTTTCTGTTGTGCCGTAACGCATATGGGCATTAAGAACAAACACATTTAAGGGTATATAAGACCCATGAAGTTCATATTCTTCACCTTATACTAATCCATACCTCCTTACCCAACCTAGTGCACATTGCTCCTTTTCTGTTCTTGTACATTTTGGCCACTGTCCCTTTTATAGGTGAAGTGCTCCAAAAAGTTTTGCAAAGATTGCACAGTAGAAAGTGGCTAAGCTCAAAATCAAGCACAGTCTCTGACTCCAAAGCCTTTCCTTTGTTGAAAGTGAAACAAGGAGGCTCTACCTTGCTTCCTCATAGGGATTTTGGAGGCAAAATCACCAAAGAGTGATTGCAACATGTTTTGCAAAGTAAAATATGCTAGTGAAGAACTGATAGTATCAACCTACTCCATAGGAATTGTATTTGTGATGAATTTTAAGGCTCACTAAACCCGTTTTTCTGTTGTGTAACTCCTCCTGTCACTCTCCTAAATACGCAATGTCATCTCTTATGTATTATAACTTGTTCAGTGATAGCTAGTTCTAATTCTGCTACTTGGCTAAAGTAGGTTTAAAATTAAAGTTAATATTTTTAATGAAGAGATCGTTCAGTGTAATTAAGTAAAATTTCAAAAGAGCATGTAACCTGACAAACACTACCTCAGTCAGGTGATCTAGGTCAACATCAACAGTGGTAAGTTACGTTGATAGCACCCTTCGTATCATGGGATACAAACGGCATTCTATCTCTGTGGTCTTGCTCCCCCAAATCGTAACCCCAGTCTAATCATGAGAAAAACATTAGAAAAATCTCAATAGAGGTACACTCTACAAAATACCTAGTAGAGATAGAGATAGAGCTAAAACCAAAATACTTAAGCACTCCTCAAAACTGCCAAGGTCATGGAAAACCAAGGAGACATGATGACTAAATGTAATGTGATATCCTAGAGGGGATCCTGGAACAGAAAAAGGACATTAGGTAAAAACTATAGAAATCTGAATAAATTATAAACTTTAACAATAATGTATTGATATTGCTTCATTAATTGTGACAAATATACCATACTAAGGAACATGTTAATGATAGGGAAATGAGGTGTGGGGTATATGAGACTCTCCATACTAGTCTCATAATGTTTCTATAAATCTAAAACTTCTAAAAATTAAGTTTATTAAGAAATAAAACAAAAGAGAATGTAAATAAAATTTTGCTTTGAATGCATGCCTTAAAATGTGTATTTTTCTTTCTTCTGTTCCCATGTTTCTTTGAAAATCCCAAGGACACAGAAAAAACAGCATTTTTAAAAAAAATTCACAGGAAATGTGTTTATTATGGAAGTGTAATAAATGAGACTTTCCCATCCTGCCACCATAAACAGAGATTTAAAATTTTAGGGTTATTTTTCTTTAGCTTTATTATTAATTAATTATGATCTTAAAAGGTTATTTTTCCATTTGTAAAATAGAAAAAATTCTACCTTGTGGGAGGCTTATAAAGTTTAATGAAATTAAATAGACAAGTAGTACATAAAAAGAATTACTTTAGGGCTAACATTCTAATATCAGAGCCATTTAGAATAATCCATTTTAACCACTGATCAGAAGATTTGACTTTCTTATCAGTGAAGAGGCCTATAGTAAGTTTATTCCTTTGTTGAATTTTCTCCCTACAAGTGAGCACGACATGGACTCTGCTTAAATACCAGGACATGCTGACACAAGCTGGGGGCAGAATTGCATAGATGGTCCACACCCTGGCTCCAGCTCAGTTTTTCAAATCCAGGACACTGTGTAACCAAGCAAGTCACTGTTTTATGAATCAGCCCCTCCATGTGAGGGGAAAAGTCCTTGGCAGCCTGGTGGTACTGTTCCAAGGTAAGAGAAGTGATTGCCTAGGGAGAAGACATCAAGGCTACCACACGTACGGGCTTGCTCTACCCAGGACGTGGGGAATTTTGCTTTGCTTGGAATCAGCCCCAGAATTCAGAATTAAGCTAACTGCAGCTTGCTTTTTAGATCCTAAAAATGCATGCTTTTCATAAGACCCTAGGTGCTGGCTTTCATATTTGTGCTGGTTTTGTCACTGCTTGCTATCCCAGAGCCCGTGGGGTTAACACACCATTGCTTGATCTCATCAGGTAACATGAGGCAGAGTGAGGCAATCAGCTGTTCAATTCAGTCACAGGTGTGCATGTAGCAACAACCCCACGTGAAATCAGAAGTCACAAGACAGAAAGGGCGACTGCAGGTTCTGAAAGAAGACCTGATTAGGTCAATGCCAGAAACCAAGCAGCCTGGGTGGGGTACGGTCATCACCCCTGTGGCATCTGTTGTTCTTACGGTTTCTTCTACCAGTGCCTAATTCCAGCGAATTTCACCTGGTGAGCCCAACAGGAGACAGGCAGACTGTATTCTTTGTGGAACTGCTGGGTTCAGTCTCTGGCCCAAGGTAATTTTCAAGTGCTTCTTTTCTTCTCTCATGTAGGCCCATGCGATTCATGGTAATAAAGACTTATGACTCACGGTAGCTACTGACAAGAATTTTATGGAACATAAATTCACCAGGCTCTGTGGCTTGACTTTTAATGCTATATGACTTGAAAGTTGTATGGCTGATTCCCATAACCTACATTCCTCTTCTCTTTAATACTGTTCCTACCGCATCTATCCCTATAGGTCCTTCTCTCTTCTCATCTCCAAGACTGCTGTGACTCATGGACTCCCTAGTTCTTTCCTGTTAACTGCATAGACATGCACACCATTGCTGCTTTAGAAGTTTAGACTAAATACTATAGGAATGCTGACACCAGAAAAAAATGTAATAAGCATGGGGGAAGTTGTTAAAGCTAATAAATTATTTTAAAATCTTCCAATCATAGTCCCTAATTTGAAGTTGTATGATGATACCCTTTGGCTTTCAGTTCTTATTCAGGAGAAATAATAATGATTTAAAAAAATGTTGATCAGGTTCCTATTTGTGGCTAATATTTATTTTTCAGTAACTTTCAGATGTGTGTAACCAAATTCAGTGGGCATTTTCACAACAGAAGAACCATCCCCCGTGAACATATCCCTATCCAGAATTCTCTGAGTGCTATTCAGTTAATACACTAAAAAAAGGGGGGGGGGGGGGGATTTGGCTTCAAATTTTGTTTCTACCATTTGACTCATGAGAGTCACTAACCAGAATTTTAGTGAATAAAAATGTGATTCTGGAACAAATGCACAAGGCTCTGTGGCTTGGTTTCTAATTTCATTATCACTACTCTACTCAGCAATGTTGCTTGGACTCAAAGGTAGCCTAGGATTTTCTTCCTCACTTAGTCCTTATATGTAGAGCTTTTAAACATCTAACAGAGTTTAGGCTTATGTTCTATAAAGTCACCATAAAAGTTTATTAACCTATAATGCAAATATTTACATTAAGCAAGTTAATTTTTTTCTCTAGATATCAACCTCAGAAATTAACTAAAGACAGCCATAAGCTTAATGACTGTGGAGCCAGGGAATAAAACATAGAGAATATTTTTAAGCTGAGATAACTTGCAGAAACCTCCTCTCACAATTAGGGCACCACAGAATTATATCTACCTAGAACCCTAAACATTCCTGTCATTAATCCAGGACCCCTTAGTTTAGGGGCATACCAAAAAATTCTTACTTTACAATTCTTGTTTTTCTGGATGCCATATGCACCCACACCTTTTCATTTCTACATTTTCACCCCCATTGCACCCCTCTTACAACATTTGGACAATACGTTTAATATTCCATTTACCCGAGTTCCTATGGAAAGGAAATATCTATGTATATTAATTGCTGTCAGTCCCACAGTAGGTCTTGCATTTTAGAAATCTTTTTTGTTTATTTTCTAGCATTCATCTTATTTTTGCTCTGTTTTGTATATCCAATTACTACAAGAGCACACGAGAATACCTCACCACATTTCAAATTTGTATTTATATCATCAGTTTAATAGGCTCCAAAAGCGCAAAAAAGAGCAAAATGGTATTATAAGATCACAAAGGAGCATCATATAGGATAAACATTGCTTTGTTCCTCATTCTGTATGTGTGAATGGGAGAATTAATATATGATGACATAATGGTGGGAATCTTGGTACTTTAATATATAACAGTAAATGAGAGAGCGCAACTGAATAAGCCTATCTTATTGTGGTCAGTCATTACTGGCTTGAGGTTTTAATTCAGAGGACATTTGTTCTAAATACAGTGCTGACAAAGCTTCAGTAGAATAACAGGGAAGTGCTCAAGGAAGGAAAAAAACGTATTAGAGTTAACATAAATAAACATATTGTAATTAATACAGCTTTTGAAGTATTTTTACCTAAATTTTAAAAAGATCTTGTGATCAACAAATGGAGCTGGGGTAACTGGATATCCACATGAAAATGAAGTTGGACCCTTGTTTCACACAACATACACAAATTAACTAGAAATGGATCATAGACCTAAATCTTCATGACCCTGGATTAAACAATGGTTTCTAGATGTGACCCAAAAGCTTAAGTGACAAAAGGAAAAATAGGTATGGATTTCATCAAGATTAGACTCAGAATATACGAAGAACTCATAACTCCACAGTAAAAAAAGACAATTTAAAAATGGCCAAGGGGTTTGAATAGACATTTCTCCAAAGAAGATATACAAATGGCCAATAAACACTTGAAAAGATGAGCAACATCATTAGTCATCAGTCAAAGACAAATCAAAGCCACAATGAAATATTCTGAAAAATAAAAAACCTAATAAAATGCACCTAAGCCATAAAAGAAACACACACAACGAGATACCACTTCACACCCACTAAGATGACTATAAACAAAATGACAGACAATGACAAGGGTTGACAAGGTTGTGGAGAAACTGGAACCCTCATACATTGCTAATGGGAATGTAAAATATTACAGTGCGTTGGAAACAGTTCCTCAAAAAATTAAACAGAGTTAGCATATGAGCCAGCTGGATCCACTCCCACTGGATCTACTCCTAGTAATATCACACAAAAAATGAAATATACACCCACACAAATTCATAATAACCAAAAAGTAGAAACAACCCAAATGTGCATGATTTGATGAATAAATAAACAAAATATGGAACGCCCACACAATTTTACATTATTTGACTATAAAATGGAATGAAGTATTGACACACGCTGTAACATGGATGAACCTTGAAACATTATGCTAACGGAAAGAAATCAGACACAAAGGACCACATATTACATGACTCTATTTGTATGAAATGTCCAAAATAGGCAAATCCATAGAGAAAGAAAGTAGATTAGTGATTGCCAGGGCCTGGGGGAAGGGAAAATGGGGAGGGACTGCTAATGGGTATTGGGTTTCTTTCTGGAGTGGTGGGAATGTTCTGTAATTAGATAGTGATGAGAGCTGCAAAACTGTGAATATACTAAAAACCTGTGAACTGTACACTTTGAAATGTTAAATTTTATGGTATGTGAGGTAGGTTTACAAAATATTCACACTTTAAGGTAAAGAAACTATGGTTCAGAAAGGCTGAGCACTTTATTAAGATTGGAGTTAGGTGGTGTATTAGACCAATATTTCTCAAATGTGGTTTGCAAATCAGCAGGCATCAACATCACCAGGAAACTTGCTAGAGATTCACATTCTCAGATTACACCCCAGATCAAATGAGTCAGAACCTCTGGAGGTGGGCCTCAGCAATCTGTGTTTTAAAGAGCCTTACAGGTGATAGAACACAGGCTTGAGAGTCACTGGGTTAGTTACAGTTTTAAAGCCTCATTGCTCTTCCAGTCGCTAGATTTGTAGCCTTTGGCAAGCTTTTTGACCTTTCTGTGCCTCAAATTATTCATCTGGAGAAATAGTTCCTTACAGGGTTATTAGGAGGATTAAATGTTTAAACACAAGTAACATGCTTGGAAGAGAGATTTCCATTAGTGAGTTGAATACTCAATAAGAGCCAGCCATTATTATGCAATAGCACTAAGCTGACCTGGGAATCAAATGCACATCCCCTAATTTGTCGGAATTTGGGCCACATGTATAAGTTAAATTTCCTGGTAGACACATAGAAAAAGTAAAATGGAACATCAAAATCCAGTACATTTTATACTTAGAGTGCATCTCAGTTCGGACTAGCTGCATTTCACAGCCACCTGTGGCTGGCAGCTATAGTACTGGACAATGCACCTACAACTCAAATGCTGTGCTCTTTCCCTTTCTAAAGTTTCTGAGCATTCAGCTTGCAGTCTCTGCCTGGGGATTTTCAAAGAGTGGATGACCAAATGGGGAAAGGTCATGAAGCAGCCTTTCCTGACCATGTCCCATCTTAACAGGTGATGTTGGGTTGCAGATGGAGCCTCCAACTCACACCCTCAACTACATATTGTTACACAGGGATGATCTGGTAAAGTGCCTGAGGTGAATCTCAACAGAGTAATATATTAGGTTGCAGACTCTCATACACTGTTCACAGTTCTGTCTATAGGGTCTAGGAAACTTGTCTGGCACTCAACATCTTTTTTTCAATTAATTAATGAACATTAATAGTGCTTTTCTAACTTAACCTTTAATTTCATAATGATTTTTTTCAAAATATCTGTAAACGTCTAATAATTCCTTTAATATTGCTTTTACTTCTCACAATCAGATCCATTTTTGTCTTCAAAACCGATTTTCAAACTCCTCCTTAACTTTAAATATTTATCAAGCCCCTAGTAAAAGATTAAGTTTCACAGAGAGTGAGCTCATAATAGAATTGCTGATATTTAGGGGTTTATTTTCTGTGACAGAACACATATTCCATATATGCACAAACATTATACAAAGATCACAAATGTATTTTCTTTAGATTTTTCATTGCTGATATAAGAACAAATGCAAGTAAATATCCATATTTCCTCATTCTCAGTATCAGCAACTATAGGACATGTGAAGGCATTAAGGGACACACTGCTTATGCTGGATGATGCTGACATTATTAAAACTTATCTCTTGAACAGTCTAAAGGAGCATACAGAAACACAGCTGATGTGTGGGTGGAGCAGTTTCCCAGGAAGGCTGACATCTGATGTGAACTAGTTTCTTCATGGAGTTCCTAGGATTCTTGAGTCGAGATGTTGTGGGCAGTTTACTCAGATGGAGGAAAGATGAGGTACTAATGGCCTACATGGCCATTCTTGTGCTGACCGTTCCTGTGCTCGTAATAGTCTTCCCCATGCTCACTCTCCTCCGGCCACGGCCACGGCCATGGCCACGGCCACGGCCACGGCCACAAGGGCCTCCTTTCAGTTCCTCAGACACACCAGGTTTGTTCCAACCTTCCTTCTGCGCTCTATGGTTCCCTCGACCTGGAATGCTCTTCCTCCAGTACCTACTTGTTTACATCCTTTCACTTCCTTCAAGTCTTGCTCAGATGTCTCTCCTTCTAATGAGTTCTACCCTGATTGCACTATTAAATACTATCAACTTCCCAGATCCAACCCCCTTCATCTTTGTTACTCTGCTTTCTAACCCTGCTTGGTACATACCACTCCTTAACTTATACTACATTATCCTGGGTTGTTTATCGTTGGTTCACACTAAAATGTCAATGTCATAAGAGCAGATATCTTGTCTGTTTTGTTCACCCATATACTTCAACCTAGAGTACTGCTGGCCTATAGTAGGTGCTCCATAAATCTATGTAGAATGAATACATGAATTAGTTCACTCATAGCCTAAGCTTTTTCACAGATTTCTTTTCTCTTTCACTCTTAAGCCTACTCTAATAGTAAGATCAGCTGGGAGGTTTTGTAAGCTTATCTCAGAAGTTGAAATCTCCCAACCTGTTTGTTGGGCTTGTTCAATGAAGGGTCCTGTCTCTGGAATTTATTCCTCTGGGCAGATTGCCAGAGCCTGAATTTGTTGTATTTTGGGTATGATGCAAGATTTAGGGTGGGGGTTTTTTCCCTTTTAGAGGGGCGTGTTTCAATTTTGGCTGACATTATTGTTTTGTCTGGGGTTTTAGACTTGTGTTGAGTTTTGTCTGGGTTGATCAAGCAATTTAGCAACTATTCTTCACAGAGCTATGGAAGAATAGAAACTAGAGCTGGAAAAGACCTCACGGTTGAGCCAGTCTATCCCCCTTGCCATTGAAGTGTTGCTCTCCACAATACAATGTCCACAGCTCTGTTCAATGAGGTTTTAAATGTCTTCATTGGGCACCCATTCAGCTAAGCTAATACTCCTAACAATTAACAAAAATTCCCAGTGTTGTCTAAACTTTCCCTTTCATATTTTCATTTTATTTCTCTTATTTGTAGTCCAAGGTAACAGGCCCTTTCTCTTTTGGGATTTTATACCTTTTCTGCTCCACTGGTTTGTTAGCAAAACTATACATGCATTTCTACTTTAATCTTTCTTCATTCTCTTTGTTTAATTTTGGTTTTGGCTTGTTCAATTCCTCCCAATTCTTCCTCTTGATTTTTTAGTACATGTAGTTTCACTAGTGATCCATTGAACAACTATAACACAATGCTTTTCCTTCTGAAAATTTTTAAGACAAAAACTCTGCAATCCGAAATAGCAAATATAGCCAATTCATTGCCATAATCAGCCGAGGGTGTTTTTATTTTGTTCATCAGAATACTAAACAAGTTCTATGCAATGCTCTTCATTCAACTGGACTTTAAAATTTTGATGGTAATTGTGTAATATCATACATCTCACTCAAATACTGTCGTTTTTATATCTGCAAAGGAGAGGATATCCACTTCAGCCTGTTTTGCTGTAATCTTATGAAAATAAGCATGTTTTTCTAGGACTAGAAAGAGACCTTTCAGAGACAAAAATCTTTCACTTCCCAGCTTTCTGATAGAATCACGAGGGATAAATTATTTTCAATACTATGAAGTTCAAATGACACTCTTTTTTTCCTAGCTTATAGTAATTTATGCTAGATCAGTGCATTGCATACAAATTGTAGTAAAGAGCAAAATTTTTAAATTCCCAAATGCCATGGACTGATTTTTGTAAAATACAAAATGACAGGATTAGATGGCGTGACAATGTCAAATTAAAGTTTCTAAATGCTACGGTCACTTTTTTATTTATCTTCTCAGATGGGCACTGGTACATGGACTCCACTTTGAATAGCCCTGATATTCCTCACCTGCAGATTAAGATACTTTGCAAGATAAATTTTCTCTTCTGAAGATTAACATAATATTTGCTTTTACTTTTCCGCTTGTTTTCTGCTTCACTACAAAATCAACTTTTATACAGCATAGGGAATGTAGTTAAAAATACTGTAATAACTCTGTATGGTACCAAGTGGGTACTGGAAATATCAGGGGAACACTTTGTAAAGTATATGATTATCTAATCAATATGCTGTACACCTGAAACTAATACAAAATAATGTTGAATGTAAACTATAATTAAAAATAAAATTATATAAGAAATAAAAATAAATTTAAAAAAGACAATATCAACTTTAAAAAAATAGAAGAGACAATCAATCATTTCCCCAAAACATTTGGTTACATGTTTCCCATGAGTATTTATCTTTCCATTTTTCAAAGTATAGTAATCACTGATTTATTTCATAAAATCAAATCTGAATGAAAAATACTTCTAAGAAAGAAAAAAAAAATGTCTTAGAGTTTATACCAGGTCAGTGAGTCACAGGATGGTTTCTTGGTCACACAATGCCCATAGCTTCACTTCTCAAACTGTCATCATTGGTCTCTAGCAATCCTTACCTCAGCCAGAGCCATTCTGATCATGGGCAGAAATCTATCAACCTTTTTTTTACCCAAGAAAGGTAAAAAAATCTCGCTTTTTCCACCCTGCCTGGCAGTCTGCCATCAACCTGTACTTTTTGGATTTAAGACACAGATTATATGTCAGCAATAACTGGAGTAGCTATTACATAAGCTGGTTATGGGATGCCATGTGCTTTCAACCAGCATCTTTTACAGTTTGGGTATAACAAAATTTTAGTTTTAGCACTCTTTTCTAAAATAGGCTTCTCTTATTTTTAGTGGGTTTTAATTACTTTGAGAAGGAATTAAATAAAAATATACTGAAATATCATTTCTCCAAGGAATTAAAAAAAAATAAAGTTTATGGGAAAACATGAAATGTGGGGAAATATTAAATATAGTAAACTGTACAAATGTAAGACATAAGTTACATGTTGGGCTTTTTATGATCTAAAAATCTATTCCAAGAAAAAGAAAAATTGAAATACGAAGACTTATGAGCTTGTTTCAAAAATAGTAAAAATAAGTTCCAGCTGGTGAGAACATGGTAAAGGTACAACACAGTACCAGGGTAAATAATAGCACAGGATGGGCGAGGCATTGGCAGAGGATTACTTTAAATGCAGAACATTTTATACTGCTTTTAGAGGGGAATTTTACAAAAGTAAGAAAACATATAAATATATGTGTATGTGTGCTTATGTGTATGCATATATACATATATCAGCGGAAAATGTATTGAAACAATATATCAGATGAAGTTTTCTTTACACAATTTTCCAAGCAAAGCACATGGCCAATGTGGATTAATCACTAATGAATTTTTAAAAGTGAACAGATTACTAGCTCCTAAAGCTTATTATTTTGTTTTCAAATGTTCCAATGTGCCAGATGTTTCATAAAAATAGCTTTTATTATTTCAAATGAACTATGCAGCTAGAATGCTCAACTTTTATTCCTGTATTAAAATTTAAGAGTTAAAAACCATTAACAGACAAATAGAATTTTCAGTTCAGTTAGCAGTCACTGGATGTGAAAAGAGTTCTTAAAACGCTCTTCTTCAGAGCCATTTTCGTTCCCATAGAAACCAATGTGAGATTCTGGAAAACAAGGTAAGTTCTAAAATAATCACCATTATAAATACCCATTATATAAATGTAAATATAGGCAATTGAAATGATTTAGATGATTTTGAAATTGCATATCATTTCCCAAACCATAATGATTCCTTCAGAGTGGTTCTTGTCTGTCATATAAATACAGCATTTACAAAATTTTAAAAATACTTATGATTTACTTGTGAGACCATAATCGCCTTTTCAAACAAGCCTTGGGCATGCAAATATAGATTTTTGAACATGTAGTCTGGTGCAAGATGGGTCTTTTTTGGCCAGGTTTTTATTCTGTGGTAGACTAAGTACTTATTATTAGCATTTGGATTTTATATAACTGTTTTTTTATTCATTATTAATTACCCTACAATGAGATCTAGATATTTTGGAATATTATTTTACAATTATGATTTTTCACATTTCTATTTGCCCAAGGATTTTGTCATGATAAAAGAGCCAAGAAATCTTCTTTTATTGGGTTTGTAATTCTTCTCAAAGTCAGAATTGATCATTGAGTGTAGAGTACTCACAATACTAATGAAGCTGTGAATTGTTCACAGAGATATATTTCTCTAAGAAGAACTAAGTCTCCTAATGCTTAAGAAGCAGGAATATAACAGAGGAAAAGTTCCAATTGTGAGAAGCAAACATTTGAATTTGGTATAGATGTTGAAGTAATTCTGGACATGCCATCCCAAAATATGCTGCTTTAGTAATTATTTTGAGCTGAAGCTATTTGAAAAACAATAAATGCAGGGAGAGGTTTTCTCTGAACTCCCCCTATTTGCCTAAAGACAGATCCTCCAAAAGAAACTCAATTATCATTAACCCTCTCCCCAAGAAGGAGACTAGAAGTCAGCTCCACATCCAGAAAAATTTTTCCACAAACTCCGATTGTTAGTTAGCCATCATAACTAGCTAGCTAATATTAGTAACAGGAAAGGAGCAAAGGGGAGGCCAGACATTGTAAGCATGGTCATCTGGGCAGCTTCACCAGAAAGGTGAACTACGGGTCCATTCCCTGCACATCACTGGGGGTAGGGGGTCCAACAAAGGGGAAGAAGGATACATGCACAGTAAAGTCAGGGTGACATGAGGAAGGTGCTTGCCTGTCAGCCTAACCTGGGAACAAAGATCATTGGCTAGAGTGGTGGAGCCAACACAAGCCCAAGAGAATTTGGGACTATGTAATCCCCGGACAAAGGAATTCTCTCTCTTTTGTTCCTCTTGCTTCACTCTTGCTTCCTTGCACTCGCCTGTGCGCTAGCACACCATGTGGCTCACCTAGCCAGATGCTGGACTGGACTGTGCAAATATGGAGCAGAAACTCTGGGCAATGGCTTTGATTTTCACCCTACTAAAGACAAAATGGGACTTTTTCCATGGTGGGACAGAGGGAGATGAGACCTTGGAAACTCAGGGGTTTAATTCCACAGAAATAAAGCTTTCCACAATACCTCATCCTCCCATGGGGACCTCAGGAATTTCTTATTCCCACAGCACCCCAAGAAGCCCACTTCCACTGGTAACAGGTAGGGGTATGGAGAATACCCCACCAATAGTATCTCCCATCTCTTCTTCTCACAGCCCATTCATTTTTCCTAAAAATCATTTATTCTCCCCTAAATTGCTTATATGCCTCCCCTTAAGGAAGTATATAAAACTCTCAAACCTCACTGCTTTGGGGGATATTCACTTTTTTTTCCTGTGATTTACCAGTGTGCATATTAAAAAAGAATAAATTTGTTTAACTTTTCTCCTATTAATCTTCCTGTTGTCAATTTATTTTATAGACCTAGCTATTTAGCTTAGGAGAGTAGGGAAAGGCTTTCCTTCCCTACACTGTTAAAGGAGCCACAGCAAGTTATAGACTAGTCACGAGTGTTGTTAACTGCATCAATTTTCAGAAACTCAGATATTTTCTCTTACTTCCATTTCATCTAAACCCTTGCTTCTTAAAACATGGTCTCCACACCAGCAATATTGACATCACCTGGAAGCTTGTTCAAAACATAGAATTTCAGGCCTTAGGTAGACCAGATGAATCAGAATCTGCACTTTAATAAGATCACCAGATATCTGAATGCACATTAAAGTTTAGAAACACAGCTAGTTCCAAATATTTGCTCCAGAAAAATTTTAGAAGCTTTATTTCAGGTGGACTGATAGAAGCTAAAGAAACTACTGGGATATAAACTCTGACAGAGGAGGAACCTTGTCTGCATGTGGCATCTGCACAGCATGTATTTCGGAACAGAATCCATAAACAATGTTACATCATTTTGAGGAAAGAGAATGAAAAATATCTCTTTGTATCAAAAGTGACATATTTTCAAGTTTTATGTATTTAAAAGAAAATGTTCTTTTATTTTTATCACTCCCCTGTAAGACAAACCATTAAACATACATCACATGTAAAAATAAACACAGCCCTGGCCAGGTGGCTCAATTGGTTGGATCATTGTCCAGTACACCAAAAAGTTGTGGGTTCAATTTCTGGTCAGGGCACATACCTAGATTGTTGGTTAGATTCCCCAGTTGGGTCAAGTATGAAAAGCAACTGATCGATGTTTCTCTCTCCCCCTCCCCTCTAAATATATTCTTGGGTGAGGATTTTAAAAACCCCACACAAAATGGATTAAAAATTTAGATGTAAGAACCTGAAGCTATAGCACTTCTAGAAGAAAACATAGGGAAGAGCTTCAAAATATTGGTCTAGGCATTGATTTTTTGGATATGACACCAAAAGCACAAGCAACAAAAGCAAAAACAGGCAAATGGAACTACATCAAACTAAAGAATTCTGCACGGCAAAATAAATGATCAATGGAGTGAATATGCAACATATAGAATGGGAGAAAATATGTGCAAACTATACATAACTGATAAGGGGCACATCGCCAAAATATATACGGAAATCCTACAACTTAATAGCAAAAACCAAATAACCCAATTAGAAAATGGGCAAAGGACTTAAATAGACATTTCTCCAAAGAAGACATCCAAATGTCCAGCAGGTATGTGATTCAATATCATGAATCACCAGGGAAATATAAATCAAAACCACAACGAGATATCACCTCACATCTATCAGAATGGCTATTATGAAGAAACAAACAAAAACAAAAACTAAACAAAACCCCCAAAGGTAACACGTATTGGCAAGGTTGTGGAGAAATTATTAATCCTTATATACTGTTGGTGGGAATGTAAAATAGTGTAGCCACTATGGAAAACAGTACAAAAGTGTCTCCAAAAATACAACCAGAATGACTATATCATCCAGCAATACCACTTCTGGGCATTTATCCAAAAGAACTGAAACCAGGATCTTGAAAAGATATCTGCGCTCCCATGTTCACTGCAGCATTATTCGCAATAGCCAAGATATGAAAACAACCTAAATGTCCATTGACAGATGAATGGACAAAAAATGTGGTATATACATACAATGGAATATTATTCAGCCTTTAAAAAGAAGGAAATTCTGTGCTTTCAACAACATGGATGAACCCAAAGGACATTATGTTAAATGAAATACCCTGGTCACACCCAGGTAGAGTGACTTTGTAGCCTAAGCTTTTTACCAACCCTGAAAGGACATCATAGGTTTGTCTGCTCAGTGTTTCATGGCTGGCTAATTACCCATATCCTCCTGAAGTAAAAAATGAAAATGCCTTTGAAATCAGTCCTTCCTTCAGATATCAGCCATTTAACAGCCCCTTACCATTTCTTCCTGGATAGAGATAGATACAGAAAGGTCAGTCTTGCATGATCCATCCTACCTAGTTACTAAATGGTTACTCCATAGCAAACTTAAAGATTCGGGTATTTGTGATGTAATTGATACCATGTGGGTCCCAAATGGAACTTTTAGGGGGAAAAAGGTTTTGCTGGAGACAAATGGAATCATCTACTATAAAATCTGCTACTAACTTGATTTCCTGTGAAGTTAAATATAGTCAAACAATTGCAGACATGATATGACCCATAGGTAAAGGCATAGTTTTGACTCCAGTGCTTCTCACTAGAGTTGTGGAGGGTCCCTAGCCACAGAGAACTGAATCAACCCCAAGGTTCAATTTCCTCCTTCATTCTACTTCTTTGCCCTCTGAACTTCTGTCCACATTTATATGTTTTGCCATTTTCCTACCTGTGTATGTTCAGTAGTGTTAGCAATGATTCTGGGGATTTGTGTGTGAACTGTCTACCTTTCTACACATTGAGATGGTTTGTTTCCTATCTTTAAGAAAGCCTTTAAGATATAATAGCTCCACCATGCCTTAGCACTGTGGCTTCTGCCACTTACAATTTCTGTGTGCCTCAGTTCCCTCAAATATAAAACGAATTTAAATTTTAAGTACTCACTTAGTAGGGCTGTTGTGAGGAGGATTCAATATGTAAATACACAGAAAGGGCTTGGCATAGTGCCTGATACAGAGTAAGCAGTAAATGCATGTTAGCTGCTGTTATTTATGTTACTATTAAGTTGTGGAGGGACTGACTTCCTCACAAAGTGTCACCGAGGTTTCATCTAAGAAACAAAATCAATATTTAGAGACTTTGGATTGGTATGGAAGATCTGAGATTTTTAAAATTTAAGTCTCATAGTTAATAATAGCTAACATATATTGTACCAGGTATTACATACCAGCTATAAACTATGTACATTATATAACCTCAATCTTTACTATAACTCTGCAAGTAACTAAAATCTACTCTAGAGAAATTAAGTAATTTGCCTAAAATCTCTATTTAGTAGGAATTCAGCATGAATTTATATCCTGGTCCATCAAATATGTCTCTCATATGCTCAATTTAACTAAGCAATAATGTCTCTAATGCCTCTTATACTTTAATAGCTATTATTTCCCAAAGTTTTTCCCTATGCCATGACCATTAAAATAAGAAGTTGTGCCCAGCCAGGCGTTCCTCAGCGGTTGAGCATCAACCTAGGATCCAGGAGATCACGGTTGGATTCTCAATCAGGGCACATGCCCAGGTTGCAGGCTCGATCCCCAGCAGGGGGTGTGCAGGAGGCAGCCGATCAATGACTCTCATCATTGATGTTTCTGTCTCCCTCTCCCTTTCCCTTCCTCTCTCTGAAATCAATAAAGACATCTATAAATAAATAAATAAATAAATAAATAAATAAATAAATAAATAAATAAATAAATAAATAAATAAATAAAATAAGAAGTTGCTCATTGTGCCATGTACCATGAGAGGTTATCCACTGGTTTCCGCATTCTTTATTTAATGAATCAATAAAATAAAATACATGGGGACTTAACACAAGGCTGTTTCTCAATTTTTCCTTTAAATTGAATACATTCAGTTTTAGGGAGAAAAATCAGTATATTGCTGTTGATTTTTTTCTCTTGCTAAGAATTGATAAAATGTCATCATATATCAAATAAGTCAAATAATTGCCCCAGGAAGTAGAATTTGAGATTCTTGACTCCTTGGCCAAATTTTTTATAACATTTTAAAAATTAATATATACTTCCGATAACATAAAATTCACCATTTTGAGGTGTACATTTCAGCGGTGTTCTGTATATTCCTAGCGTGTTGCAACCATCATCACTATCTGCCAATACTGTCCTCAATCATCATCACTACCAATATCAGAATATTTTTATCACCTCACAAAGAAACCCCAGATCTATTAGAGTTAGTCCCATCTCCTGCCAGCCATTAATCTTTCTGTCTCTACAAACTTGTCCTTGGGCGAATCTTTTATTTCTGCACAAAACGGCTGCTCAGATATATGATTTGTTTTTCATCCTTTGATGTCGAAATCAAACTGCCTGTCCCAAACTTCAATTTGGTGTGTGGTTCCCAGTGGTATATGTAATATGTATAATAGAAGGCATGATAGAGTATGAAACTCTAAGAGAGCGCATCAAGATTAGCAAATGCTTGCCATACAAATGGACTTTAATGTGAAGAAATATACTTCATACTTTCCACATTTCTAGTGTCTACATTCACTTCCAATTTTAGATTTTCCTCATATTTTCTTTTCTTTCATTACTTTGGTACTTATTTATGTAACATACCAAATTACATATACTTGGAACTTAATATGAAGACTGCTAATGTTTTCAGTAATCAAATCAAGGTAGTATTATAAAGGGTCATCTTATTTTTTAAAAAGTTACATCTAATTGTAGGTTTCCAAATTCTAGTCCAAATGTGTGCTCTATTCAGTTGTTCCATTCTCTGTATACTCATACACTCTGTTCACTTCTTAGATAATATTATTTCAAAATAGAGATTCAAATGTATGATTGTGTCATTGTGATCAATCTGTTTACATGTCTCTTCCTGGACTATGAGCTCCTTGACAGGACCTTGTTTACATGTTTGACTTTCCCCACAGTGGTACATGGTATAAACTATTGTTGAAGGAATGGTATTTAAACATACAAACAAACACATGTAACAAAATTTACAATTATCAATTTACATTTAATTATATTACACAATATTCAACTATAATATTACATATACATATGATGTATACTTTTATATAGTTCACAACTACATTCCGAATATTATTAAAAAAATTCAAAATGATATATTTTGAACATCATAAAATATTACCTATATCGAGTTTTACGCAGCATTTTTTTTCTTTCTTCTTCTTTTTTTAATCCCCACCCGAGGTTATTTCTTCCATTGCTTTTCAGAGAGAGGAAGAGAGAGCGAGAGAGAAACAAGATATGAGAGAGACACATTGATGGGTTACCTCCCACATGCGCCCTGCAACCGAGGTCCATGTCCTCCGCCAGAATCGAGCCCAGAGCCCTTCAGTCCAAGGGCCAAACTGGCCAGGGCCGTAGCAGTATTTTATAATAACCTGCAATTACCCACACACTCTGTTTAATAGGGCATTCGTCACAGTAAAACTATAAGACGGAGGAACACTGATTGGAAAAGTTTGGACAATAAAGTCAGGGGAACAAATCTGCATTTATATTGTCTAGCACTACCTGAGTGACTTTGGCTATTTCTAAATCTGAATTTTTTGTGATGTGCATCTATTTAATACCATGCTTAGGGAACTGGTGTAAGGATGGAGCTAATGATGTATGCTAAGGGCCTGGCATTTATCAGGCCATTCATGAATCCTGGCGGGCACCTGATTCCTCTGGTTTTATTTTTTTCTACACATTATGAGTCTTTTCCGGTCAAAGAAACCTACTCTGATATCCAGTTTGTCAATTCCGAGACTTTACACCGCAGAGGCACAACATAACCAACCTTTCTAACTCTGAACGACTGCTAAACCCGCAGGAAGCTCGGGGCGGACCTCCAGTATCCCAGCATCCCTCGCGCCGCTCGCGCTGCTCTTCTCCCGCGTCTCTATGGTACAGCGCCCTCGGAGGCGGCCGCGGCGGTGGCGGTTGTGTTGAGGGAGAGTGGCACCAACTTTCCTGCTGGCCTGAGAGAATTTGGAGGCGGAGGGTCGCGATGTCAGAGAAGAAGCAGCCGGTAGACTTGGGTCTCCTGGAGGAGGACGACGAGTTCGAGGAGTTCCCTGCGGAAGGTAAGCGGCTGGGCTCGGCCTCCGGGCCGCGTGGACGGTGACTCAGGCCTCGGGTTGGAGGAGCCCGGCAGCAGGGGCCGGGCCCAGCGGCGCCTCCGGGGAGTGTGGACCCCGCGGCGGGCTCTGGACCCTCGACCAGGGCGACCCTCCTTCTATCCGGCTTCGGGCTCGGAGTGTCGCGGTGGATCTCACCCCGGAGGCTGAATGTCTTCTGCTTCCTCATTGGGAGGAGCCTGGGTGACCCTGGGCCCCTCCTCGGGTGTCCGGGATGGTTGGTCCTTTCACTCTTCAGCTGGGTTACCTCGTTCGTGACTGCATAACCTCTTTCCCCTTTATTTTCTTTGGTTTCGCAGCCTTCCTTTCCCTTTAAAGCTTCCAGAATTATTGTTTCTGGTTAGGCCAGTGCTGCTTACTTTTAGGGCTTTACAGCTGACGCCTGTTAAGTAGGATGGGAGAGTCAGGTGTTGGTGCTTAATACACGTTGTTTGACTCTTGTTCCTCACTCACTTTTGATTGCTTAACTTTGAACTAACATAAGCTTAAGGATTTTTTAAGACCCCAGAATTTTATATTTTTACTAGCTTCATGGTTACCAAGAGGAACTAATGCATTTTCACAAATCTAGCAAGTGGGTACGGTATTCCTATGGATAAACTGAAGCTTGGAACAGTTAAGAAACTTCCCAGGGTCGCAGAACTGGCTAGAATTGGACAGCTGGTCCAACTGACACCAGGGTTCTTAATCCCTTAAGCTGTTCCTTTTTTAGATCTGGTTAGATTTGTTAAATCGTTGTGCCTATTTAGATTTTTCAGAATTATTTGCTTTATTGGCTAAATGGTATACGTAGGATAAATATTTGTCTCATAAAAAAAGGTTACTACTGGGCAATCTTTCTGAAGGTGGTAGAAAGAATTGTGGTTAATGGTGTACAAATTTGTTGCATTAAGCAATTATTGCGTCACTAAAATTGTCTGAAGTTGTACCCATCATGATTCTATTAAATCATAAAACCACACAGCTGGAACATTTGTTCTTTGTATTTATAGTGCACCCCTTTTTTTTTTTTAATGGAAGAAGAAAGACATGAGTGTGCATACTATACAAACACATAAAGTAACCCAAGCATATTTAAGTTCTGGGATTCATTATATATTGTGAGCATTGTTGTTTTCTGTTTTGATAGCAGATTTATGTCAGACAAGTTTCGTTACCTCACTTTCATGTTGGTTCATAATCCTCCAATTTTGAACTATGCAGTAGTAAACTTGCTTATTGAGGGTAGGATCCAGTTCTTAAGCTTCATATTTTAAAATAGCATTTACTCATTGTTGATAATATACAAGGTGCAATGTTAGGCACTTTATTTACATTACATAGTCTAATTATCACAATCCTAAGAAAACTGAGGCTCAGAGATTTAAAAAGCTTGCCATTAAGTGGTTAGTCCCCAACCCAAGTTTTATTCTTAACATTTAGCAAAGTGCCTGGTACTTTGTAGGTGGTCAATAAATGCTTGTTAAATGAATGAATCCATATTTAAAATAAGTAGCTGAGAAATGACTGCTTTAAAAGGATTTAGAGATAACTGTGTACCTGATGATACACATGATTTTTCTCAGCAACTTTCGTTTTACCAGCTTTTGCAGAATATGTAGTTTGTTCCTGTTCTAAGTTTATGTTATAAGCAGCAATTTGTTCAAAATGTGTGTAGTGAACATAGTAAAAAAAAATCTCATTAGAGCTAAAAGGAAGAGTGAATAATTTTTTTATGAGAAGATAAAGGCCTCCACAACAGACTGGTTTATTAGCATTAAGTAATTCATCATTTATTGGTCACCTTACAGAATATTTGTTGTGTTCGGGATTGAATGTCTAGAACCTACTTCAGGAAATCTTCCATTTAGAATGAGAAACAACATTTGAAATTACTTTGTTTTGTTCAGGTTTCTGTATGTTTCTTCTTTGGTTTATAATTCAGGCTTTTTTCTTTCATGTAAATTTGAATTAGATTTTGCTGGATACAGGATTAGGCTATGATGTGAAACCAGTCAATATTTACTAATAAAAATTGCTCTGATACGTTACAAAACTAAGTGTCCAGAATTTATATATACATATATATATAATTTTGAGTATGTTTGTATTTTTTAAATACACATAGAGGACTATGTTATATATACTATTTTTCTACTTGCTTTTTATATTTTATTTCTTAGACACCTGTTTACACATTAATATAAAAGTCTACCTCATTCTTTTTAGTAGTTGTGCATTACTAGTCCCTTGTATGCATGCTAAGTAATCTACTTAGCTTTCGTACTTATCTATTAGATAAACTCTTAGAGAAGAATTTGCCAGATCAAATTAGTAGGTGCATTTATATTTTTTAATATAATTTTTTACTTTGAAATAATTGCAAACTTAGAGTAACTGAAAGTACAAGCAACCTTTTTCCCCCTGAATCATTTAAGAGTAAGTTGCCAACCTGATGCCCATTACCCTTGAATATTTTAATATGAATTTCCTACATGTCATAATCACAGTACAAACTTCAAAATTGGAAATTAATACACTGATACATTACTATCATCCGCAGATCTTTCTTAGGTTTTTCCATTTGTTTCAAAAATGTCTTGATTCAGAATCATGGATTACTACATTCAGTTGACATGTCTCTCTAGTCTTCTTCAGTCTAAAGCAGTTCTCAGTTTGTCTTTGATTTTCGTGATTTTGACATTTTTTAAGATTATAGGCTAGTTATTCTATAGAATGTACCTTAACTTTGATTTGTCTCATGTGTCCACATGATTAGATTTAGGCTCTACAGGTTGGCAGGAATATCATAGTGATGATGCTGTGTTCTTATTGCATCCTGTCAGGGAGAACATGATTTTAATTTGTTCCATTACTGATTATGTTCATTTTGATTGCTTTATTAAGGTAGTATCTGAGAGAGTTTCCCATTGTTAGATTACTCATTTTCCCTTCATAATTATCTGGTATTTTGTAAATACAGTATTCCACTCATCATCAAACGTTCAGTTTGTTTATTTGCTTATTTATATCAGTATAGACTGATGGATTCTCAGTCAGTGGGTTTCCTTTCAATTGCTGCTGCTGGAGGGTTGGGGGGGAGGGTGTTTAATCAATTGATACAGTGCCACTGCAGTTGAAAAGAAGGGGAATTACTTCCAGTTGTGTACAATGTGAGATAGCAATATTTGAATAGAGTTTTCAAAAGATAGAAATATAGGAAAGGGGTTTCCAAAAGAAAGACAAAGGAGTAGATGCTTAGAGGTGGAAAATCAATGTGTAAAATTTGGCTGTGAAATAGTGGTTGCAAAGCAGGTAGTTTGGGGCCTAATCATGGAAGTCTTTAAGGCAAATGACCAGTTTGGACTTTATCCTTAGGTAGGTGGGATGTGGATTTACAAAATTTTATGTTTGAGTTTTCCTTTAGAAAGGTTAACCCAGCAGAATTAATTTGAAAGAATAAAGACAGTCAGGGAAGCTAATTAGCAAATTGTTGAAATAGCTTAGGTGAGGACTATGGGCCTGAAAAAGGTTATTATTAGGAAAGAAATGAGGAGAATGATGGAAGAATAACAAGGGATCTTTGACAACTAGTTTGATAATGGAGTGTTGAGAATAAGAAGAAATCAGAGGTTGTGATTTTGCACTTGGCATGTCTAATGTATGACAGATGGTGGAGTTCACATTGGATACCCTTGACTCAGTAGTATGGAGCATCAAAATAAGAGAATTGATGAGTATAGGGCATGAGGGATTGGTAAAGGTAAGAGTAATAATCCTTTGGAGAATTTTATAAGAGAGAATTAAAACCACTGATTAACAAAGAGAACCAAAGTCAACATGACTTTGTAGTGGAATGATTCTGCCAGATACATATTTTAAAAAATTATTGATGAAAAGAATTGGCTTTTCTTTTTTTAAAATGTAAGACAAATTATGAATGGTTATGTAAGTTATTTTGAACCTCTTTTCAGACTCCTGGCAACAAATAACTAAAAGCTCACCAGTAGTCTGGTACCAGTATCATTTACTTGCTGTAAGTTGTTTCTCTGAAGTTACTTATTGACATTTTTGGTCTTTGTTGAAGAAAATATAGTAATATAATGGTGCTATGCTAGCTACTGATTTCGTAGCCACTGAATATAGACATTAGATCTCTAGGATATAGATATTTTTGTGTCACGATAACCTACAGAAAATGAAATTTTTTTTTTAAAGTTTTAACCCTTTGCGGTCATTTGTTTACTCTCAGCCACCAAAGCTTTTTTACCGTTCCGGTCATATGTCTGCTCTCAGCCACCACAGCAAGGAACCATACGAATCTTAACTCTATTCATTCATGTATCAGTTCATAATTTCTCTTGTTTATCCCTCATAATCTTGCATGTTATGTATCACTGCTCTTTCAATGGAAATTAATTCGGACCAGTACGACACCCATGTCCAAATTTAATACGATCGCAAAGGGTTAATCTGTTTTATACAGCTTAAGCCAAGAACACAAGTAAATTTATCTCAGAATGACTAGATTGTGTGTGGCTTCATTATCATATTCGTGAGCATAATGATGCTGTTTACAACTGTTGCTTTTCTCTTTTACACTCACCCATGATGGTGAGTATACAATTTAGAACTTTTTTGAACCTTCATCTATCTCTCTTATATTTTTCTTCGTATAACGTTCTGCATATACAGGCACATTTTTTATTTGAAGAAACTTTGCTGGAGATTAGTTTGTTTATATTCATAGTAGCTTTACTATTAAGGAAGGAGTGAGAATGTGATGCTCCTGAAAACCCGTATAGACCAGAACATTTGCTGCCCTATTTGGTATAAATTGAATTTCATCCTTACTTTTCTCCAAAGTGGTATCCTTCATACTTTTAGGAAATTTTGGAATGTATGTTTTAAGGGGCAGGGGAAGAGTAGGTAATTTTATAAACATTGAGAGAAAATTCTTTTTCATACTTTAATGTCAAGGTGATACTTAGATAAAGTATATGGGGTCTTTGGTAGCTCAGATTTTTGAAATTTAAAGCTAGTCACAGATGTAATTCTCACTGGCAAATGTGAACAGAGCCATATTTGGGGGCAAAGCCCTAAATAATTTAGAATTGCTAGAAACTTATGTATTAGCCATCTGTTATTGGTTATTTCTAATTCCGACTTCTTAAAATATGGTAATTTTTTTACCAGTACACATCTGGAGGCCTGCACACTGAAGTCAGCACAGATGTCATTATTTAAACGATTAATCACAATCCAGGCCATGCATTTAGTGTTGAAGAGAACATGTATACTTTTTAAGTCATCCACATATTGAAGGGAAGCCATTAGATACGAATCAGGTATCCTTGTTTGATTTTATTATTTTGACCTTTTAAAAAAAGGTATTTCTGGGTTTAAAGCTTTAAAACGTGAGTGATTAAATGAAATTGCATGGTTATCAGTATTATGTTAAAACACAATTCAGATATATTGCAAGAGATGTCAGCTAAATCCTAGAGATTACAACAGTCACAGTTTGTTTATGTTACATGTTCACTTAGAGTTTACATACATTATAATTCACATATATTGTAACATATGTACAGTATGGAGAATTTGTAAGTGTTGGAAATAATATTTGGGGCTATGATACCCTATCATTTAAATTTTTTTCATAATATAGTTTAATACATTTCTAGTTAATAAAGAAAATCTTTAAAGTTTCTACCCAAAATATATTATAGATTCTGATTTGTCACTGTGAACACTAAGTTTCTTAATGGTACTCTTATTAAATAATTTAAAATATTTAAGTTGTAATTCAAACAATTAATTGTTGTCTTGGATTCTTCATCTCTGGCGATTGGAAGAATAGCATGATATAGGGGCTTTAGTGCCTCTTACTCCTAGGATAAGACAGTAAAGTTAAAGAGTATATTCAGATTTATGTGATGATTAATGAAGAATTTAACCAGCTTTTCCATTTTTGTATCTTTGTATACTCAAAAATGTCATAATTATGAAGTACAGTGTAATGAATGATACCAAAGAAATAAAGAGCTATTGTTGAGTCTTTTTTGGGGTGTGTGTTGTACCTAAAATCTTGCTCACAATACTGTTTTTCCCCGTTTGATGAGGCAGGTTTTTTTTTCTTGGACTGTTCAAACTAGTATCTCTGTATCATGTTAAGAATTTTGACTTTTTCTAGCCTTTTTAGAATTCAGGATTGGGGCTCCTACAAAAAAGTTACAGATTACATTATGTTTCTACCTCTCTGAAGCAGTTGGGTACAAATTAACAAGTATGGTTTTTTTAGTCTTTCAAAGTTAAAAGAATTAAAGCTAGCTTGAAGACATTTGAATGACATCAAATAATAATATTAAAATCAATGCTTTGAATCAAATCATAATTAAATTAAAAGTTCCTGGGGGCTAGTATCTTTACTGTTCTGGAAAGGGTAGGTTTACAAGGTTAGCAGAGATATTTGAAAAAAAATATTCCTGTTATTTTATATTTCTTACTTGAATCTTTTGACACATTATCATTTCCTTTTTAGGGACCAGTGCAGATGGAAACCATGTAGTTAACAATTTAGGAAGCTGGTTAGAAGTTGTTCAAGCTGATCTGAGGCTTGGTGTCTTGAACCCTTAGCACAACTCAGTTGTGACTTGAGATATGTCACCCCCTTTACTCAAGAACGTATTATCTAGTCTTAATGAATTCAGATTATTTTGTGGAACATTAACCTCTCTTCGCTTTATAAAGACTCCTTAAAATATCAGTAAAACGAATATTTAATTTGACAATTTCTATTTATAGACTTATCCCAAATATATTTAGAGCCTAGGATTTGAGGTCATGAAATAATGTTAGAAAAAATTAATAAATATTTTCTTGTAAGACAGTCTTCATTTTCTCTATTTTTTGGTAGTGGTAATGGTGGTGGTTTTCAAAGAGGAGTATAATGTACACTGATCTCTAAGGTGTTTTCTGTCTCCAAAATTCTGTAATTTTATACAGTCCTCAGTCTTAACCATTTTATAAAAACTTGAAGTATAAAGCCAAACCTTGCTCCATTGCAGTTTAGTGAAATAGTTTTATGTGAATTTTTTATACTGAAGGCCTTAATGTCATTAAAACAAAATAAGGAACAAAAATCCTAAATTATCCATTAATACTATTAGGTAGCTCCAGAGAGATTATAGTAACTGGTGGGAATGTGGAGGAATAGTATCATAGTTATTGTTCCTTGCTGTAAAAGGGATAATGGATTTAGTTGTTTCATTACAAATTCAGCATATAGAAATATAAATTTCTATAAAAGATACACTGGGATTATTTGAAGTGCTTTATTAAGTTTTTACATTATTTAGTTGATTTTTGGTGATACAGTATTACAGAGAAATATAGCTACTGTTTGAAATGAGGCTCCTTTGAAATTTAAAATTTGATCTTAGGCTGCACCCCCTACTTCCTTTTCTTAATGTCCCTCTCTTGTATACTTAATACTGCAATTTCTGCCCTATTTATTTTTACCCTATAATCATTCCTTTCCTACTGAGATTTCTCTGTTTTTAGAAGAATAAAAAAAGAAAGTTTATGTATAATATTATAATGTACATAGTATACAGTTTATTATTGATTGCAATGGCACTCTGAGAGTAACAGTACTATTTTGTCCCTATACCTAATGATTAACTCTTGGCTTAATTAAGAAACTTTTCTAGACTGTGAAAGTGCAGAAATGTTATTCTTTCAATTTTTCTTTAGCTTTGGGAATAGCTATGTCTATTAAATTGGTTTACAGTAGCTGTCTGATCATTCTTCTGGTAGACTGAGCTGAATATGATTTTCTTTTTAACATACTAATCTACTCTTCATTAAAAATATAGTTAGTTTCACAACAGAATAAAAATTTTCAGTTTGAGCCTTAAGGTACTTCTACAAGAAAGGAGAAAATATAAGGATATATTTAGCCCAGTCAACTTAATTTTGAGATGTAATTAGTACTTACTGTTATTCAGTATTACTATTAGGACCTAGGAGAATAGTATAGGATTTCAATTTAGGTAATTGCAACATTCCCTCTTTGAGAATAATATTACTAGAAGACATAAAAAAATTTATGCAGGTAAAAATTTATTTTTTATAATTGTGAGTGTTTACTAATGAATATACATTCACTGCCTTATACAGTGATTAAAGTTGGGCATACATTTGACTGTTTGTTGTTGCTTCTTAGCAACCTGAAACAAATTGCCTAAGGGAAACTTTTTCATCTTTTTAGGCACTGTAGTCTTAAAGATAGTTCCCACATGGTCTCTTTTAGGGGAGAATTGAATGAGGTGATCACATTTCTCAAAAGCAGTCTTAAATATATTTGAGAATTTTACATAGCCCATTCATAATGCATGATATTGTTGATATCTTCTATCTTGAAATACATACTCTTGGCTTTTCTAAACCAAGTGAAACCATCACTAGCTTGTTTTCTTCAGATTAACCACTCAGGGAGGAAATTTGAGAAATAATAGTTTCTAAATGGAACTACATTTTTTTAAGTTTCTACTATGTGCCCAGCACCCAGCTGTGGGCATTAGAGTTGCAGATTTAATAAAATGTAGTTCCTACCTGAAGGTTTAGAATAGTAGCCACAGGAATGGCAGTGGTTGTTTTAGGCATCCGTGTAGGATGGGTATATACTGTGTAAGATTGGAGAGGAGAGGACACAGAGAGGACAGTAATAGTCCATGGAGGGAAAAATTACTCCTCAGTTAACATAGTGGCAGTAAGAATAGGGAGGGGCAGATTAAACTCTGGAGATAGTCAGGAATTGGAAAGGACATAGTTAATGATTGTGATGGTTGAAGGAGAAAGGGTAACTAAGATGCCTCCCAGGATTCTGCTTTGGGGGACCAGGTAAATGGAGGTACTTACTTCTATTCTTAAATCATAATGAAGACATATATTGCATTTAAAAAATTTAGTTGATACATAATGTAACGAATAAAATACTCATATATCATTGATGAATACCCTTAAATCTAAATGTGCATTATAAGAAAAACCTAACTCATACCTTTTGTTATTTAGTTTTCAGGTTTAAATGTTCTTAGCCATGTTTCTAATACTTATCTACTAAGATAAAGTTAATGACTAGGACAGACTTAAGAGAGTATGTAACTCATAATTACTGATTATGAAGGGGAGGAGATCAAACAAAAATTTACAAGGTCTGATTTAGAATTCTATTGTGTGTTTCACAACTATTTGTTGTTCATATGCTAGGTACTGTTTGAGTTTAAGAATACAAAGATAAAATAACAGTTGTTACTCTTGAGCTCAGACAATAGTAATGAACATAGACATATAAACTGATAATATGATTGTATAGTATTTAAGTGCTGTGATAGAGATATACACAAAAGAGGGGATCTAATCTCAAAAACTATTTTTCTGACATTTTAATTTTGAAACTTACAACCCTGTAGAAAAATTTATTTTTATTTTACTTTATTATTATTTTTAAATATATCTTTATTGACTTCAGAGAGAGAAAAGGAGAAGGAGAGAGAGATAGAAACATCAATGATGAGAGAGTCATTGATCGGCTGCAGCCCGCAACCCGGGCATGTGCCCTGACCGGGAATCGAACCCTGATCTCCTGGATCCTAGGTCGATGCTCAACCGCTGAGCCATGCCCAGCTGGGCCCCTGTAGAAAAATTTAAAGCAGAGGGCAAGTGGGAGCTGGGGAATGCAGGGGTAAAATGGGTGAAGGGATCAGAAGGTACAAATTCCAGTTATAAAATGTCAGAGGATATAATATACAGCATGGTGACTATAGTTAATAATGCTGTATTGCATAATTGAAAGTTGCTAAGAGAGTAGATCTTTAAAGTCCTCATCACAAGAAAAAAATGTAACTGTATAACGATGATGTTAGCTAGACTTACCATGGTGATCATTTTTCAATATACACAAATATCAAATCATTCTGTTGTGCACCTAAGACTAATATAATGTTACATGTTAATTATACCTTAATTTTAAAAAGAGGGCAACAAACACATTAAGTTTCATCAATTAATGTTTTGTCATGTTTACTTTATTTCTATCATGTATATCATGTATATCAAAATTATATATAGAGAGAACCATTTGTAAGTAAACTGTTGACAAAATAACACTTTACTCTTAAATATTTTAGTGTGCATGTCTTAAAGAATAAAGACATTCTCCTCTAAAACAATTTTACAATCAATTTTAAGAAAATATTTGGCCTACTTTTTATTATCTGTATATGAGTTACCTTTTTTATGTTTAGCAATTTTGAATTTCAGACTGGTGTCTTCCTATTACTGAACTAGCCTTAGTGTTAGTGCTGTGTTTTGAAAGATTGTGAAATAGACTGTATAAAAATTAGCCCAAGGAAAAATCAGGAAAGTAAATATTCTCCTGAATTTATAATAAATTTTCATGGCAAAAATATAATTTTTATATTAACTTCTGGTTTAGATTATCTGCAAATTCAAGAATTGAGAGAACATATGTGATGGCATAAATTGAAATTTAAAGAGGAAGATTACCATTTCTCATATATTTGGTATTAGATGTTTTGAATTGTTAGAGTCTTCAGTGGCAAAATTTCTGAAGTTTTTGTATTTATGGAAATAATATATGAGAACTATTTAGATGCTGTCTGTTTCTGTTTTCAGACTGGACTGGTTTAGATGAAGATGAAGATGCACATGTCTGGGAGGATAATTGGGATGATGACAATGTAGAGGATGACTTCTCCAATCAGTTACGGTAAGCTTTAAGCCAGATTTTTGTATAACTTAGTATTAATTGTAAGCACAGACTGTCATCTATATATGATAATAAGCTTTTAAAAGATAATTAATCTTTGAAATTTGCTTTTTGATTATGAAAAGTAAGATATATTACCTTCATCTCCTATGTCTCTAAACATGAATACTTTGTGTAATTGCCTAGAACTTTTGTTCTTTCTAGGCTCTTTACAAAAATAGCTAAATAGAAGCATATTTGCTATTCTTTATCCTTGTAAGTTTAATTCTGTTGCAGTTAATTTTCTGCCAGTATTTAGTAACTCAGCAAAAATTAGAATTGTAGAGTGCTAGGACCCAATAGATTGATGATTGTCAACCTAGAATGGAGATTGGGGTGATGGGAGTGTACTTTTTCACATTCATGTACAAATCTACCTAATATGATTGATTGATGGATCAATTGAAGTAAAATTCATATAATATAAAATTAGCCATTTTAAAGTGTACAATTTAGTGGCATTGTGTATATTCACAGTGTTGTGCAACTATCATCTCTTTAATTCCAAAATATTTTCAGCACCCCAAAAGGGAACACCATACCAATTAAGCAGTCAGTCTGCATTTGTCTTTTTCCCCAACCCCTGGCAACTATTAATTTGCTTTCTGCCTGGATTTGCCTGTTCTAGATATTTTATATAAACCAGTCATATAATAAGTGATCTTGTGTGTCTAGCTTCTTTCACTTAGCATGTTTTCAAGTTTCATCCAGGTTTTAGCATGTATCAGTACTTCATTTATTTTTATGGCTGCATAATATTCCATTGTATGGGTATGCTACAATTTGTTTATCCATTTATCAGTTGAGGGACATTTGGGTTGTTTCCAGCTTATGACTGTTATAAACAGTGCTGCTATAAACATTCATGTACAAGTTTTTGTTTGAATACCTCTTTTAAGAGTTTTTTTTTGGTTATAATCTTAGAGGAAGAATTGCTAGGTCATATCATAATTCCATTTAACTTTTTTGAGGAACTGTCATACTTTTCCACAGCAGCTGAACAATTTTACATTACTACCAGCAATGTGTGTTAGTAATCTCTTCACATTTTCACCCAAACTTAATTTTCATATTTAAAAATTATAACCATCCTAGTGAATGTGAATTGGTATCTCATTGTGGTTTCAATTTACATTTCCCTGACGACTAATAACGAGCTCTTATATTTGTTGACCATTTGTATATATTGGAGAAATATCTATTCAAGTCCTTTGCCTATTTTTAAGTTGAGTTGTTTTTTTGTGTTTGAGTTGTACAAGTTCTTTATATATTCTGGGTACTGGGTCCTTATCAGACATATTATTTACAAACATTTTCTCCTATTCTGTTAGGTGGTTCTTCTTCATAGCGTTCTTTGCACAAAAATTTTAAATTCTGGTGAAGTCCAGTTGATCTACTTTTAAATAATTTATTGACATAGTCAGAGTTGTGAAAATTCATGCCTATGTTTTGTTTTAGAATTTTAGCTCTTACCTTTAGGCCTTCATCCATTTTGACTTAATTTTTGTATATATTGTGAAGGTAAGGGCTTAGCTTCATCCTTTTGCATGTGAATGTCCAGTTGTACTAGAACCATTTGTTGTAAAGACAGTTCATTTCTTCCTGATTTTATTTTGATTCAACCCATATGTGTCTGTCTTCACCGTAAAGATATCCAAGTAGACTGTCACATACTTTGCTCAAATGAAGATACAGAAGTTCTGTTGCAGTCCTCTACTTTTCTAGTCTAGGAAGTGAGATAATTTATAACAAAGATTTAAAATACATTTTTAATCATGATACAACTTTTGTTCTACTCTGCATTTTTTATGGGCTCAAAACCCTACATTCTAAAGTGTTTTTAGTATTTTGGAGACTAACGACAATTTTAGTATTATTCTGGAGATTAATAACAATTTTACCCATCTCCTTTCTCTTTTACAATTTACCTTTCACTGTTATTCTGGTACTTTTACAATTTCCATGATTTCTCAAAATTGCTGACTCTTATTTTTGACTGTATCTTTTCTTTCTTTCAGTACCCTGAGATGTAATTATTCAGAGCCTTGAGACTTTAAACTACTTTAATGCACTATGGAGTTATCTCACCTGTCTTAGTTTTCAATTTTGTCTTAATGACATTTTTCATTTGCAGTGTTATGGACAAGATAGGAACAATAGCTATTGAACAATAATCCTGCCTTTCCTCTAAAATCCCTTAATATTACATCATCTATTCCAAGTATTTGATTTATCTCTTCTTATTCTTCTTTATTCATATATAGCTCTCAAAGCCCTTTTTGTTCTTTTTACAGATCTCAGTCCATTCTATGATTAAATCTATTTATATGAGTTCTTGCCACTTTCTGCATTTCTTTTTGGTGCAATCCTTTTAAAAACGGAGCCACATCAGAGAACATCCTCCTACCTGTTTTTTATGTGCATCCCCTTTCTGATGTTACAATATTTATATTCAGGCCTTCCAACTCTATTGGTCACTCTTCTGTGTTCTGTTATCTTCTTGAAATTTTTTTTATTGACTTTATTGGAGTGACATTGGTTATTAAAACCTTACAGGTTTCAAGTTTATAGCTCAATAAAACATTTGCATACTGCATTGTGTGCTCACCCCCCAAAGTCAAGTCTCTTTCTGTTTCCATTTATCCCCCCCTTTGCCCTCTTCTACCTCCCCATACCCCCTTTCCCTCTGGTTATCACCATACTGTTGTATGGGTCTGTGTGTCAATCATTCATTCACATGTGTATGTATGTATGTATGTATGTATGTATGTATGTATGTATGGTTTAATCCCTTCACCATCTTTCACCCAGCTCCCCAACCCCTCTTCCCTCTGACAGATGTCAGTCTATTCTATATATCTATGCTTCTGTTCCTGTTTTGTTTGTTAAATTATTTTGTTGATTAAATTCCATATTATAGGTGAGATCATATGATACATGTCTTTCTCTGACTTATTTCACTTAGCATAATAATTTCCAGGCCTATCCATACTGTCGCAAAAGGTAACACTTCCCTCTTTTTTACAGCTGAGTATTCGGTTGTGTAAATATACCATAGCGTTTTTATCCGCTCATTTACTGGTGGGCACTTGGTCTGTTTCTAGATCTTGGCTATTGTAAATAATACTGTAGTTCTTTTGAATTAATGTTTTGAGTTTCTTCAGATATGTTCCCAGAAGTGGGATCACTGGGTCTAAAGGTAGTTCCATTTTTCCTTTTTTAGGAAACTCCATGCTGTTTATCCACAGTAGCTGCACCAGTCTACATTCCCACCAACACGGTGCATGAGGGTTCCTTTTTCTCCACATCCTCCCCAGCACTTGTCGTTTGATTTGTTGATGGAGCCATTCTGACACATGTGAAGTGATATCTCATTGTGGTTTTAATGTGCATCTCTCTGATGATTAGAGATGTTGAGCATCTTTTTCATATGTCTCTTAGCCATCTGTATGTCCTCTTTGGAGAAATGTCTATTCAGATCCTTTGCCCATTTTTTAAATAGATTTATCAGAAAATTAAGGAATATGAAATACAAGTTTACTAATGGGAATTTAAAATTTTATTAGCATTATGTTGCTTCACACCCAATTTCTTTCCTATATAGATTTCTTTTTATGGACTAAAATGAAGTTATTTGGTAGTATTTTAAATTGGTGCCTAGATTTAGCTCATTTTTTAATTTATTGTATTATTTCTAAAAATCATGTTTATCATAAAGAATGTCTAGTGATGTTATATTTTTGTGTTTTATTTTAGAGCTGAACTAGAGAAACATGGCTATAAGATGGAGACCTCATAGTATCCAGAAGAAGTCTTGAAGCAACCTAAAGTTGAACTGTTTACTAAATTCTAGGACACAGAATCCAGGATGGGACACTTAAAAAATGTTTATTTCATTTCTTGCTTGGCTTTATTTTTGCTTTTGTAACACAGAAAATAAATGCTTTGATCTAATTTTGGTTTCGTTCAGAAGTCTTGATTTTTGCCTCTAATAATTAATTTTCTCATACTATTCATGATTTTCCAGGAATCTATTGTATAGTGACAGTAAAATTTCTTATTATGAATTTTTAATGTTAAGTGAGACTCAGAGAGGTTAAATGGTTTGAATCTAGAATTCATAATGACCCTCTGAAGCAGGCAGGAAGGAACTGTCTGTGATAAATATTTCACCAAATAGAAAACAGTCTCAGAGAAAATAAGTTAGAAAGTGAGGGTCCAAGGGTTGCATAGCTAACAGGTGTCAGATATAGATTTGAATCCAGGTTTTTTCCTTTGTAATTTTCCATAATTGATTCCATTTGAGATAATTTTGAATTCAAATTGTAGATGTAATAATGTTCAGTGTTTTTCATCGAGCCTTGGATTGGAATTGTTGCCACACTAGATGCCATGTCTTTTCATCCTGTTCCCACTAAATGTTTAATTTAGAGGGCTATGATAATGAACCACTCTGAAAAGATTGTATGGTGTATTAATAATGCCTTTTTATTGCATGTCATGATCTACCCTGCATTTTTTAAAGGTACTCATATCCTTTCTGCCTCACACTTAGGTAGAAAGAGTGACATCTTCCACTCTTGGCAGAGAGCTAAAACAATTTGTACTACTATCAGTCTACCCACACATGATGCCTGGGAGTTGCACTCAAGTTTTCTAGCTACCTTAATGGCTCCTGTTGTACTTCACCTCTGAATCTTGGCACAAGTTTAGACTCTGCTTTGAGTCCAATTCTTGCTTTGTCCATAATTCTCTTTAGTCTCAATTGCTTTATATTTTTAAAAAACATATGTATATAAATATATATTATTTCATTCGCTATTCTCAGTCTTGGCCGCTCTTTGAAATCCCATACTCCTGTACCTAATAACTCTGTCACCTCTCCAGTGTCTAATGAGTATATCAAAATTAACTTGATGAAAACAGAAGCCTTGATTATTCTCAAACCTGATCTTTCCTCCAGTCTTCTCCATCTCAGCAAATACCTCCACCTTCTTTTTAATCCTCTCCTGTGGGTATTTTTTCAGTTGATTTTGTGGGGAGCACGGAGAGAGAGAAACAACAATGTAAGAGACATTGATTGGTTGCCTCCAGCAAGTACCCCAACCAAGGCCAGGAGTTGAACGTGCAACCCAGGTACATGCCCTTGACCGGGAATCAAACCCACAACCCTTCGGTGCATGGGCTGATGCTCTAACCACTGAGCACACCGGCCAGGGACCTCCACCTTAAGTACCGAAGCCAACACTATAAGAACTGCTCTTGAATCTTCTCTTCTCCCAGTATTCATTCCATTGCCAAACCCTGTCAACTCCACCTCCAAATCATACCTCATGTAGTTGATATCACTGCTTGTCTAACTTAGCATTTATTCCCTCCATTTTCTAACAAATACTGATTTTTTCCCTCAGGTATCCATTCTTTCAACATAGGTCATGTGACTCAAGACAAGCCAACTCCATTTCCAGTTAGGGTGTGCTTTGAGTGATCTTTAACCAATCATAACTCCATCTGTCATACAAGTGAATGGATGAGGAATGGATGACTTTAAAAGAGTGTGGGTTAGCCCAGCTGGTGTGACTCAGTGTTGAGCACAGACCTATGATCCAGGAGATCACAGTTTGAGATTCCCGGTCAGGGCACATGCCTGGGTTTCAGGCTCGATCTCCAGCAGGGGATGTGCAGGAGGCAGCCAATCAATGACTCATTGATGTTTCTGTCTCTCTCTCCCTCTCCATGTCTCTGAAATCAATAAAAACATTAAAACAAAAAGAAACTGGGGGGTCAGTAAACAATGGGTTAGGGGCATTTGGCAAGCAGGAATTCTGACTCTTGAGGTAGCCACATAAAGCGAGCCTCTCCCTCTGGGTATGAATAAGGAAGCGTCTAGTCTCAATTGCTAGTGGCAGTTGTCTAACAACCGTTTCAGTCTGAGGGTAAGGTAAGTAGGAAGTCTGGAAGAACATGATTCTTTGATGACAGTGAACCTCCTCTAGCACTTGGCTTCCTATAATACAAGTCTACACATTTCCCTATGTAAGATATCTTAGGTTGGGCATTTGGTTATTTGCACCCAGAAACACCTTATCTGATATATCCAGAACCTATCTACTCCCACTTACTATTATCTTAGTCTAGACCACGAGCCATCATTCACTAGGATTTACTGCAGCGATCACCTAACTGGTCTCCCATTATCTACTTTTTCATTGTCAGTCTTTTCTGGAAAAAGCAGAGGGGTCTTGTTAAACTTTAGATAAATTCATTCCTTAAATGCCACCAGGGGTTTCTGAAAGCAGCATGAAATCTAAACCGTTTATGAAGCCCAACATGATCTGGCTTCTGCCTATCTCAACTTACATCGCTTGCTATTCAGTGTCACATTTTGTCACTTCTGGAGAGCAAATCAAAGATAAATCACCTAAGCAGAAAGCAATTACACTCCATTGCTTGAACCTGCCAGTGGCTTTTGTACCAGTTGTTCCTCACGAGTCAGGCCTTCCCAGATCATTCAGTAAGGTAAGCACTCAGTGACTCCACAAATACTACCTTCTAAAAAATGCTCTGCAATAATACTTGATTTTTTTTAAATGTTGCATTGCAAATGATCACCTCCCTGTGTATCAGAAACTAATTGCCAACAATGGCCAGAATATTGATTTGGTTTTGCTCTCTGTATATTTGCCTTGGGAACTGATAGATTGTTAAAAGAATAAAATTCACTTTATGGGAGCTATAGTTTGAACTCAAGTGGAATCATTTTGTTATTCCGGTTTTCCTTTTGTTCTAGCTGTCATGGAATTTAATAAAATTTTCACTCCTACCCTCTTTGTTAGCCTTTGGCTACAGTCTATTATCCAGGAAGTATTAGAACAGTATCAGCGCCCAGCTGGGCATGGCTCAGTGGTTGAACATGGACCTAGGATCCAGGAGATAGAGACATTTTGAAACAATGAGAGATGATTTTTTATTTCCTTGTTGGTTATAAGGCACAAGTCCATCTAATAAAGCCATGTCATATAATTGGTAGTATCTAGACAGTTCAAACCTTATATCCTGCCAAGAGAGGTCAGAAGGACAATCAATAACTATGAAATATATAGGAAAATCTTCATAATTTATTATTTTCATAAAAATACGGCATCATTGAAGTTCACTAACTTCAATAAATTGATCACATGAATGTTCATATTTTCAAGAATTATCCATTACTGTAAAATGATGTCCTTTTATTTACATGAATGTTAGTAAATAAAGATCACTTTAATAAGGATGTTTAAATTTTGCAAACCTCATATTCAAAGATTTATGGTTGGCATTTTATAGGTAGAAACCTATGGTCCAAAATAAGATGTGTCTTACTGATTTTTATGATGATAATTCCAAGTAAAGGAATGACAGAAATGGGCTAATTTTATGAGAAGAGCAATTGCTTCTCTTTGCTAAGGCTAAGAAGGTTACTATTATTAATCACAAAGATAACAGTTTGTTCTTATGTCATTTAATATATTTTTAGTAATCTCCCTTTTGGTGATTAAAAAGACATTTGCCAAATTACTTTGGCTTTGGTGACATACGTATCTTTCCTCTGAAACAAGACTGTAGGAAAAGATTATATAGGAGATATCTTGCTAAAATTTAGAATTATAAGCAAAACTTTAAGTGGTATTGATTTATATATTGGAGAGTCTTCATATTTTACAAATTAGTGTTAAGTCTAGAAAAATGTTTTGGAAGCTAAATTTTCAGTTCAATATAATAGCCCTAGACTATGTATTACTAGTTGTCAGTAGTTTAGGGGATTAATTAGTTGCTGCTAGATTTTTTTCAAATTGAAATTAATTGTGTATAGACTCACAAATTGTCTAAGTCTTTTTAATGCCATTGAAAGAGAATATATACTTTTCCAGGGAAAGTATTTTTTTTCCCCCTGTCTGAATAAAAATTGCTAATCTCATTTTACAACTATCACAAGGTACAGAAAAGCCTAGGGATATTCTGCCAGGAATTAGATGTGTAATGTCAAATGGTGTTTCTGAGCCTGTGGTAGAGAGACGGTGCGAGGATGGGGGACCACATATCCTTCTGTTTCAGTCAGAGTGTTTTTACCTTTATTTGTTTTAGACATTGGGATTCAATGTAAGATTTCATTTGAAAAATTGATTCTACTGCCTTTTTAAAGTTTGATAACAGTGATCTAGATTTTCTACAATATTGGCAATTTCTCCTAAATACTACCAAGTAAGTTAGGTTTTACTTTCTGTCCAGATTCAGGGTAGAGCCACTTCATACTGTGAAAATTATAAACATTTTTTTCTAAGTTAGCTGAGTCTCTGTCATCTAGATATTTGTGCCCATGATGTTAGACTTACAGAATTGGACAGATTCTTAAAGAGCATCTACCTCTACCACTTCATTTTACAGGTGAACAAATAAACCCAAAGCAGTCGTGACCTGTCCCCAAAGTTACATGGGCTTCTAGAAGTAAGAAAAAATTCTATTCCACTACTCCTTTTACTGCATTGAACTTTTTCCTTCAGGGGTTCTGGTTTATCAATCATGAATAAGAAATATTTGTTAAATATTAGGAAATGTAAAAGATATAAAAGAAAAGATAAGAACAAATAACATTGTAGAAAAATTCACCCATTCAAAAAAAATATTTATTGAGCAGCTACTATGCATCAGGCACCATGTTATTTACTGAAACTAGCCTGTTAGCTCTCACACCGTAAATATACATGTGATGTTAATGTAAGTTGAGTAGATGGCTCCTGGCCTTAAGGGTTAAAGCAATTTCTGGACATTGGTTGCATCTTGGCTATCCAGCATACAATGCTTCTTAAGATGATAGCAACACTCAGATTTCCTTATGGGTAATTAACACCACCACCTTCCCACTCCAAACCTCCCCACCTCCATCCTGCCTTCCTTTCTTTGCAGTCTTCATAGGGCCAAAAATCGAGGTGCCTTGTCCAGCCCTAACCAAAGGGGCAAAGGCATATGGCCAATTCTGGGCCAATTAAACATTTTCCTGGGACTTTATACCTCAAGCAGAGAGATACAAAGATGGGAAACTCGGAATTCATTCAGTCCTGACCACTGAATAGTTTCTGCTTCTGAGACCCTCTCCTCAGCTGAGCATTTTGGATTCTGCCTTTTTAAGGCCTGGCACTTCAGCCTTGTCTTTGATTCTCATAATTCGCACTACTTTCCTCTAAATTCCATTTTTGCTTAAGTAAATCAAAGTGGGGGGGGGGGTGTCACTTAGAATTAGTTAACCCCAACTGATACCTATGTCTGTTGGTGATTCTGTAATTCTTTATTGAGTGTAACAACACAAATTGCTAGAGAAGACCAGGACCTAGGAAAGTTTAGCTTCTTTGTCTCAAAGTTCAAAACCTGAGTCCTTGCAACAAGAAATGATGACCCTGACACCTCCCCCCCCCCCAATGAATCTTTTAGCTCTTTGTTATCTTAACAAGCCTTGGTATTGGGAGAGCTGATATGCAATAAAGATGATTCCCTTCTCTCAGTTATCTTTTCCCTTTCCCTTTAGAGGTGACTTCCTAAGGAGCCACACCGGGCCCCTTGGGGGTGTGAGGCACTGCCATCCTTTTTCCAGTCTTCATTTTGATCTACTCAAGTGCCATTGCGCTGGCCCTTTGCTGAGTGCTGTTGACCTTGTTCACTGATTGCCTTTAGTGATTCCCTTCAGTGATTGATGGAACAAATGGACAGTAACAAAAACAGAGCTGATTCACTTTATTGTAGCAGAATTAAAGCCTGAAAACAAATCTAATTTTCTTTTATGGGGAGGTGAGGTAGGAACAAAAGATTTTGATCAGCCTCTTAAAGTAACATGAAAGGAGGACTGGGGGACTTAATATGGTAAAAGGAAACTTTGTAAAGGAAAGGAAGTATAACTGTTCCATTCCTAATTGAAGGAGTCGTGATGCTCTAATTTCCTTTGTAACAATAAATACCATTCACATGCTAGGCATGGGATATACCCTGCTGGCCCCCAGACCCCTCAAATAAATGTCATCTAAATTGGGAGAAAAAGACATGTGGGAAATGTAAAACAATCATGTGAAAATTGAAGAGATTAAAATAGAGCTTTGGCCAGCATAATGTGAGATCTTTCCCTTTTCATGTCTATAAAATTGAGAAAATCTAGCTTGTAGGAAATTAAAGATACTTAGAAAGTTCTTGAGTTTTTGAGTTGTCTTTCGGCCAGTGGTGATATAAAGGGTTAACTATTAAAAACTACAGTGTAGCCCAGCCGGTGTGGCTCAGTGGTTGAGCATCGACCTATGACGCAGGAGTTCATGGTTGGATTCCGGGTCAGGGCTCAATCCCCAGTTGGGGGGGGAGGGGTGCAGGATACGGCTGATCAATGACTTCCCTCATCACTGATGTTTCTGTCTCTCTCCCTGTCCCTTCCTCTCTCCAAAATCAATAAAAATGTATTTAAAAACAGACAAACAAAAACCACAGTGTAGCACAGAATGTTAAATACTTTCAAATATCTTTTAAATTAAAATTGCCAACCCTTTTAATACTCGTAGGCAAATTACAGCTACTTGGGACTTTCGGAGACGGTATCATAGAAGAATGAACTGTTGCAAGAACATCTCTTCTCCTTTCACATTTTCCCTGAAAGACTAAATAGGTGGTTCAGCCTACAGGCAGGAAGGCAGCAGAGTAGCCCAGTGCAGTACCATTGCAATACTGTAATCATAATTTACATGTCAATGACTTGATCTCTGGGCCTCGGTTTTAAACCGAAAAATGAGAAGCTTCGGTCAGGGGCAGGGCCACCGCCCACCTATAAAATGTCTCAGGTGAAAGTGCATAGGGAAATACTGAGAAAGTAATGTGAATTCATTATGCTTCTCGGTTCTTTGTAGTCTGCCCCATACTGAGTGCAGAAGACAGTTTTCTCCAGAGAGAGAAGGAAAGTCCCCCAATCTTTATCTCTCTTAAAGCTAGAAATGTATTTCTTACCTTTTCCTTTTCCCTCCCTTTATTTTGGAATGGCCACACAACTAAAGAGCAAAGAAACGGCCCTTACAATCAATGTAATTGCTTGGGGGTAGGGTGAGGTGCTGGGTCCCCATGGTCCTACAAGATCCAGAGCCTTCCACATGGTCTTGTCTGCATCCCTTCAATGAAGGACCACTGGTGTTTGTGGGCAGGATACTAGAATGGGAGAAAGTGTAACAGTGATTCTGATTTTTGGTTGTTGCCCAAGACTGTTGATTTTCCTCTTAGATGTAAATATTTTCATATCCTTGAGTTTCTTCTGTGTACAAAACTTTTTTGTTATCAAGTCTCTGTACGAATTTGTGGCCCAGCACATAGTCTAGTGGAATTTGTCTTTCTCCTAATGCCATTGTCTATATTATGAAGTTACGAAACAGCAAACATCCTGCTACTTTATATATACTTCTTCTGATGGATTATTGTTTATTCTTTAAAAAATACTAACACTGTTCTAAAACCTAGTGAAGTCTATGTTCTAGTTTATTTATCTATTATATTGGTAAGTAAATCCTAAATGATCTTATAGATTCCTTGTGTATCTTATAGTCTAGTGGTGGAGACAAAGGAAAAACAAGTGGGCAGATGTGTAAATATGTAATTACAAATTATGAGGGAAATAATTTTAAAGAAAAGACAGGGTTCAATATAATAGCAAGGGTGGGACCTACTTAAGAAGGGATTCTCTGAGGAACAGAGGTCATGCCACCTCCTGTCGCTGTGTAGCAGGTGACACTTGAGTAGTGACACCATTGCTGTTCCAGTTACCAGAATTCAGTGGAAAATCATGTCTTTTATTTTTTATTTAGTCATCATATCTTTTTTCTTAAAATATTTTTATTGAATGTATTGGGGTTACATTGGTTAATAAAATTATATAGGTTTCAAATGTATAATTGTATAATCCATCATCTGTATATTGGATTGTGTGTTCACCACCCAGTCAGGTCTCCTTTCATCACCACTTATCCCCTCTTTATGCTCTTCTACCCGCCCCAATCCCCTTTCCCTCTTGTAATCCCCACACTGTTGTCTGGGCCTCTGAGTTGTTTTGTTTGTTTTTTGTTTTTTTCTTAATCCCTTTACCTACTTAACCCAGCCCCTGGACCCTCCGACCCTCTCCCAGCTGTCAGTCTATTCTCTAAATATGAGTCTGTTTCTAAAGTCATGTCTTTTACACACGCCCACACACACACACACACACACACACACAGGCTTCCAAATTTTAGAGCCCTAGGTGGGAAACAGATAAATACAAATAATTATTAATCATATACTATGGCCCAACCAGGTGTGGCTCAGAGGTTTAGCATCAACCTATGATCCAGGAGATCGGGGTTTGATTCCCGGTCAGGGCACATGTCCGGGTTGTGGGCTGGATCCCCAGCGAGGGGGAGGCCGTGCAGGAGGCAGCTGATCAATGACTCTCTCATCATTTATGTTTCTATCCCTCTCCCTCTCCTTTCCTCTCTCTGAAATCAATAAAGATATTTTTAACAAAATCATATACTATGGTAAATGATGGAACTGGCACCCAAACCCAGGCTGTCTGACTCAGGGCCTATTTAACCACTACACTCCATTGCAGATTGAAAATGTTTTCTTAGTCTTGGCCAGGAGGGGTGTTGGCAACCAGGTGTCTGACTCTGTAGAAGAGAAAGTTTTACTGCATCTCACAGGGCAAGGCAGAAAACCAGAGAAAGGAATGAGTGTAGGGTGCTAATGAAGTTTTATTGCCTTTTGGAGTTAGTGTTTATCCTAAGAGTCCAATTTTGGATGATTCGAAGCCAGTACTTTGTTAGTTTAACTAGAGATCATCTTCCCAGTGTTGTTCTTTTATACTGTTTTTGGAAACTTCAGCCTGATGCAGTTGGAGAAGCAAAGGTACCCTGTACCACTCTAGTGCCCAAGTCACAGAGGCACCATCCAGGGGGGGCAGAGGTACCCATCATCAAAGCGTAGAAACGAGGGGGGCAAAAACTCAATGGGGATGAGGCTGGAGGATCTTGGACAATTCCCTTTCCTCACCTAGAGTGTCTTCCTTCAAGGCTAAAACCTAGAAATATGTTTTTTTAAAGTTGACCTTTTTAGACAGAGAGGAAGGGAGAGGGAGAGAGAGAGAAACATTGAGAGAGAAACAGCAATTGGTTGCCTCCGGTACTCACCCCAACCAGGGACAAAACCCACAACCTGGGCATGTGCCCTGACTGGAAATCGAACCGGCAACCTTTTGTCTTTTGGTGCATGACATATGCTCAACCAGATGAGCCACACTGGCCGGGGCTGAATTTACTTTAATAATGGAAGTTGTTCTCTCCAAACTTTTGGGTGGCTGCCTGCCAGATTCCACAATCTGGCACCCAACAGTAGACTTTGAGTCAGAGAGGGCTCCACTCTTGGTTTCCTGTCCACTGTTGCTCTTTCCTTTTACCAAGCGACTGGGATAGAAGTGCAAAGTACTACCTGAGGAGCCCTGAGAAGAAATGCTGTGTGTGCAGGATGTTCAATAAATAATTTCCAGGGAATTATACTTGAGAGGCCATTGAGTTTCTATTTGTTTTACCCGAAGTCACAGCAAGTTTCACCCAATCAGTACATGACCAAAGGACAGGCATGAGCCCTGTCACCAACCACAAGACAAAGGGTGTATTGTGATTTTCTAAAACTAAATCCATATTTATAAAAGGTAGTTCTAGGACCAAATTCTCCATCCTGATATAGCCATTGTATAGTAACAATAGGTTTCCCAGGTATAATTTACACTGAATTTAAAGCTTTTAATAATATTATCCAACACTTCATTTTTTCCCTTTAGAAAGACCATGAATTGGAGATTTCAGGTTAGCAGTTCTGCTTTCTCCCCCTGGAGCATGCTCCCAAGCATATTCTGTGATCTTCGCTGCCTCTTGGTTTTGCTCATGAACTTTCCCCAGGCCAGATTACCCTTTCCCTCTTTTCTTCAGTTGGATAAAGCCTCATTACCCTTCAGGACTCATGTTAAGCATCATTCCCTCCTGGAAGCCTTTTTCGGACTTCCAGATTGGACTCAATACCCCCTTCCAGTTTCCCATTGTACTCAATGCCTTTATCTTATCCTTTAGCTTCATTTAATTGAAATTATCTGCTTTTAAGTTTTTTCCCATCATTAGAATCTCAAGTCCTCATGGGTGGAGTCTGTCTCTATTTGGCCTTCCACCTTTAGATCCTTAGTAAATATAATTTGAGGCCAATTAAATGGACAGAAGGTGGTTTCCAATAAGATGTAGCGGGAGTTCTGTAAGTCTACTGTAGCTTTGGAAGTGAGAGCTGATTCTGTGAAATGATGGAACCAAAATTCAGCCCCATATGCCCGGCTGGCGTGGCTCAGTGGTTGAGCATCGAGCCATGATCCAGGAGATCGTGGTTCGATCCCGGTCAGGGCACATGCCTGGGTTTCGGGCTCAATCCCCGGGTAGGGGGCATGCAGGAGGCAGCCGATCAATGATGACTCTCATCATTGATGTTTCTACCTCTCTCTCTCCTTCTCCCTTCCTCTCTCTGAAATCAATAAAAATATATATTAGAAACAAAAAAACAAAATTCAGCCCCAAAATTCAGCCATCTCAGAGAAGGTAAATGGAAGAGACTGAAGCTGGACTTGAATCTTACTGCCGACTCCTAATTCTAACTTGTTTTGAATCAAGTTGTTTATTCTATCTTAATGTGTACAACTGCAAAATAGCTGTGAATGTTGTGTTCATGGGAATCTGTGGGGCCCTCTATTTTACTGAGTCACTGGAAGTCGACCCACCAGGAATGCAGCTCTTTATGCCAAAAACAGCACGTGCAGCTTAATCGATGCAGAAGTGAAGACCAACAGTCGTGGAGCAGTTATCCTGCCCTGACATTTTCCTGGACTCGACAAGAAGGATGTATTTCCATGTGGCAAGCTACTGGGTGCCCCCTCCCCCGCCCACATTTCAAGTTATAAACACTTTCCTCATTGACATTTATTAGAAAGTAACACAAAGCAGATTGCTGGGTTTGTACTCTGTGGACATTTTATATTGGGCATATTGTTTGCTCTGTGTGCCAGGCACGATGGCATCCTTGGGGGCTAAGCCTTCAAATCCTGTTCTACCATTTTCATAATTTCACTGACCTAACCTTCATAGAGATGAAGTGTATGATTTTCTCAAAGGAACTCTGCTGCTCTGTGCTTGCTGAAAGAATGCTTCAGGTTAGAAATTCAGTCTGTGATCTGTCAGGCGATGATACAAAAGGTTTAACTTAAACACAAACACTAGGTCACAGGGGGACAGGATCCAGATGGGTTTGTATTTCTCCATCCTCGTGTCCCTGGCATCTCTACCCTTCCTTTTCTGCATCTGTCAATACACTTGAATAAGTACAAATGCTATCAACAGGTTAGGTTGTTGGGGTTTTTCTCCGCCTTCTCTTTCGTTGGGTGGTAAGAAGACAATATATTATAAAACAGTATCTAGTTTTACATTGTACTTTTATGTTTTCCCCAGAGCTAAATAGTTTAAGACTAAGTCTGAGCCATTTGCTCATGTAATTCCAGTATTTGATTTAATTTAGTGAGTAGAATGAATTACATTTTTCTTCCATTCTTTGTTGTTATGTGAATTGTGTATTTGATTTTTTAATCGGTTATTAGTTACTTACTAATAATATTGTAGGTTTTGACATTAATTATATAATGAAAATTATAATTTATTATAGCAAATTACAATATTTATTTGGAAATTGAAAATTTGAAATTAACCATAGCAACAAATTAACAACAGTATATAAAGCGTAATTATGAACCTTCGGGTCAGAAGCACTTGATTTATTCCTGGCTCAGTTAGGTACTAGCTGTGCCCCCTCAGGCATATTACTCAACCTTTCTAAGCCTCATCTGTAAATGGGATCTAGGACCATGTAACTTATGGGGTAATTGTAGGATTAATCAGATAATTGTGTAAAGCCTTGTGTGGCATGCTTGGCACTCTGTAAGTTCTCAATAAATGGTGATAGTTTTTATTATTAATACCTGGTCTACTATTAAGCTAATTTTGACCACTAAAGAGATAAAATCATGAAATGGAGCTTTAAAAAAGCTACTACTCTATTACGCATTTTAAAATGTGAGTCTCAGTTGGTTTTATAAAAATTATTTTTATTATAGAGAGATATAGCTCCAAGAATAAATTTATTGTCATCGCAGAAAGTCAGGCTGCTCAGCTCATGAGTCTTGGGGGAAAGGCCATGTGCTGCTTTTCCAGAATGCTTTCCGCCAAGGCGGTCGAACATAGGACAACCTGGAACAGGGGTCAGCAAACGGCAGCCTGCAGACCAGATCTGACCCGTCTGTTTTTGTGTGGCTTGGGAGCTGAGAATGGTTTGTATATTTTTAAATAGTGGGGAAACATTTTTTCAAAGAATAATATCTTGTGACATAGAAAAATTATGTGAAATTCAAATTTCAGTGAGCATACAATTTTATTGAAACACCACCACTCATTTATTTTTGTATTGTCTATGACAGCTTTTGATCGGCAGAGTTGGATATTTGTGACAGAAACTACATGACCTGCAAGGTCTAAACTATTTATTAGCCGGCCCTTTACAGAAAAAGTGTGTTGAGCCCTCGACTTCAAATAATAAAAACATATTTATGGATGAAACTTTAAGAGTCTAGCCCTCTCAATTTAAAGATTGTGTTTTAGTTTCCCGAGGCTGCCATAACAACAAACTGGGTGGCTGCAAACAACAGAAATGTATCGTCTCACAATTGTGTAGTCTAGAAGTTTCAAACCAAGGTGTGACAGGGCCACGCTCCCTCTGAAACATGTAGGGGAATCCTTCCTTAACTCTGAAGCTTCTAGTGGTTTTCTGGTCATCTTGGGCATTTTTTGGCTTGAGACCTCCTAAGTCCAGTCTTTATTGTCATATGGGGTTCTTCCTGTGTGACTCTGTCTTGAATGACTGTCTTTTTAAAATGACACCAGTCATATTGGGTCAGGTGCCAAACCTACTCCAGTGTGACCTCATCTTAACTGATCACATTTGCAAGGGCCCTATTTCCAAATAAAGTCACATTCTGAGGTACTAAAGGTTAGGATTTCAACGTACCATTTTATTTTTGTGGAGGGCAGGGGAAACAAAATTCAACCCATAACTATCAGGAAACTAGATCCCGAAAGTAGAAAGAATTCACCCAAAATCACAAAAAGAGTTAGTGGCAGAACCAAAACAGCACGTTGAAGTCAAACAAGACTTGAATCGGAACCTGGGAAGCTGAATTTCTAACTGATGACTAATCTTCCCACTTACTAGTAAATTACAATAGCAATATGGGTTTAAAGTGAATGACTATCCCATATATAAATGTATATGCAATACAGAACTTTTGCAGTCCTTGTTAACATACGCATATATAAATATATATATTTAAGCATTATGAAACACACTATTTAAAGTTGTGGACTGCAATTCGCTAAAATCCCCAGTAATATAATTTTTATTTATTTACACCAGGAGAGAATGAGTGTGATGAGGTTTTCTTTCCTACTTCAGTTGTCAGCTAACCATTCTAGAAAACAGAATAGAATGTATTCATAATCTATGTCAAGTGATGACACTTTAATATTCTGCTGAATTATCGAAGTTTACATTCCTATTCAGAAGTGAAATGCATACAAAACAATACCAAAGAGGAAAAGTCAGTAATATAAATAATAATTTATTTAAGTTCTTTTGAAAACAACCTATCTATTAACTATATAATTTCTTTTTTTTTTTCCTCAATGGCTATCAATTTTACTGGCTATAAGAACTCAAGCTTAAAGTTTTATCTTTCTTAAAGCTACTCTGAAAGTAGTATTTGTAGGTGGATTCTCACCTCCATAGGTCAGTTAAGGGTTGTATGCAAGGAGCTAATAAAATTTATCAGTGTTAAAATATCATTAAAATATGGAATGTGGTAAAAAGGATCCCTTTAGAACTAAAAATAATGGAAACATGGCAAATAAAGAACTATATTGGTGTCACTCAAGGATAGGAAGCCAGAGATGGGAATCTTCACCAGGCCTTAATCACCTATATTCTTTAGAATATTTTTCAAACAGCGTCAGATGCTTCTATTATGGGGAAGCATGAGCATTTGGGACTAAAGAAAGCCCCCAGCATGGTTTAGCAATGCTGTTCTCTTGAACTGAGTGCAGGCTTTTTGGTTTAATGTTTTGGAAGATGCATCAGCCAGCACTAAGGCAGTTGAGTATGTGGCTCAGTAACCCTAGAGAAAAATACCCCTGAATAGACCTCCAGCTATAACATTCAGACATCCAAAACCTAAAGTAGCCTAAGATTAAATTATTATACTTGAAGGAAAAAGCTGACAATAGCTTTGTTACTGTGTGGAAAGTTCCAAGTTTACTGTGGCCGTGGGGTAATTGTCATGACATATGCCTTTGAAGTAGCTGGAAGAAAGGAAAAATTACCCCATTTGACTGATAGAAAAACTGAGACAAGGGCAGCTTACTTGCTTGTGGTTACCCAGGGAATAGTTGGCTGAGACTCCAGGATTCCTGACTCCAAATTCATTGCCGTAACCACCAGACTGAAACCGGCTGCCAAAGGCTGTAATTTGGTCTTGAGGCCGTGGCCATAGTTTAGAACCACAATAGTGAGGGAAACACACTTTAAGGGGGACCTTGAAAATCTTTCAAGGGAATTATGCCTCTTTATCTATGTTGATTATGCAACGATTGGAATAAATGAGGTTTCTGGCCCCAACATGTTTGTGGCTTTGGGTTAGGCTGGAGTCCCTTTCAGGAAACTGGGAAGGTTTGCCTCAACCTGGAGCCCACATTTTTAAACCAATTGTGTTGAATTTATGATGAACAAATCAATGTATTAACATTATGCTTTTTATTTGGCAGAAGTCGTAATATGGGTTGCCACATGGATACATCAAGATGGGCCAGGGAAGAGAGGATTAGAGACTTGAAGACCAAGAGAGCATACTTCTTGGGGCCACATGGTGATCTCTCAGGAAAGGCCCCGGGGTGAGTGATCTGCAGGGATCTGAATGGGTGGGCTTAGGCTCTGCATTGAGAAAACACTCAGTGTCTCCAGGGGACAGAGCATAGCAGAAGTGGATTTTGACTGTGGGTACTAGCCTGAAGTTCTGGAAGCAAGCCTCAGGCATCACGGGGATTGGGCTGTACTTCTTTGGGGTTAAGGCTCAAAGAATGGGTTTCAGTGGAAACATTGTAGCTATTTTTTGAAAGAGTAAAGCAACCCTCATTCCACTGGAACCAGTGGTACCAGGTAATAACAGTCATCATGGTACCATCAATTATAACTACATTACATCTACTCTTTACTGAGCACCTACTATGGGCTGGGAGTTATGCTAGTTTTTAATATTTATCTTCTTCATTCTTTACTAGATATCTGAAATAGAGGTTTCATATTTTACATTTCATAAATGAAGAAATTGAAACTCAGAGGGATTAACTCACTTTCCCAAAGTTACAAGTATATATGGACGGAGAAGAGATTTGAATCCAAAACTCTAATCCTCCTGCCCATGCTTTATGGGCAGAGTGATTGTCTCAAATACCACTGGTACCCACTGCTCAACAGCATTTGTTGACTAGTTTAATGGTCAAGGTGGACTTGTCATAAAAAGATACATATCGTGATCTTTTAAATCATTTTGACCAATAATTTTTAAAAGGTATCATTTGGCCTAGAAACAGCATAACTGATAGAACAAGCTGGTTATTAAAAAAGCACCGAATTGAATGAAAGTAGGGTGACTGTCTATCCTGGTCTGACAGATGTAATTTAATTATAAATAGGGCTCTCTCTCATTCTCAAAGGTATCTTGATTTGGCCAAAAAATTATATGACCCCCTCTGTGTAAGAGTCTTGGAGTTCCATACTCTTCTAAATTGGAACTAGCCACGTTAACTATACCTATAGACTTAATTAGAATTTCAGAAATTAGTGTCTGACTACCTTTGAGGATAAAGATAAAAATTATTCACCAAAATCATTTCTGAGGGAGCAATTGCTCCACAGGTTGAAAGCCTTGTGTACCCCGAATAGGTGGTAGCAGCAAAGTGGTAGCAGAATTAAGTTCAGTTCCTTTGGTCACATTTATCTATTTCTGTGCCAACACCACATCGCCCTAATTAATACAGTACATTATTAGATCTGAATGTCTTTCAATAAAGCTTTATGGATTTTCCCAGAAAGATCTTGCATGTCTTTTTTGAGGAGTAGTAAAGAACAGGAGCTCAGAGTGCAGAATCTGGCACCGGACTGCCTGGGTTTGAGTCTTGCCATTTGCCAGCTGTGTAAACTTATGCAACAACCTCTGTGTGCCTCAGTTTCTTCATCTTTAAAATGGGGATAATAATTATGCTCACTTCAAAGGGCTATTGTAAATGGTAATGAATTAATATGTAAAGCAAATTGAAACAGGTCTGAGAAATAATAAGTAATGTGTAAGTATCTGTTGCTAGTATTATTTATTCCTAGGTTCTTTTGAAATGAAATGAAGTAACTTTTTTGGTATTACATTTTTCTCTTTCTGTATATAGAGATACAATTGACTTTTATATATTGATTTTAAACTTAATTCTTTGTGGTCAGATATCATTTGTTAGAAACTTCTTGAGAATTGCTCTATGGCTTACATTTGGTCAGTTTGCATAAATATTTCATGAGTTCTTCAAGAGAATGTGCATTTTTAAGTTATTGGATTCAGATTCCTCTATATGTTCATTAAATCGAATTTATGAATTGTGTTATTCATATCTTCTATGTTAATATATTGAAAGTGTGCTTGTTTCACTAGATCAGTGGATGAAATTGAGTTAGTAATATAGTAGATCTCTAAACAATTTAAAATTTTTAAAATGCCTACTGGAAATTATACACCCACCATGAGGCTTCTCCGTGTAAATAAAGCATAAAGTTCCTTTGCTTTTTACTGGGATTAGATCAAGTCCTTATGTTCCGAGTGGCAGTTATTTATATTTCTGAGTTAAAAAGAAATAAAGTTATTGTACAACAAAGTGCAATTATATCTCTACTAGGTTTTTTTTTTTTAAAATCCTCATCTGAGGATATTTTTCCATGAGAGAGAGAGAGAGGGAGAAGGAGAGGGAGACACACACACACACACACACACACACACACACACACACACACACGTCCATTGGTTGCCTCCCACAAGTGCCCCAACAGGGGCCAGGGGCCAGGAGCGAGCCCACAACCCAGGTACCTGCCCTTTACTGAGAATTGAACCCCAGACCCTTCGGTGCTCAGAGAGATGCTCTAACCATTGAGACACTGGCCAGGGCCAGTTCTATTGACTTTTGATTTATATCATTTGAAGCTATTTTATTCATTATATGCAAATTTTGAACTGTTGTATCGTCCTTGGTAGTTGAAACTTTTTGTCATTATGTTGGGAAGCTCTCTAGCAATGAGATTTTTTTTTTTTTTTTGTCTCAAAGTCTCTCATTCGCTATTATTGTGGCTCTCCCAACTCTAGTTTGATTAGTATTTGCATGCTGAAAGGTAGTTTTCTTTCTCTTATACTTTTCTTTTACACTGTTCCGTGTCCTTAGGTATGTTTTTGTTGCATTGTTTATAAACAACATACAGTTGGATTTTGTTTTTCATCCAGCCTGATACTTTTATTTTTAATTGGCATGTTTAATATAATTATACTTACTGTGACTACTGATGTATTTGGGCTTTTTTTTTTTTTTTTTTAAGCCATCTAACTTTGTCCCTTCTATCTAATTCACATTTTCTATGCTTCTTCCATTTATCTTCTTGTCTTTTGTGGGTTGATGGACATTTTGCTTGTATTTTTTTATTCCATTTTCCCCCCTCGATTTGTTTAAAAATTATTCATTTCACTTGTGTTGTTTTAGTGATTACCCTTCACATTTGTTAAGTAAGCTTAACAGAGTCAGTAATCATTGCCTTAGTCTCTCTGGAAAAATACAGATCCTGAATATATTTTAATTCTAATCGTTCTCTCCCCCATCTTGAGCATTTCTGTCTTTTTTAAACCATCAAATGAAAAATTACTACTCTTTTGAACAAACAACGTTGTTTAGATTTACCTCCATGTTTAAGCATTTCTTGCTGTGTCGCTCCGATTTTCCTTCTTAGGCTCATTTTCCCTCTTCCTGATAATCGCCCTTTGGAAGTTTCTTTAGTAAAGATCTTTTAGTGATGATTTCAACATTTGCTTTCCAAAATACATTTGTTTTGCCTTTGTGACTTAAAGACAGTTGTGCTGAGGATGTAAGTTAGCAGCACTTTGAAAATATTTTTTCCCTCTTTACGGGCTTCCCTTATTGCGGTGAAGGGCCTACCTGTAATTTCTAGGTCCTTTTTTCCTGTTGCTTTTTAAGATTTTTCCCCTTGTCTTTGGTGTTCTGCAGTTTCACCAAAATGTATCAGGTGTGGGCTCCTTTTTATTTATTTTTCTTGGCATAGGTTGTACTTCCTGTGTCTGTGAACTCATGTTTCCTCAGTTCTGGAAAATTCTAAGCCTTTGTTTTGGATATTGACTTTCTCTATATTCTCTTTTATCTCCCTGGGGTTTGCTGCAGGTATGAACATCTACCAACCACTTTCAATGAAGTTGCTGTATTGTTAGAAGTAGGTCAGAGACAGCTACACTAATGCAACTAGGCACGGCTACTGGGCCTCTGCTACGTGGAATGGCACCTTTGTGCAAATTAGAAAAGAGCGACCCCTTCAGGTGGATACGGGGTATGTGACTGAGTGAGCAGAGAGCCTGGCATGGGGAGTGAGTGGGGGACTCAGGGTAGATTTTAGCCGCTTTGTCGCACCCTTAGCTGGGTGCTTTTCACCAGTCGTGGCATCCCTGAAATGGTAAGACCTGTGGTGTCAGGGCACAGTGATAGGACCAGAGGCAGGGGGAGGGAGCCCAAAAGGGCTTCAGGACAACAGGGAATCTTCATGTTGTGCATTAGGAAAAGCAGCTTGTTGATAAGCTGGTGTCTTCAGCCACACTTACACGCGGAGACTGCCCCTATTCGTGGACCACCTTCTAATACAGAAACAAGTTATGGGTCCTGTCTCCTAGGAATTGCATCGCTCCTATGTATGGATTTAACCTTTGCTTCTTTGTTTCTTTTAAGTCTCACTCTTTCTCAGAGGGCATGTGTTCACATAAAAACAAATTATTTGGACATTTTTACTGTTGCAAAACATCCATGGAATTGAACCATTTGAATCAGTAAAGAAATGAAAGGACTGTACATTAGAGATGTTCAGCATTTTTCATTATGTAAAATATGTACATCAAGCATTCCTGACCACCCAAGTGGGTGCTTGGATACTGACCAAACCCAGAGAAAAGACCGGCATTGAGATTTATCCTGAGCCATTTTTTAATTGCGTATTCACTCTGTGCCCAAGACTGGGCTGGCACCAAGCATTGCACTTAGAAAGGTACAAAGGGAAACATGGCAAAATGCTAACATGGCAGTCCCTGGGCCCTGATGCCAGGAGAGTTGCACACCATTGAATCACACATAGCGCCCTCTGATTTCACTTGGGATTCATCGGCCTAAATAACCTAATTGAGTGTCATAATTGATTTGGGAGACTCATTTCCTTCCCTGGAAATCATTAAAGGTGGCCACGGCTTGCTTGAAGCAGCACTTTCTCTAATGGAATCCCCTGGACTAGTTCATGAGGAAGAAAGGCCCTGTCAGCAGGTGGCTGCTTAGTCCTGCTGGCTGGAGGCCTGCCCAGACCTGCCCTCTCCACAAAGGCAGCCAGTAGCTCCTCAGGCCTCCCCATAGGGCGTCTTTCAGAGTGCACAAAAAGGGCATATTGCCATTCCTAGTAGAAGCAGCCACCCTGGGCAAAGGGCTGGCCATTGACATCCTCTTGCCCATCTCCCCAATTAGCAAGACACACTTCTTGCCACTAAAGGATTTTCAGCAGGAAACTCTTTTGTGAGTGGCTTGACTTCTCCCCTGTTTGAAATACCTAGATATTGTGACTTCTTTTCCGAAGCCAAAGTTAAATTCCTAATTAAATCCTTACCTTTGAGGTGTTCCAGCCAACTGAGAAAACCCACTAGCGGTGGCCCTAAAGAATTTGCAGTCCCTTCTGTTTGATTTTACCAGCTGGGAGCAGCCGCTCTGCCCAGAACAGATTTGCAGTCACAAGAGGTGGCTCCCCTTTCCCTGGATTTCAATCCCTCTTCTGCTTAGTTTAGGGTGGGTATAGCCTGAGCCAAAATATGAAACAGTGGCATCAAATCCTGATAAAAATGCTGAAGTATAGGGCACAAACTGAAAGATGTTTGAGATTTAGTTTTGTGACATTCATTCATCTCTGTAAGTACCCTATTCTTAAGCATGCATCTCTGTCTGCAGTAGAAATTTCCATTTGAAGTACACCCCCTACAAGTATAAGCCAACCCCAATTTAGGATCCTCTCCATAGCCCTGAGAGAGCCTCAAGTCTGTAAGTGACATTTCTAAAGTCATCTAAGAAAAATGTCCCTGTCATTGGTGAGATGGAAAGGTTGCCCTAACCTGCTCCTTGGTTCAACCATTCTCACTATTCTTCCATGCATCCAACTTAAATTTTCTCGTTGCCATTTAAATTTCTTGTCTCTGTGGAGATGAATAACAGATGTTTCATATTTTTCAGGGCTTAAAGACAATATTTCTTTAGGGTATATAATCACAATTTTATACTGTGGACTGCATATTTTTATAGTCACAGCTACAGCCCTATTTATAAATTTGCCCAACTTATAAATAAGCCCATCTTATATATTTTATATTTTTTAGAATTTATTTTTCTATGTAATATATCTGTAACATGTGCACTCTTCATCTGAGCTACATCAGCCCCAATTGCTAAAGAGCACACATGTTAAAAGTGCTAGAGTATGGCCTTCTCTTCATCCCATTCTCACAGATTTTATGGGATCCAGAGGTTATTTTTGCTAATTCATCTTGCTTCACTAACTAAATAAATATAGATGACTTTTGATGTACAAAGACAAATTTCTAAACACTGATCCTGCATTTAGATGAAAGACTCCTGCTTTTTATTTTACTAGGTCTAACTGACTCTTGAGGACTAAAGAAAAAAATATAATTTATCATGGAAGCTGCTTAAATGCAAAATTAATTAGGCCAGGGGAAGATGGACATGGGGATTAAACTGTCATGCTGGGATTTGGATCGTCATGACAGACCAGATGGGCCGGGGAAGCCAGGACGGGGTGGGGGTTGATGTGTTCAGTATATCAGAAGCGGCAGGCAAGGGAGTCGGTCTTGGGCAGATGAGCCAAGCTGGGAGGGAAGAATGCTCAGCCAGTAGGAATGGGGGACTCTAGTTCAATGATTGGGGACTAGGGGGTTTGGGCAACCAAAGGCCAGGAACTGAGACCAGAGAGATTCAGCAACACCTTGAATGTAGCAGATGCTAGCACCAACAGCAAGAATGGGGTTTGATTTTGACCTCACAGTTTGGGTGGAGGGAGACTTACAGGCCCCTGGGCAGGGTCAGAGCCTGCCTGAGCCCATGGGAAACCTGGAGAATCAAATGGGAACAAAAGGACAGGGGGTTGGAAGTACCCTACCTGACCCGTTCCTACTGAATGACTCCATTGGAGGCTGTGTGCAATCTGTTATGGGAATCGGGCCCAAAGTGGAAATATGTTTAATATTCAAACATGAGATCCATCTGCTGTGCTCCGAAGTCCATGGATAAAATAATTTTCAGCCTTTTCTCAGACTTTGAGTTTGGTAAAACTTTTGACCCATCTTTTCACATCTTAAAACCCTTTTGTCATCTTATTCTTCCTCAGCCCTGTATACATGTTGAAGCTTCTTTTTCAATCTTGATGATCACAAGAGTTATTACCCATGAGCAGACTCTGGCTTCCACTAGGGCCTGGTTCTTGACTATATCTATGGGTTTTTTCTCTCAAATCCACTTAACCTAAACTACATTTGATATTCCAGAAAGACCTTCTCAATTATTCTTATACTTATTTTAAGTAACAATAGCTTATCTTTGTAAAAATACCATCTGCCATTTTAATAAGGTATGGAAAATCATATATATAAAAGTTTTAAAAATAGGGATCTTAAAAGAAGAGCCTAACACCTTTTCCAGTGCGGAATTTTACGTTCTCTTGATTCCTTATTTATTACCACTCTGGCCGCAGAGGTGACATTTCCTTCGAGGTTTAGAAAATTTATGGCAATAGTAATAAAAACCAATTCTTGACTTGCCACCCACGTGCTGCTTGAAGCTGTTCTTCTGGAGGACCTGGAGGCTGTGGCATCTTAGATTCCTGACTTTGCTGTTATTCATCCCACCCACCTTTCAGTTTTCTCCATGAGTAACTGCTTCCCTCTCAGTCCTAGTAACCCAGAGGCATAGAGGTCCAAAGGCAACACTCAAATGGAAACATAAATCCTAGAACCTCACACCTGAACACACCATAGGCAAACCTACTGCCAGGCTAACTCTGGGAAGCAATTGCTATCAAATTGCATGGATGAAACTAACTTAATACCAAAAAATAAAATAAAAACAGGTCACTCCCTAAAAAATAGGAAAAAAACACACAGAAATTTATATATTTTGAAGTTATTGTAGCTGTCCAGTTTTTTACATGGTGAGAATATTAGATCTTATCTGTAGTTCTGAGTGTGTGTGTGTGTAAGTTCTTCCATTTGCTTTTTTAATTTAGAAAACAGTGGTTCTCATTGGAATTCTAAGCAATGCCTTTCAGAGACAGAACAAACCTACATTGTTTCTACTGTTATGATCTGTTTTTCTTCACTATTTGAAATCTTTCTATCCTTTCATATGAAAGCTGTAAGAAAAAGTCCTGAACTCAGTCTCCCCAAATGGCTGTGCCTCTTAGCAATGGATTGGTGCAACTGAGTCAGATGAAGGACCCGCTGGCAAGGTGTCTCCCCCATGGCCTGCAGAGCTTGCCTAGGAGATTGGAACCTTCTCATCAGCTTGGCAATAGAAGACTTTCTGACAACTGGTTGAATGAAGATTGTATTGAGTCTTGTGTAGCAGAGTTTCTCATCATTTGTTTTTTGGATCTTTAGTTTTGAAGATGCCCATAGGAAAAATATTTTTGTGGTCAAGTAAGTTATGGAAACCTCTGCCTTTGAGCTGTTTATAGATTCACAATGCACATTAGCATGAACATATTCTGAGACTTCCTGTGTTTAAAAAACCTCTAACTTTGTTTAGGTTAGTGATTTCCAAATGTGTTTGACCACAGAATCTCTTTTGGGGAAACATTATTAATATTTCATAGAACTGGAAGGCTACAGAAAACACACAGGATGTACTGATGGACAGTGTTAGGAGGATGCATCAGAGGCACAATGGGAAGAAGAATGGGTTTGGAGTCACAGACCTATGTTCAATTCAAATCAAATCTGCTCTTTACCAAAAAAATACAGCAATTTTAAATTTAGCTCTCTAGACCTCTCTAATCTTTAGTTTCCTCATCTGAAAATTGGAAATAATAACACTTTACTACACAGAGCGCTTGTGGCATCAAAGCAGGCAGTGTGCAAGAGGACACGGGACTAGAACTTGGGTCAACTTTGGTTGGATCTGACTCTTCTTGGGGAATGAACACTGGGACCAAATGATACAATGGAATATATGGCACAGAGTGATTTGCAGAAGCTCCCCTGCTGCCTTATGTGCACATGTGTGTTCTTGGTGATGCCTTCATGCAGGGTTAGTAGTAACAGCTTATTGTAGAGCTGGATGCAATTAGAATGGATATGGGCGGCCCTGGCCGGGTAGCTCAGTTGGTTGGAGCATCCTCCTGGGTTGCAGGTCTGATTCCCGGTCAGGGCACATACCTAGGCTTCAGGTTCAATCCTTAGTATGGATGCCTATGGGAGGCAACTGATTGATATTTCTCCCACATTGATGTTCTCTCTCTCTCCCTCCCTCAGGAGAACATAACTTCAGCTGAAGATTAAAAAAAAAAAAAAAGAATATGGGCATTTCTATGGCACCAAGTTAGCCACCTTACATTACAAAAGATCAGACTAACAATACTGGACCAACTTTATGTTTCACTAAAGGCCAGCAAGATGGTTGATTGGAGATTGGTGGCTTCTTTCCTCAGGAGAAAATTCACAGCTTTGCTTATGACATTTTTCTTGTACAACCAAGCAGCTACCATTGACCAGGAGACCTTTTTTTGATGTTTTGTTTTTTGATGTTTTGACTTTTTCATAGTGTGGGGGAATATTTTTATCTGAATATTTTGTTGTACTTCAAAAAAATTATCTCAGTTTACTAACCTCTAGTTTAAATAAAAACACATTAGTTAATGAGCTGTCTCTGTACTACAACATATGTATACATGAGTCCATTGCTAGATCTCTCTACTAAAAGTCAATTCACCTTCATTAATGGATGCTTTAATTAGAAGTTCTGAAAGAGCCTTACAAATGAATTATGGTAAACATGAAGCTCACCGCCCAGAGCCTCTTTCCAGGATGTGGAACTCCCCAACACTGAGGAGAGCCATCAGCAAAGATGTAGTTCTCAGCTACTGTAGAGTCCACCTCAGCTGCTGAGAGATATCTTTATGGAGGTTATACCCTTTTCAGATTTTTCCACATCCAATGACTGATCCAGGCAGTGGCAAATAGGAGCTTTAGCGCCCCCTGTTAGGTGGGCCAAGACTTTGATCAGGCCTGAATTACAGTTCCACCCACAGTGGTCTGCAAAAAGATTGACATGCAAAAAAACAAAAAACGTGCAGTTGACCTCTACTCAGTCCTACTTCCTTCATCTTCTTTCCACAAGTAGAGATTCCCAAAATCTCAACATCTGCTTCTGGAGAAGCCAATCTGTGCCAGAAGTTGGCACTTCTCTATATCTCCTAAATGTCTCTTTGGTGTTTCATAATACAGCATTCTCTCTCTAATTGGATTATGCTCGTTGTAGGCTAGAAATATAGAGAGACTTCTATGTAAACGCCACAGTGTTTATTGCTGTGCCATGGACATGGAAGATAGCTGTTAAATATATTATGAATGAAATTATATAAATTTTATGCAGATGCATAGCATACTTCCATTGTAGAGAGACTTTTGCACTGAGCAAACCATCACAAATTAAGAGAGCCATGTTAGAACTCTGGAGATTCTGTCAGTTTCATTCAGCCTTTTAAATCACTCTCTCAGTGTCACACTGTAGAAATCTCCAGTATGAGGTTCCCACTTCCTTCCTTCTTCCTTTTCTTTCTGTGTCCAGAGTTAACACCGATGTCCAGAATTCTTCCACCTATATCCTTCCACATTCTTCTATGATAGCTGAAGTGATATCCTTTATGAATTGTTATTCACAGCAACCTTCTTGACTAATGCAGTCAAAAATTGTGAATGTCATTTTCTCCTTAAATAGGCCCCTTTAGACAAGTAACTGCTAAGCATTTTTTCTGGTAAATATGTAAATAGGTTAAAAATGAAGATGCAGGCAGTGTTGTGTGAATATTATTCCAACATTACACTTAAGATCCTTTCAGCGCCATTTGCTAACATTTTGTACTCCTAGCCAAAGTGCCAAAAATTGCTCTCTCCTCATGCAATTTTCAAAAATTTCACTGGCACAAAATGAAGTAAAATCTCTATCTGCAGGAGAGAGCAAACTTCATTTAGCATGTTTTACAAAGTGCTAAATAGGTTTTCTATTTTGAGAGTGGAGTGACAGGATGTGTGCTTTCTGCTATCTTGATCAAACATTGGCAATTCCATCCCCTCATGAAGTGCACATTCCAGGTTGTCTTTGGATATATTAACATCATACTTGTTATTTTATTCAAAAGACAAGAAAAAAATATTACAATGTTTTCAAGAAATGTGATGTCTGTATTTTTCCTTGTCTTTAATTTTTTATTATTTAAAATAAAATAGTGGTCATGGTCCCAGTGAGAGACTTTTGTATTCAAAGTTAGAGCTCTTTTAGTTTCAAAGTTAGAGCTCTTATTTTCTATTTTCTGTGCATCAACCAAAAAAAAGGTGTCATGGTATCACTACTGAGAAGTGTATGACCCTGGATTACTAGCACTATTTCAAGTAGTCCATCATATCTGCCTGAAAGAAGTCATACATGACTAAATAGCCACTGAATGTAATTTCTAGGGAAAAAGTACGTGTCTCATAACATAATAATAACAATATTAACTGATACTGATTGATTGCTCATAGTTTTCCAGGTATTATTCTGACTTGTATTAACTCATGGAATCCTGACATCCAGCCTCTGAAGACAGTACTGTTAGTATGCCCATTTTACAAGTAAGAAATTAAGACAGGGAAGTTAAGGAACCTAGGCAGGTGAGTGAGCACATGATCTGGGATTTAGAACTTAGTTTGATTCCAGACCCTGAATCCTTTACTGCTGTTCAACACTGTCTCACAAATAAAAAGAGTATGCCTTACACCCCTAGTGGAATTTACCATTCAGTTCATAAGCAAACCTGGCTGAGAAGCATGGAAACAAAGAATTAGGGGAGGAAGCTGGAGAGCACACAAGATAGAAATGTGACTTCTTTATAAACATCCCCATATTTACACCTTAAAACACCTATTCTGAGAATTTTTGCACACTTTTCCAGGTTTTCCGAATGCCTAATATGTGACTTTTGTCAAAACCCAGCTATTGTTTGAAAAGAAATTCCTTCAGTGCCACTGAAGGCTGAAGAATTGATCTCAGTAATTAACCCTTTACAGATACTTGCTAATTAATTTACCTTCTCAGAACCAGTTAACAGAAAGATAAATCATGAGACAGAGAACCAGAGATTGCTCCAGCCAGAAATTGTGGAGTCACAGCTCCACAACACAGTTGCTGCTTCTGGAAGCTCCTAAGCATTGCCCAAGCTGACTTCTACCCTTCTGAGTCATTGAGAGGAACAAGCCCTAGGAAACCATGGCCTGTAAGGGATTGTGGCCAGTGGCTTGTTACATCCTAGGAGGTGAAGTCACCACAAAGTGGTGGAGGGCAAGGAAGGAGGCTGTTAAAACCTGGAATTGGACTTGGGACAGTGAACATTATCACCCAGGATTCCAGCTGGAGATTTAGATATTTGCAGCTAACAAGGTAAAAGAGGAGAGCAAAAGACAACCCTTTATTGTCGAATACAAGCTTTTTGTTGTTCTTACCTTACTTAAGTATAACTAAAAAAAATTAGAGCCCATGGAAAAATAGTGCAAAATAAGTGAAAGAATGTTTCATGCTGAGGACTTGAAAGAACAGAGACTGCGGATCACTGAAAATGAGCAACGGTAGGATCCTGGAAAAGAAGTTCAGAACATTGTTTGGAATTTCCAGTTAAAATCAAGAAAACAGCCTCTATGAAACAGGAAGTAAAAGCAATACAGAGAAAACAGATTAAGAAAAAAACCCAGCAGGATGACATCAAGAAGTAGATCAATCTGATGAGAACGAATTATAAGAACTAAAAATACAATGGTGGGATTAAAATCTATATTGTTGCAGGAAAACTTAATTTGGTACACAGGAAATAAACTTGGTGCTGTGAAGAACTAACTTGAGAACCTTTCCTGAAAAGGTAAAATGAGAAACAAAGGTGAAAGTGATATAAGAAAAAAACGACAGAAAACAGAAACCCAAACTGAAGAAGAAACTAAACTTGCTGGAGAAATGAAAGCAATATTTAAAGATATAATTGAAGAAAGTTTTCCTGAGCTGAGACTACTTTGCATGTGGAAATTGATATTCTAAACTGAAATCTATGTAATTACAAAGTGAAATTTTAAAATTCTATGAACTCTAGGTAGGAATTTTTTATTATTCTATAAAGGAGTAAAAGATAGGCATTCAACCTTCTCTGAGTTCTATAATGCAGTGGATCAATGTCTAGACTTAGGACCGTCCAATAGAACTTCCTGTGATGACAGAACTGTTCTCTGTCTGTGCTATACAGTATGGTAGCCATTAGCCACATGTAGGTGTTGAGCCCTTGAAATGCTTCTAGTGAACTGAATTTTTCATTTTATTTCATTTTAATTAATTTAAATTTAAGTAGTTCCAAGTGGTTAGTGCCTATATATTAGACAGCACAAGTTTAGAGTTTTGAGGTTAGGAGATTGTGACTCAGATTTTTATTCCCATCAAGGCAGACTGTCTCATGTGAAGAAAATAGAAGAGTTTTTTTGCATATTCAGGAACTTAGAAAATATACTACCCACAAACTTTGACAAAAATCTTCAAAGATCCACTCAAAGCTTAATAAAAATAAAGAAAAGCTAAGTTAGCAAGAATAGGGAAGGCTTACTATAGAAGGCTTAGTGGTGACCACTGAAAATAGAAAACACATAATAAAAAACCTGAACATTTAAGACAATGATCTGTACCTGCATCTACAAATTATGTTGGCAAATGCAGAAATGAATATAGGATGTCTGCTTGATTCTTTTTTTTTTAAGATGTAATTTTCTTCTTAATCAGACAAGAAGAGAAATATGGAATGGCTTTGCATTTGTACATGTTGAGTTTAAAATGCAACTATAAAAAACTGGAGAAGATAAAAGTAAAGAAATATATCCTTCTATACTCAGAGAAAAAACCATAGCATTCAATGCTTTTATTATTAAAGAACAAAGAATTAAAATAATGTAAGCATTTAACTCAAGAAATTGGGGAAAGTACAGCAAAGAAACTCTAAGAAAATCAGAACACAGGAACTCTAAAATATTAAAGCAATAATTAATATGCCAGAAAATAGATGGTGGGATGAAAATAAACCTGAGAGTTGGCTGCTTGAGGAAAAATAACTCATAAGTAAATCTCTAGCTAGGTTAATAAAAGAAAAAATATTCAAACAACCGAAATTATGAATGGTAAATGAAATATTATGTTGGGTATAAAATAGACTTACATTTAAGAAAAGAAAGAGTAATACATTAAAACCTTAAGAGTTATAACACAAAGATGAAGCCAGATGACTGTCCTAAGCGAAACACGAACACCTAAGAGAAATCAAGAGGAAAGCTTGTAACTCCTGGTTACTGACCATCTAGTAAAACTCTGAAAATGAAAGGACTTGACAAAGGGAAGATCATGGTGACTGGATCATTATGAGCAATATCATTGGGGTGGGAAGGCAGAATTTGTCCCTCATTGAGCAACTATGGGAGAAATTCACAGGACATGGTAACCAACCAGTGGTTACCCCAAGGGCTTGTCAAGGGCAGTTAGTAACAGGGGAGAAACCCAAAAGGATTCCTTTCTTTCCCTCAGGAATGTCCGCTCATCAGTTTAATAAAAGAAGTAGCATGTATATAACCCAGGATCTCTAAAGTGTGTGCACACACATGTGTGGTTCCCAGTCACCAAGGGGGTTCGTAATCCGTTGTTCACAAACAGCCCTGGATTCTTTCTGGATCTATTTCCAGTGCTCAATTAGCCTGTCCGAGTCTAATTAGAGAAGGGTTAGTTCTGATTAAGTTTAAAGAAATGTGGTTAGTGAAAGAGGCCACAAAATGAAGACTTCGAACTAGAGTTGGGTGGAGACACCATCCTCTGTTTCACTCGGTGGCTGTCACCGCTGTGGGTTGTGGAGAGTCATCGGATCAGTCCATTGCTCATGTTAAAGTCCACCTAGTACTGCATGTTACAAAGATGAGAAGGAGCTGGATTTCTGCATCTGACTCAGCCGAGGACAGAGGTCCCTCCTTGTGATTGAAACAAGTACTCTCTGGGTGGGAAGGAGAAATAAAAAGAAAAAAAAGATGCAAGCAAGAGATGATTCAAAATTCTACTCGTTTGTGACTCAAGCAATGAGTCTAAGGCTATTGTTACCTATTTTCCCTGGGTCTTCACAGTGCCTAGGCGAGTGTGACAGGAATCTATGTGATGTGGAGAGGGTATGCCTGCCTTGCTGCTATCAGGAAGCCCATCAAGTCACCAGCAAGTACTTAGACACAGAAAAAGATTTTTAAATGTCACCAGTATTACTCACGTATCTTTTCTGGCTGTCTCAGTGTGTTCTTCATCTTCACACAGAGACTGACACACATTTCCCTTGTCCCTGATCAAAAATAGAATGTACTTCTGGTTCTAGCTCTCAAGGTATCAAACAGTGTGTCCCACGCTTTTGTAGTCTTCATCAATTTACAGCCTGAGGCCAACACAAGCAAGGTGTTGTCTGGCGGCTTTTAACATGTTTTGTACTCAGGACTTTCATTATCTATCTTCTTCCCCCTTGAGATGCCCCTCATTGCTGGCAAGTCTTATATATATATTTTTTACTGTATTTTGATGCTAATGCTATGTGCTTGCTTATATTTGCTGTTTCATTTCAGGACGATGGGCTCCTAGCGAAGCATAATGAGGAGCCCAGTTCACGCTCAGTTCAAGTGCTGGATCATGTGCTTCTGCATAAGATGAAAGAGATGCCTCTCCTCTGGCTGTCCTCGGGCTAGTTGTTCTGCCTGTGATCCAGCTGGGCATGGGCAAATGGCCCCTGTTTGAACTGAGCTCTCTCTTCCTTCCTCTGGCTATCATCCCCTTCCCTCTTATCAGCCTGGCTAATTCTTACTCTTATTTCTGATGCAGAACCTTGGGTTGTCTGTGTTTGCTGGATTTACTCAGACTCTTCTCCGATTCAACAGCCTGCCTTTTCTCTACCTCTCTTAGCTTCAAAGGGGAACAGCAAGCTCATCTATATACTTCTCATCTGGCAACCCGGCCCCAGAGATCGCTGCTCACAGCTACAAGTGAACAGTACATTAGCGGACACTGCCTGCACTTGATGTTCGGGCTGGCCCCTTCATCATTAGCTAATTTTAAATATCCTCCTGTGGCATTGTTTCCACACTCAGTATTTAATGAGTTCTACTTAGCCACATTCCTCCAATCTACCTGTTTCCAGATGATTTATGATCAAGGCTTTTCTCAGTACCTTTCAGAGAAGACCAAAGACAAGAATTCATACTTAATTGGTACTTACCTTTATTCTTTCAGCATCCCCTTTGCTCTGCCATTTTCATGCGGTGCCACAAATTCCCCTCCCTTCTTGTTGGAGAAACACAGAAGATGATCTGTAAATTCTTACATTTCCTCTTTCTTACTTTACATTTGACCTACCATATTTTAATTCTTATTTGGGCAAGCTTTGCTTTTTAAGCAACGTGCTTTTTCTAATTACAAAATAAATACATATATGATAAGCTCAGAAAATATAGAGAAGCTCCAGTGAAGAGATATGGAATCACCTATAATCTCCCCAATTATTATTTACTATTTGATTTATTTCTTCCTAACCCTTTTTCTCTGTATTAACCCAATTAGGATGATATTGTACATAGTCTTTGTATCTCATTTTCACTCAATAATTCTTCATTAATATTTTCCCATAGTAATAAATATTCTACTACATTATGATTGTTAATGATTGCATAGGATACAATACTCCCTAATTTAATAAACCAAATCCCCAATGAATATGTTAATTAACTTGATTATGGTAATGATTTCATAATATATATCAAATTATAGTGTTGTATACTTTAAAGATACAAAACTTTGTCAATTATACCTCAGTAAAGTTGAGGGAAAAAGGAAACAAAACAACAAAAATAAACCAAATTTCCTATTGTTGGACATATAGGTTATTTCCAGTTTATTGACATTATAGACAGTGCTTGACTGAGCATCTCTGCCCATACCTTTTGTGTTCATCCTTAATTCCATTGAGCCACTGTTTTCTCATGGAGTCAAACTTCGCGTTGTTCTCTCTATTGTCCTCATTCACTTTGCCAATTAAATGGACAATATTTCAGTACTCATGTTTCTATTCAATGTAGGCATGCCTGTTTGGGGGGCACACACTGAGGTTGTTTTTAGTTTCCAGGATTTCTTATATCCACATTCTATTGTAATTCACCTGTCCACAATTGGGTAACTACAAGATGAATGTTTTAAGCTTTCTTCTCATTAGAGTTTGGTACTTATGGTCTTAATTATATAATGACCATGATTATAAACTGGTTTACATAGAAATCCTGCCTACACCATTCTTTAGAGCCAAGTCTAGGATATGTCTTTTCCACATGTATTCAAAGAGCATTTATGCCAGAGGCTGTAATGTTTCCTATCCAAACCTCATATTCACAGCTCATCCCCATGATGGATTCTGCCAATTTGGATGTGAATACTGATGAGATCCCAATTTTGCAGCCTCCCAATGTCATTCAATGTTTCCAGGCCTGTCTTGTGATTTTTCCCTCATAGCTTTATAGTGTGATGTATCTTCATTACCCCCATGCTTTTATAGTTTCAGTGTGGAATCCATCCAATGATTATAATATTGCCTTTATGATAGGCCATTAATTACTGATTTTGTACCCACTACAAGTGCAAAACACTGTGCTATTTCTAACTCTTCAAATGAGCAGATTCAAGATGGGGTGTGAGGAGGTTTAAATATGAATGTGCTAATCCAAACCAACACTTAATTCCACCATCATCTACCCCAAAGGTAGATTTATTGTTACAAAATACCAAAGCAAGTAGTCTGTACTATATGTGTGTATTAATAACCATCATATTTTTTCCCCTCTAAGCTATGTCTCCTCCTCCTATGAAGATGTTTTCTAATTCCTTCTTGCAACATCTACAATAGCAACTCTTAACCTGGATACCTATAGGAATCAACTGAGATTTGCAACATTCCAATACCTGGGCCCTCCAATTAAATCTGGACTTCCGCGAGTGTGTCCCAAGCAGTCTTATTTACTACCTTTAAAATTCTAACATTCAGCCAGTAGAGTCACTTGGTATTCAACCAAGCCCATTGAATCTGGCCCCCGATGACCTCAAGAAAATCAACAACCTCTATATCATTGGTTCTCAAACTTTGCTGAAGATTAGAAACACTGGGGAACTTTAAAAAATTCTGATACCTAGGTCACACTCAAAAACAAATAAGAATCTCTGGGGCATCAGTCTTATTTTACACTCCCCTGGTAAGTTCAAAGTATAGCCAGATATGAGAACTGGCTCCATACCCTTGCAATGCAGTGTGGCTTGTGGTCCAAAAGCATTGACATCACCTAGGAGCTTGTTAGTGATGCTGGGTCTCAATCCTACTGTTACTGAACACAAGGGGTTTACCTCTGGGAGTGCTCTATTCAAGAACAAGGAATGGTTGTTGTGAGATAGTTTTATGTACTTATAACAACTAAAGAAGACTGGGGATTGATATCCAAAGCTGTCTTCTGGACGAGAGGGTTAGCCATTGCTCATGTTCACTATTTGGTCAATTACATGTTGATTTCCTTTTTGCAGTTGATTCCTTTTACTCAGTTGAGTTCCTGTCATCTCATCCTGTTTATCTGTAAAATATTGTGCTATATTTTAATATTTAGCAAGAAATAACATTTAGAACTGCCCAGACTTTGAGAGCCTTGTCCTATCTAACACTGCCATGTCTACAGATGATTTTTGTCACATTAAGTTTTAGTGGCACTGCTTATACAGTTTAGAACCTCAACTTTGAGACCTGTTCTTTTGTTTATCATCTTAACTGATTTAGTGGGGAGTATAAAGTGACAACACAAGGGAGCAGTTCCAGAGATTTGTTTCAGGAAAGCTTCTGGACCTTTTTAGGGAGCCGTATGTCTCTTTGGCATTTCATCCCTTTTGCCTTTGCTGGTTTCATCTTTAAGCTTTTGTTGCAGTTCTTTCATTTCTTTTGTCCCTGGTCTTGCACATGTTTGGTGACTACAGGGGACTGAGAGAAAGTATGATGCTAAGTGAGAAGTGAAGGAGGCAAAAGCCTTCATGCTCTTGGTCTAAAACTGAAATGGCACCCTAAATATGAAGCGTGAATTGCCTGGAGATGCTCCGACACCCTGAGGTGTGGGGGAGGAGGCAGCAGCCACAGCACTCCACTTGAGGTGGGCTGGGCCTGCTCCCAGCTGCAACAGTGGGGTTTCCTAATGGCAGGATGACTCCTGAGCCTCCTCTAACACTCCACAAGCAGCAACCTCCTCATGAGGCAGAGGGAGTTGCTTTAAATAAATGTTCAGTATGAAGAGCATCCTGAGAAATTACAGTTTCAGTTAGGTTGAGTCATAGTCACTTTGCATTAAAGCAGCTTCCTAGATATAATAAGGACTTTGGCAATTTGCATTAACTCCTTGTAGCTAACAATCCAGCCCTGAACAATGGCTGGGGGGGGGAGGGGGGAGGATTGCCTAAAAGTCTTCAGGAGTTGCCCTTGTTATTATAATCTCCCTGTCTCCCCAGTTACTGCCTCACTCTTCCCCTCAGGCCTTTGCGGCTACCTTACTCCCTGCATCCCACCCTGCTCCCCACACCCTAACACACATAGGTACGCATTCAAACACACACTGGAGACCCCCTGTGTCTCCTTCCTAAGAGTGTTTCTCTTAAACAGTGAGCTTCTAAACCTGCAAAGAATCTTTTTTTGCAGTAGATACAAGGGTAAGATGTAAACTCCCCTCCCCAAAGAGGGGTAATTGTATTTTAACAGTGAAATCTTTAAAGGTAAAAATTCCACAACATAATAATGAGTATAGCCAGACCTTTCTATTTTCAGGTAGCTCATGAGCATTGTTTCACTTAATCTCACAACTGCCCAAAGTTAGTATCATTTTCATTTTATAGATGAAAAACTAGTTACTGGCTCAAGAGCCCACAGCTAGTAAATGTCAAGCCCAGCAGGATGCAAACCCAGGCATTCTGACCCCAGGGCCCATGCTCCTCTCCTACACTGAAATAATTTCCTAAGTGAGGTTCTCTTGACAAAATGAAGAATTTAAATTTGGTTTGTGATGAAAATTTTAAGCATACAAAATTTAGAAGAAATAGCGCAATGAACTCCCATATACCTACCACCTGGATTTATCAGTCATTAACCTTTTGTCTTATTTATTTCATCCACATTTATTTTTATTGAATCATTTTAAAGTAAATTTCAGGTAATAATACCTCACCCCTGTGGTGAGTTGAATGGTAGCCCCCCAAAAGGTTTGTCTACACCTTCGTCCCCAGAACCAGTACTGTTACCTTATGTGGTAAAAGATTGAGTGGTGTCTTAGTTGGAAAAGGGGTCTTGGAAGATGTAAATCATTTAAGGATCTTGAAAGGAGAAGATCATTCTGGATTATCCTAGAGGCCCTACATCCATTGACAAGTGTCTTTATAAGAGAAAAGCAGAGGGATACCTGACAGAGACAGAAGAAAAGAAGGCAGACACAGATGAGGTGAAGGCTTATGACGATGGGAGGCAGAGACGAGAGTTACACAGCCACAAGCCAAATGATGCCTAGAACTACCAGAAGCTAGAGGAAGCGAGGAAGATTCTCCCCCAGAGTCACTGAAGGGAGAAGAGCCCCGCCCAGCGCCCGGATTGTGGACTTTTGTCCTCTGAAACTGTGATAGAATAACTTCTGTTGTTTTAAATTACCAAGTTTGTGATGAATTGCTATGGCAGCCCTAGGAAACTAATACAACCCCTAATACTTTAAATCCATCATCAAAAAATAAGAATATGCTCCTACATAGCCATAATACAATGATCACACCTAACAAAATTAACTCTAATTCCTTAATATCTTCTAATATACAGTTTATATTCAAATTTTACTGTTCTTCTCCAGGGGTCTTTTAAGGTTGGTTTGTTCAAATAGGGTCGAACCAAGGGACTGTACATTGCATTTGGTTATTGTTCCTCATAAGTCCAGTTTGATTTATGAAGGTGTTCTCTTCACTCCCCCGCCTCACCCCTTCCAGGTATCAACTTATCTAGGAGCCTGTAGAATGACTCACATTCTGGATTTGTCTCATTGCTAGAGTGAGGGTTGTTTGCAGGTTAACAGTTCTGCCTGGCAAAGATTTTCTCAAAGCCCTCTGGGACTGCAGTCTGCTTGTAGCACCTGCCTGCAGGCAGAGCTGATGGGAGGTAGTGACAGAGTGGCACCATGTGCTCCACCAGCTGCATGTTCCTGGGGCTTCTTCACTGGGCTCACACCTCTCCTTTCTTATACAGAAAGATGTGAGAGTTGGATGTTCCTCTTGGATAAGAGCTGGAGCAGGGGCTCTTTCCCACTAGACTGGGTTGATTTGTGGCAGCCTGGACAGGTAGGTAGTTTCATTTTCAGGGACCTCACTGCCACTGTATTCCATGCAAGGCACATTGAAGCTGGAAGTCCACCTTTCGAAATGCATCTAATTATGTAAATGTTGCCTGTTCCCTTTGAAAATGAAAATTAGAGGTCAGACAGGAAAATGCATTAGATTGCTAACACAGTGGTATGAATTGGTTTTATATTGCTCTACATGGCTTCCCCACTGATCAGGTGGTCAAGGGGGATTTGAGGCTGATGGATGTTTGACAAAGGAAACCTTCACCTACTTTCTAATTTTGCCTATGGCTGGATATCCTGAACTGGAAGACTGGATGGGAGAATTGCTAGTTCCCAGGAAGCAGGCTTCACATTGATCACGTTGATGAGAAGGAAGTCAGAGGTAGCTTGTACTTGCTATTTGAGTGGTTCTGTCAACTCTGGAAGAAGACAGAAAGATGACATCCCTTGTTTAAAAACTGCCACTGGTGTCTCTTGATGGTCAGGTTACTTCTGAATCAACTCCTGTTTTCCCCAGCAATTCAAAACCGAGGAGATTTCTTATCACCGTGTGTCTCTAAGTTCTGACATGAGGCATCCTTTCCTGTCTTTTATTTGATTTAAGCTTTTACTGAACTGATTAGCACATTAGTTTTATTTTTCTCTTCCATGTCCTTTTATGTTCTGGTGAGTTTATTAGGTGAGGCCGGTTTCCTTCTGAGAGTTTATTCCAAAGGCCTTTACTAGGAAGAAGGCTAACAGATTTCCTTTTCTCATAAAGATAAGAAAACATCAGAAGGCACAACAAAGATAGCAGACTGTCTGAGCCTGAGTCACAGAAAGGACTTTGGGCCAAACTTCCCATGAGATTGAGTTCAACACTCACTGATGGACTTTTCCTCATACCTGGTTCACAACTGAGACAGTCTATTCCATGAAGGGAGAACTGTTCATGTTCCACTGCTTACTCATGGTTTCTGGATACATTACTTCTTAGGTTTTTGGTGGAAAAGACATAGAAAGTGAGAAAAAGAGAGAAGTCAAGGATGTCCCTAACATTTTTGACTTGAGCAAGGGGAAGGGACAGGATTTTTATTTGCTGTGTGGAGTAGACTACTGGAAGAAAGGCATGTAGGGGAGGAAGGGGACAGGGGAAATGTCAGGGATTTGACATTTAATGTTAAATTTAAGATGCCTAACAGAGACGTACAGCTAAGTGAACAAGTTCATGGAATTATCATGATATAACTAGTATTTAATGCCATGTGAGGAAGAGTAGATAAATAAAAGAGGCTCCCTATTGTTCACAGTAGAGGTCAGCAACCATTTCCTGTAAAAGGTCAGACCAAAACCATTTTAGGCTTTGTGGGCAATATGTCCTGTTGCAGTTACTACCTGTGCCTTTGCAGTGAAAGCAGCCGGATGCAATATGGAAAAATTGGATGTGACTGTGTTCTAATAAAGCTTTATTTAAAAAAATAGCCATCAGGCCAGATTTGGTCCAAGGGCTATAGTTTGCTGACCCTTGGTTTAGAGGTCAGGCTCCTGGTTCTCATAAGAAGGAACAATGAAAATTCTGAGCTTATACTTTAAACTTGTTTTCTCTTCAAACAAAGCAATTGTGTGTGTGTGTGTGTGTGTGTGTGTGTGTGTGTGTGTGTGTGCCTGCCATATATGTGTGTAAAAGGCGAAATGAATCTCTCTGTGGACCAGAACTGGACCAGAAACCTAGAGCTACGAGTTAGGCTGAAGCACATACACTGGATCTCATGTGCAAAGGAGACAAAACCATCCACATTTCTGTAACCACGAGATTGTAGAGAACCCAAAGTTTTCCATGCATGTGAGAGACCTGACCTGGACTCACTGCCTGAAACCAGGAGCTGGGCAGGGCTTCCTGCCTGAGAAAGGAAGGCTGAAAAAAAAGTGATACTACTGTGTTTGAATATGGCTTACATAAAGTATAAGTTATGGCAAGAAGGAGCAAAAACTGGCATTCAGAAAGTTCAGGGTCAGGATAGAGCTTTCTGCTATTTTTGACTCTGTGGGTCATACAGTCTCTGTTGCAACCACTCAGCTCTACCATTGTATCAGGATACCAGCTATTGATAATAAACAAGTGAGAGTGGCTGTGTTTCTGTACAACTTTATTGATGGATACTGAAATTTGAATTTTACATCATTTTGTTGTCATGAACTATTATTCTTTTAAAAACATTTAAAAATATGAAAACCAGCCCAGCTGGGCGTGGCTCAGCTGTAGAGCCTCGACCTAAGATCCAGGTGATCAGGGTTTGATTCCGGGTCAGGGCACATGCCCCGGTTGTGGGCTTGATCAATGACTCTCTCATCATTGATGTTTCTATCTCTCTCTCTCTCTCTCCCTTCCTCTCTCTGAAATCAATAAAGATATGTTAAAAAAAAAAAAATATATATATATATATATATATATATATATATATATATATGAAAACCATTCTTAGCTCATGAGCTATACAAAAGCAGGTGGCAGGCAGGATTCGGCCTGCTTTCTAGAGTATGCGGGCCCTAGGTCTGGGCAATAGTAACAAGGAAGAAGAACCGTCTGAGGGATATAAAAAAAAGGGACTATTTAATGGATAGTTTGAGAAGACTAGAGATGGTAAATATCTATAATCATTGTTTTAAAATTTTAAGAGTAATCATTAAAATAATAGGAATACAATCTATAACTTCTAAAACCAGAGGGAAAACAGTGAAATAAAGAATACTTATAAATGCCATAGAAAGTAAGAAATGAGATAAAATTACAAAGCAAAATAGAATGTACCACAAAAGGAATTGGTATTAGTAAGTCTAAATATATGAGTTATGATGAATGTAAGTGGATTAAATGCACCTAAAAAGAGGGGCAATATGATTGGATTTTTAAAAAGCCAGCTATATTCTGTTTACAAAATACTTAAAAGGACATAGACAGGTTGAAAATAAAAAATATGGAAAGAGGTATATAAGCACTAAACAAAAGAAAGCTAATAATAATAATATAGACACAATGGAATTTAAGGAAAAAGCACTAATCCCTACAATAGTTTTAATTAAAATGAAGAGGAACATTGTATAATAAGAAAAACAACATAAACCAGTAGATAAAATAATTATAAAATCATATGCACTTAACAACATAGCCCAGAAAAACTGACAAAATTATAAAAAGAAATGTATAACCACAGTAGAAGATTTTAATATTTCTGCCTCAAATGTACTAAGCAAACCAAAAATTTCTGCCAATTCTTTTGCCCATACAGATATACTGTATATTTTTTTACCAATGGAACACATATAGAAAACACTTAAGACTCACAAAGTAAGCCTTACTCATATCTAAGGTCAAATCTCATGTAGATCACAATTCCTAACAATAAAGCAGTTATATTAGAACTCATACAAAATAGTAGTAAAACCCTAACCATAAATCTGGAAACTAAAAAATATACCCTTAAAGAATTTATCGTGTTAAGCAAGAAATCAAAACAAAACAATTGCAAAATGTTAGAATTGAACAACAAAGTAGTGTATTTCAAAACATGAGGGCATAATTAATATCCAGTGTGGAAACAAAGAAAGCAAGGAGAAGGAAGGAAATAATTAAGATAATAACAGAAGTTAATAACATTATAAAGCAAGTTTACAAACACAAAAATAATAGAAGCAATTAGCATAATCAGGCATTTATTTCTAGGAAAAGAAAGAAAAAAAGACAAGTGAAGAAAACATAGGGAAGACAAAAATAAAAAATTTAAGGAATAAAAAAAAAGTAGGCATAAATACAGTAAAGAAAAAATCACTATAGTAAACTGAAAAACCTGAGGTCAGAAAACTGGGATGCAAATAGAATAGGCATTTTTAGAAAAATAAATTATCAAATTAATCTCAAAAAGAAATAGATAACAGAAGTGCACCACTAGCCATTAAAGACACTACTGATTATATATATTTCAGCATGAAGAGGTCCCAAATATTTATTGTTAAGTTAAAAAGTAAGTTGCAGAATGTCACAATAGAGTATTATACTAGTTAAGTCTGTTTTTAAGGTTAATACTATGTATTATTTTTGAGTATGTGTGTACTTAAGAAAAATATAAAGACATAATTTGGACCCACACCAAATTCACGATAGTGGTTGCCTCTGAGGAGAGGAGAGGAGCAAAATGAGACCAAGAGGGAAAATCTGGTATATATTAACATTTTCTGTAAGGATTATTTTTTTTAAAAAAGATCTGAGGAAACTTAAAAGATAATTTTCAAAACACCATAAAATCCTGACTCTCATGTAGATATAAAATGAACACATGTTATGGATTTTCTTTAACCTAATCAATGAGTGAGCTAGGCAGATGTTATAATGGGTTCAGAAGATAATCCATGAACTGACACATTTTAGACCAGGAATATCGAAATGTGTGTAAAATTGTTTTCCAAGGTAAAAGGAAAAGACAGGATTTGTATATCTATAGACAAGAATAATTTGCAGTGCAACCAGTTATCTACAAAATGCAGACTCGTACAATAGCTCCCGTAGAATCAGAATCTGATAATCCTGAGAGGTACCCTCATCCAGACAATGCATAGTTTTCTGTCAATGCACAATCATGACCAAATTTTAATACTGCTCATTTTAGTTTCTGGATACATGTCTTTTTGTTGTTATTTTCTGTACTTTTCTTTATTTAAAAACAATTCAGTTGCTTAAATTAAAAAGGTTATTTCCTTGCCACTGCACCCCCTACTCCTCCAGGCCCCAAACTCCAAATATTCTGATTCTGTAGATCTGGAGATGGGTATAGGGATTTGTAATTTTTTAAACTAACCCAGGTTATTCTGATGTGCGTCCAGGCTTGGGTACCTCTCAGTAGGTGGTAACTAACATTCCCCTCCCAATTCTGAGATTCATGATTTGTGCCCTTGTTCTGTGGTTTGGGAGCAGAAGTGGGATTAAGGACTGGCTTAGGTAAGAGCTAATGAGAGAAATGCTCAAAGCCTTGGCCTGGAGAAGGAAGATTTAGCAGCCCATTCTGTGCCTACCCTGGCAGGATGCTTATATCAGAAGCCAGGCATTTTTTATAGATGAATTTACCACTTTCATGGAGCAGAATTAGGACAACAGTCATGTAGTACAATGTCTGGGCAGGCCTATTAACTGTTCTGAACCTCTTTTCTCATTTTAAGAAAGGATCATAATCTGTGTCCTGCCTACCACAGAGGGCTACTAGGAGAAGGTATTTGGAGCGGCTTTATAAACTGTTAAGTGCTATGCAACTAAAAATATTACAGTGATGCTTATTGGTAGTGGTCATAATTTTGACAAATCAGTTATACATAACAGAGTAGAGAGTGTACTATAATTTATTTGAAGGGAAAGGGTTAAAGGGAAAAAAGAGGCTCTTTCTGTCAACATAGAAATGTATTTGAAAAAACTCTAGCAAAACCTATGAGTCCATGAAGTGACCTGTGGTAGCTGGTCTGATGAACCTTAGGAACTCAATGACGTAAATAGTATAGTAATTTCTATTGAAATAGAGTTAGGGTCAGTGAGCACCCGATGGAAAAGCTCACACTTGATAGGAGTTGCTCAAGAATAGAATGAGACCAAATTGTTTAAACATGGGATTCTGTGATTGCTTTGTAGGTTAGGCTGACCCCAAAGTTCTTATGAGAAGAAACAAGTAAAATCCTCAAAAACAGGCAGTACTCACTGAACTCATCTCTATGACCTCTCATTTTCCTCCTCTGTGTTTATCTGAATCCTACTCGATTTCCAGACCTACTTCATTCCTCTGTGGATCTTTGCCCACTGTAATTCACAACTCTTTCTCACTCTCTTGAACTCCAAGCAGCACTTCTGGTCTTCATCACTCACATGGTTTTGGGCTCATATTTTATGATATGACTCTTGTGGATGACCTGCCAGTCCTTTCAACTATTTTGCCTCTTTCTCCTTAGATGATAAGCACCCTAAGGACAATCACAGTGCTGTGTACATCTTAGGATTTTCCATAGCCTCAGCCCAGTATTTTTATACAAAGGATTGTATACTCTGGCAACCTCTCTACATTATGTGAACCATTGACCGAGACTCCAGAAACATTCAATCCTGTATTGGAAGAGGAAGAGACATGCAGTTTTGGTAAGGTTTATGGCAAAGATTAATTTTAGGAATTCACTTGATCTTTTATATTTTAAAAAAAAAATCTTGCCTGGCCAGGCGTGGCTCAGTGGTTGAGCATCGACCTAGGATCCAGGAGATCGAGGTTCAATCCCCAGTCAGGAGCCTGCAGGAGTCAGCCGATCAATGACTCTCATCATTGGTGTTTCTTTCTCTCCCTCTCCCTTCCTCTCTCTGAAATCAATAAAGATATATACATATATTTTAAATCTTGTCACTGATATTAGTAGCTGAATCTCAAGGACAATTAAAGCCAGAGTTTTGAGCACAGCCAAGACATTGCCTCTCTGTCTTTTCTCTTCTCTAGCTAATTTTTGGTATGATATTCTAGCAGATGATTCTCTTTCACATGGTGGGAAACCTAATTATCAAAAGTTGCTGGAGTTTATAACTTATGGTTTCCACCAAAGGGAATGGATTTACATCTTTTTATCTTTCTCAAGTTCATAGTTTCTAGGAAAGGTCTTTAACTGGTCCAGTTTGGGTCAGGTGATCATGTCTACACCAATCTACCTTGCTAGGAGAGAGGGTACACTTTCATTAATACATGGATTTTCCCATCTGAACTAAGTAGTTAGAAAGCAGGGAGAAATAATTTCTAAAAGAAGGGTGGAGGGTATTGTTTTTCAAAATATAAAGCAAACAGGTATCAATCATACATTCAAATTTTATATCTCACTATTCTCAGTTAGAATTGAACCCCCTTATGGTTAACTCACACATCTTCCTGTTTTCTGCCTCTGTCCCTTTTGCCCTTAGACTACCTTCCTGCTTTATATGGCTTTGAAGCTCCTCTTCCAAGAAGACCCCCCCTGCCTCCATCCTCCGCTATCAATTACTTTTGTACAAGAATTTCCATTACATGCTGCATCATAATGCCATAGTATTGTAATTAAAATTAGGAGACTTACATTTAGTTCCTTATCCTGAGACTTGCTAGCTGTGTGACTGTGCAAATTCCCTAACTTCCCTGGTCCTTGGTTTTCCCTTCTATAATAGCACCCATGTCATATATACATTTCAACATTTAAGTGAAATAATGCATTAAAATTACTTTGTAAATTACTCTAGAGATAGAAGGTATTTTTATATCTCTGCGCATGATGCAGGAAGAGTCTTTGATACAGAGGCTTATAATGGGTCATGTGGTAAGACATTTCTGGAGCCAACTATGATGCCTCAAATCAGGCTCGTAGCGTTTGGGACCAAGGGGCACCATTGCCATCTATATCATGGTTCAGACAATGTTAGCCTCACTGGATTAAGAAGCAGTGGCATACTAATGGGTAATGAGCACGTAAACAGACACTCAACATCATTAGCCATTAAGGAAATGTAAGTAGAAGCTACAATGATACACTGCTTTATACCCACAAGGATAGCTATAATAATAATAATTTTTAAAAAATAACAAATGCTGACAAGGATGTGTTGAAATAGGAACCCTCATATATTGATGACCAAAATGTAAAATGGTTCAGCCACTTTGACAAATAATTTGTAAGTTATCCAAAAAGTTAAACGTAGAGTTACTATATGAACCAGCAATACTACTCCTATAGATATACCCATGAGAAATGAAAATGAACAAAAACTTATACCCTAATGTTCATAGTAGCATTATTCACAACAGCTAAAAAGTAGAAACAACCCATCAGTAGGAACTGATGAATGGGTAAACGAATGTGTTATATTCACACAATGGAATATTATTTTGCAATAAGAAGGACTATTAATGTATGCTACAACATGGACACACCTTGAAAACATGCTAAGTGAAAGGAGCCAATCCACATATGGTATGATTCCATTTATATTAAAGGTCCAAATCTTTAGGGACAGAAAGTAAACTAGTGGTTGTCTAGGGCTGCATATGAGGGAGGGAGATGGGGAGTGACTCTTAGTGGGTACAAGGCTTCTTTTGGGGGTGATGAAAATGTTCTAAAATTTGATTATGGTGATGGTTGCATAACCCTGGGAGTGTTCTAAAAACCATTGACTTGTACAATTTAAATGGATGACCGAATGTTTTAGTATGAACATTATCTCAATAAAACTACTTTAAAAACACAAAAGGATCAACTTTCTTTAAGAGAATTAAAAACAAAGTATAAGTTGGGCCTTGGACCAACAAGCAGGGAGAGTAGTGATGCCCAGAAGTAAAGTCTCAGCTGAAACCCTTCAATTCAGAGTTAGAACCTCCAGTCTCTCTGTTGGAGTGCTGGCAAGAACTCTACCACAAATATTCATTCCTTTTGTTATGTCCTTTGCTCAGCTCAACATCTCCTTCTCTCTTGCTCACCTAGTGAGTGCCTATTTGTCCTCTAAGAATCATCTCAGCTGTCCAATCTCTGTGAATTCTTTCCTATGACTTCTCCTCCAGACAATGGGAGCAGCATCCTCCTTGTCCATTCCCATGGCCCCCCACAAGTACTACTGTGAGGGTGCTGACCTTGTTCGTCTATGACTTCTGTAGGTCCATCTCCATATTAGACTCTGAGCCTCACAATGGCAGAAGCAATTTCTTTATTATTTTAATATTCCCAGCACCTGAAATGAAGACTGATTCAAGTTGATGTTCAATACGTGCTTGATGAATGGACAAAAAAGGGCAGGTGTCCCAGAAGTAGCTGAAACACTAGACAAAGATTTAGATCTGGGACTTAGAAATGAAGTTAAAAGCCAAAATTGCACTGGGAAAGCTGTGTGGGAAGCCCCCTATCAATACAATGGCTGCGTAGGGAGTGGGCAAGGGTGACTGCGGGAAGTTCGGGGGGCTCAATTGTGGGCAGCTGGTGATGGCAAATTTAAAATATATAAGGTGGGCACTGTTGGCTTTAGTTATTACCTGGTTGTTTGTGACTTTATTCAATTAAATTATAAAGTCTCTGAGGGCAGGGCTATAATTTCTTCTTTTATGTGTTTCATAGTAGTCCACAGATGTTTGTTAAATGAACTAATTTTACCCTAAACATCTTCTCCTGAAGAAGAGTGAACACTATTTTTTTTCTTTTTACTGATTCATTATTCTAACTCTTTCCAAAATAAAACATAAAACACAGCAAAGAGATTCTCTTCCAATTTGAGATAGGCACTGCAGGTTTGGGGGAAAAGACTATCTCGTTGAAGAATGAACTCAAATTGTGATGTAAGTGAGGGAAAAACAGTGCCTATATTGTAGTAACAAGACGTATCATTCGCTTATTTATTTGTTATGGCTTATCTTTTCACATTAACACATAAGCTCTGTGAGAGGCAAGATTTTTTTCTGTTTGACTTGCTGAGGCATCCTGAGAACTTGAACAGTTTCTGGCACGTAACAGGTACTTAATAAATATTTGCTGATAGAGGGAGACAGAGAAAGAGGAAGGGAAGCAATGAGGGAAAGATTTTTCTGAATGGAAATGTATAAACACCAGGAATTAGTGCTGGATCAATCTTACTTAATATTGTTTAAGTGATCTGAAAAATTGCCTGCTATGATAAGATTTTCTGCAAAGCTCTCTGTATAATAACATACTGAGGCAATAAGAATAAATTGTAAAAGGAAATAACTTAGCCATATGAGTGGGCAGAAAAGTGGCAAATAAGCCCCATGTAGACTGATGTAAGATGATAACACATTATGGGAAAATGGTACAAATGTGCCTATAAGATAATGGTTTCTAACTATCAGATCTGAACCAGGAGAGAATCCGGAGAGTTGTTGAATGCAACCTACTTTATGCCCTCGGGTTACTCTTCAACTTCAATGCAGTGAAAGGAATAAGTCCCACATTATTTTAATTATGCATCTCAGGACTCGGGTGGGAAATGTCTGCAGAAGTAAATAAATCTTTTTGTAATGGTTGTGTTATAATTTTCTCTCCACTCTTTCTATGTCTTCCATTCTAGCCTGTTGTCTGTGGATGTGGGCATGTTTCTTCTGGCCAGAGAGGCAGGTACACCCTCAGTTCAGGTGACATAGTCAGGGTCCTGCTATGCGGGAAGGACTTCCACAGCTCTTGCTACGGTAGGCTCAGCTGCTTGAAATAAGGCGGATCCCTCTCCCCACCGCCCTTCTGGCTATTAACTAGAGTCTGAGCAGCATTTACTACCCACATTTTTCCCCCCTTATATCCTATATAAATCTAATTTACTTAAAGTTGGCTTGAGTAGGTTTCCATTTATTATAATCAAAGAAACCCCAGGTATCCATAGGAAATGTATTTCAAAAGGGGGAAAAAACAAACAAACAAACAACAAAAAGAACATTTCCTATCCCATCCTGCATAAAACTCAATGCAAATTGATTCAACCGGTAAAGAGGCTTGGAAGCAGATTCTGGAAAGGACTGAGTAGTTTACCCAGGTTGGAAGCAGTCCTAACTCAAGTGTGCCTTTGCCTTTATCTGGAGAGCCTCTGTTTATTATTCAACTGTGACATGGTGAGGTCTGACGAGGACTCCTAGCCAGCTCCCCAGGCATTGCTATCTAATCCCGGTGTGAAAAGTAGAGTTACTTTTGGATCAGCAGACTATGATCTACACATCTAGGTTTTATATGATTTTACTGTTGTTTTCCATTCTTGGTTTTTATATTAGTCAGGGTTCTCCAGAGAAACAGAACAAATAGGATACATCTATTTATCTACCTATCTATATAAAGAGATTTACTAGGAGGTATTGGCTCATGTGAATATGGAGGCTGAGAAATCCCATGGTCTGCCATCTGTACGCTAGAGATCCAGCAAAGCCAGTGGTATAGTTCAAAGGCCTGAGAGCCAGAGAGCTGATGCTGTAGACTCCAGCCCATGACTGACGGCCTGAGACCCAGCAGCACAGAGGGCTGATAGAAGATCTATGTCCCAGCTCGGCGGTCAGGCAGAGAAGGAATTCAACCTTCCTCCGCCTGTCTATTCTGGTCAGGCCTTCATGGGTGGGATGATGCCCACCCATCTTGGGAATGACGATCTGCTTTACTCAGTCCACCAACTCAAACGCTGATCTCTTCTGAAAACACTTTCTGAGACACACCCATAAATAATGTTTAACCAGCTAACGGGCATCCCTTGGCCCAGTCAAGTTGATACATAAAATTAACCATCACAGTTTTCCTAGTAAATATTTATTTTGGGGGAAAATCAAAGTATCATTGTTCATTTGAATTTAGTTCCAGTCTTTGCACCTCGTGAATGACTATATAGAACTGAAGACTGAAGAGCAGTGGTATGACTGGGTTAATTTTATTTTAAAGTAGGATTGCAACATGAAGAGGCAAATGTTAAAAGGGGTTATCGTTAAAACCACAAAATTAGCCTGGCAATTCAATTCCCATCAGGGCACATGCCCTGGTTGTGGGCTCGATCCCCAGCCGGGGGCGTGCAGGAGGCAGCCAATCGATGACTCTCTCATCACTGATGTTTCTATCTCTCTCTCTATCTCCCTTTCTCTCTCTGAAATCAATAAAGATATATGTATATTTAAAAACACACCAATAAATTAATGATTTAATATGTATTTTATATTGTTTAACTTATTTAACCCTCACAACAATACTCTAAGAAAAATACTATTATTATCCCCTTTCACATATGGGGGGTATAGTAATTTGCCTAAGGTTTCTTAGTGGCAAAGCTGGGATTTATTCTAGCCGGTCTGGCACAAGTTAAATGCACAGTGTAAATGAAAGGACAATGGAGAAATTTGAGGGTATCAATTCGTAGGTGCTGACGAATTGGGGGCAACCATAAAGTCTTTCCAAATTCTGCCTAAGAAACTGTGCTTCAGACAAACTAGAGGGACGTGTGGAAGCCAGGTCTAATCCAGTACAAAAGGTCTGATGCTCCTATTGTGTCCTAATAGCTACAGAAAGAATATTTTTAAGATCTTTAAGGGTTCTCCTGCAAGTGGCCACTCCTATTGCTGATGATGGAAAGTGTGGCGCAGTTAGTAGACAAAGTCCTGGTGGCTTTCTTGTGCACATATTCATGCAGGGCATCCTCCTACTGCTTTACCTCTTTGCTAAATGAAATGGGGATTTGTTCCTATCTTGGTTTTGAAACCCCATTTGTCATCTATTGAATATGTGATAATCAAAATTAAAGTGGAAAAATCTATTTAAAAGAACTTTTTCTTTAATAAATTTTTTATTTTATGGTCAAGTATGATGATCTTAGAATTCACATGCAGCCACAAATACAAAACTGATGGTACCTGAGTGGGCCTGAGGCCTCTCTATATTGAAAAAGCTGTCCTATAAATTTCAATGTCCATTAAATATAAATTTAGTGAATGAGTTTGAAAATCTCTCTACTTACCCAAGCACATTGATGTAAGAGACTGAAAAGATTTTTAAAGAAATAATACCACTGAGGTGAGGTTGAAGGGAGGAAGAAGACCTGTTAGGAGAGATTTTGCTTGGTAACTGTTGCTATAGGAACCATTTTCCAGTTGCTCAAGATATTAGTTCCCAAAGAAGACAGACGTAGCAAACAAAATAAAACAAACAAATGGAGAAAACAAAAGGATCTGGCACTAGAAAACATTGAACACCTTTTGTGTGCATGCATATGAAAAGACGGTATTTTCTCAGAGACTGAGGGCAAGGTGGAGAGATGCCCAAAATGTGGTGGTTCATTTCCTTTTCAAAGAGTAGGTAGTGATGTGTTAGACAGGAAGAAGGCCCTGACTGGCTGCCACATTCTCCTCCATAGCTTACTCCCACTCCATGGGTCAATCTTGAGCATAATCACAAATCTCAACTACAATTCCTCTTATTTTGTTTTTCAACCAGCCCACATAGTGGGCATTTAGTATGTTTGTTGACTGGCCAACCACTTTCCTACTTAGAAGTTTCTTGCAATTGCCTGTAAGGCCAATGAAGACAGAATCTCAGCTCAGGGCTGAGATTTGAAATTTCAAAGGAGAAAAGAAGTTTTTGCTCTAAGCCTGGCAGTGAAGCATACTGCTTTGAAGTTATGGCTCATTTGCAATTTCCTATTCACTCAACACATGGAGCCACATTCTAAGTGAATTGTCAGGGTAGAAACTAAACTTGATATTTTTATTTTCTAATTAATACACATTTTTATGCTGCTTTGAAGGCAAAGTCATCATGCTTGAAGCCTAGGGCCTCAACCTTTCAGTATTAACTGCACAGCTCATCCTGATTGTTCCTCAGTCCACCCTTCTTTTCTTGATTACTTTGCCTTCTCGCTACCTGTACATGACCTTCCATTTTATCATCTCTAAGATGTTGGTTGCTTTCAAAGCTGACCAAGACTGAAGTAGTACTTTGAGTTCCTGAATGGGAGGAAAGCTTGAAACACTCATTAGTCCATTCTTTGTGTATCCTTCCCAGGACTGTTTTTTTCCTTATTTCTCTAAGCAAGAATGTAGGACTCAGATTTACCAATGGGCCAGATATCATCTCATTGAGATGCTGGCTGGATTTCCCAAATACAATTAGGAAAGAAGCTAGATTGGTTGAAGGTAGAGAGGTTATTACCCTTAGTATTATCTGTGTTTATAGGTCTGTACCAAAATTGACAAACTCAAAAGACCCCAGAGTTTAGGCAGGTGATATGAGGGTAAACCCAGCCCGATGAAGATCATGGTGAGCTGGAGAGCACATACCCTTAGGAGCAAGCTTGAGGAGGGTACAGGAGAATGCTCAACAGTTATTCAGCTCCAACTGATTGACGACACGCAGAAATGTGGGTTCAGAGTTGCCACAGCACCCAATTTCCAAGAGAAGATGGAAATGTGGATATTTTGAAAACATTTCTCCATTTTCCAAATTTCCTAACAGAGTTTTGGGTCCTTTTTTCTCTTCACTCTCTCTCTTGCAGCATCCTTCAGGCTCAAGTTTTTTAACCCCACCTCTTGTCAATGGCTTCCAAATTTATGTTCTTCAACTCGGATCACTTCCTTGAACTCTGACTTGCATATCTACTGTCTCTTTGATATCTCCATTTCTCAATGTTCACTAACATAACATAGACAAAACTGAACTTTTGATCGTTCCTACAAAGACTGCTTTGCCCACAGCTTTCACTGGTAACTCCCTAACCAGCATCATTTCTCCTCAGGAGTTCTTTAAAAGATTCCTAACTGCTCTTCCTGAGAATATCCTTCCCTCCTCTCTACAGTCTATTCTCAACACAGAAACCAAAATAATGGTTTTCAAATACAAGTTAAATCCTGTCACTCCTCTGCTCAAACCCCTGTATGGCTCGCCACTTTAATGGAGTAAAAGTCAGTCCTCACAAAAGCTTATAAGGCTGCACATTTTCCAGGCCTTCATCAATTCTCTCGCCTTGTTTCTTACTACCTCCCCACTGGCTCACACCCCACCTGCCTACAGGCCTCCCTGTTAGTCTTCAAACAAGCACACATGCTTCCTTGGAGACTTTGACTGACTTATTCCCTGAGCCTGGATCATTCCTTGAACCCCTGTTCACAGGGTTAACACTGCATCTTCCTGCAGGTGTTTGTTCAAATGCCACTTTCTCAATGAGGCAACAATCCACCCTGCCTTTCTTCTAAACCCCCATTACCCTAATTTACCTTTCTTAGCTCTCATTTCCTAAGATACTCTATGTTAATCATTTATCATGTTACTTATTGATTGTTTGTATCTCCGTGCTAGAATGTAAATTCCAAGAGGGCAGCTTGTCTCTTTGGTTCCTTGATGATCCCTAAGCTTCTAAAACAGTGCCAGGCATAAGCACCATAGATATTTGCACACTGAATTTTTAAACGTTGGCAACTATTTCAACAAATACTGTATGGGCTAAATCAAACAACATACTGGCCAACCCAATGGGCAGTCTGTGATGCCTCTGGCTATGAGAAGCAGTGTGTAGCCCATTCACCTCTCTTTTCCCAGTGCCCCTGGCCTACCAGTCAGGATAGGCATCTCTTCTATTCCAAACTGTCAAAAGCAGATAGTAAACAAAATTTAGAGTATGGAGGGTGTTGGTTCTAGACACATCTCTGGCTTCCTCTCTACCTCCTGTTTCTTCTGTCACTGTCTCCAAACTTGCTCTGTTCAGAGTACAGCATTGCAAATTCCAACCTGCAGACAAAGGACCTACAGAGAAATCCAGAAAGAATGCTACATACCCACTGTGATACCTGCCTACCTACCTCCACAACTAGTTGAGGCCAGAACTGAGCATCAGGAGCCACAGCGTTCACATGACAAAAGGACATTGCTGTTGCTTTAAGTCATGTTTTATAATAACTTCATGAAAACAGAGATGACATGGCTTGGTGAGCTCCCGAGCAGATGGAATTGAAATTATGAGTTGAAATCCTGGCTCTGCCCCTTACGTTGGCCACTTTACTAAACCTCAATGAGTTGTAGATTCCTTGTCTGTTAAATGGGAGTCATCACATTTGTTTGAGGATTAAATGGGATAATAAATGCCAAATGCTTGGCATATAGTGGGTGTTCCACTGATGATTGCTTCCTTTCCTTCCTCCAAGCCGAATGTTTGAGAAAACCAACCTAGGAATTTGGTTCCTCCCCTTCTCTTAAATTACTTTCAGCATTACCCATACTCTTTTTGAATATATTGTTTTCAAAATATTATGGTTCTTCTTCAACCTACTGTCCATACTATAAATATTTCCTAGATTTTGAATTTTTCCTTAAACACTTCTCTCCGACACATTTTTTAAAATTCTGTGTTTCTCTCTCAATTAAAAAAAAAAAAAAATTGTTGCTGTTGCTACATGAGAATTAATCTTTTGGTCTTTACTTTTAAAGACTTGCTGTATATTTGCTACCTAAGACTTCAGCAGAAAAGCCAATAATATAGGTTGGTTAAAATAAAACAAAAGCAGGAATGGCATTTGAAAATAAGTCAATTCACATTTTTTGAGTTCCTTAAACATGGACTAATTTTTAAACATTCTCTGCCTCACCTCAGAATGTTTGGTTACTGGTTTTTGTCTCAATGCATCCAGTAGCGACAGACTTGCATGTTCCTGTGTGACCTGGAAATTCCCAAGTAATCACTTTTGAGTAGCAGATGTTTAGATAAGCTAACAAGTTCTTAGGGAAATAAATCCTTTTATGACCATTTCAGAAGGGATCTGTATGTTTGGTTCAATACTTCAGTGAAACTGCATTCTCAACAGGTGAAAATAAACACATGCAGAGCCAGGGCTTAAACCAAGAGAAGGGGATCTGGCACCTATTTTCTGGTGTCTATATAAAGACAGGCCAGGGGGCTGACCCCAGGATGGGTGTGGGTCAGAAGGGCAGGAAGGGAATCTGCTAGCCCTCTTGCTCTCTTTTAAAGTCCTGTAAGGGCAAAATACATGCAATTTTTAAAAGAGGGACTAGGAAAGGAAGCATTGTAAGAAACCTAACTTAATATTTATAATACTTACAAAGATGACATTTTTATATTCATGAGTAGAACCAAATGGGGAAATAATATCACCCATTATTAGTAACACCAGCAGATATTCATTACATGTCCTTCAGGGTGAGGCAAGTAGGAGGCAGGCATATGGACAGATAAGGGAGTGGTGGAGTGACCCACATATATTTTGGTAAATATGTGGGCAAGGAACTGTTTATTACTCTAGGTTTTGGGGTTTTTTGGTCCTGTTTTATTTTGTTTTTGCTACTTCTCTTTTCTTTCCATTTCTGCAGTCAAAAGGCTTTGAGCCAATACCTTTTTAAAAACAAAAAGAAAACATTACTCATTAGTGTTTTTCCTTCAGGCAAAACCAAGTGCTTAAGCTTTAGCACTCTACCCCTAGTCAAGTCCTAAATCTTCCCTCTTGATAGCAGACAACCTGGGTTCCAAGGTGTTCCTTCCCTTCCTTCCTTCCCTCTCTCTCTTCCTTCCGTCCTTCCTTCCTTCCTGCCTTCCTGCCTTCCTTTTTCTTCCTTCCATTCCTGTTTTTCTTACTCTCTGATGACACAGCTTCATTCTTGGTTATATTTCTCTGTTTAAACTTTTCTAATACCCCAGGGTCATCCACAAACCTCATGCCATTTCTTCAAAGAGCAACAAATTATATTAATCTCTATAAGAGACTGCACGTGCCTACACAATTTTGTCCACATCAGAATGGTGGTTTAACAACAACAACAACAAACCCTAATTTTAATAGGCAAACAACAACTGCAGCCAAGATGATAGGCCTTACATTTTTCACGCAGCGAACATATAAACTCAGTGGTCTGGGGCCCATGGTCAAAAAGACATCGTGGTCCTACACTCTTCAGATCTTTCCAATTAGAACTTGAAAGCCCATTTTCCTCCCAGAGAAATGCCAGATGCATTCTTCTTTAATGAGCTTAGGACCAAAACTGCAATATGATCCCCTGCTTCAGGTGGAACGTGGATAACAACTTAGAAAGGGAGAGAATGGGGTCTGCAAGAGGATGTAGATTGAAGGATTACCTTAATTAAATGTAAAAGTAGGATCAGAGAGGTGGAAAGGCCTTAAAGAAACACTAGTTCTGTGGGTTGAGAGACAAAGCCCTGAAGGGCAGCTGTTCCCATGTTTGGAAAAAATCAAAGCAGTTCTGGATGTTTATACAATATTTAAAGAAAATAAGGTGGGCGTGACAAACACCCCATAGAATACAGGCAACCCAGACAAAAGCCCACTGAGAACTAATATCTTAAATGTTTTTAGCTGAGCCTGTGTTCTAATTCCATGCATTTTATCTAACTCAAACTCATAAATTAGGTTATTCTTTCAAGTCATCCCTGACTCCGCAGGTCCACTACATTTTTCCAGAGTCTTGAAAATTCAGACTATAGGTCAGTAAAAATTTCATTTGAAGTTTACTATAAATGAAAGTACATGGAGCTTGTCACATCATACTTTTTATGGTGTTTCTAAGGGTAACCAGGACTTTAAAATGCTGCACTTTGGATTAAATACAGTATAATCTATTCAAACAACGAGATATTATGCATCTGTAAAATTAAATTGAGGAGACCATGTACTGAGATTTTAAAAAATCTCCAAATTATAGTATTAAGTAAAAAAGTGAGATGTAGGACAGTGTTCAGAGTATATTGATTTGGCATAAAAATAGGCGAGAATATATATGTACATATGTATTTGGATAGAAAAAAAGAAACACAGGAAGAATACATAAAAACTAGTAACAGCAGTTATTTAGGGCAGGGAGGGTAGGTAGAGGGTAACTGGGTTAATTCAGGCTTGGGGTGAGGAGACATTTTACTGTATATAGTTTTTATACTGTTAGATCCTTGAACCATGTGACTATATATATATGTATATATATATATATATAATTTTAAAGTTATTTATCATACCAAAAATATACTAAAATGTATCAGCGGTCCAAGAGAAAATTTCAAGCTGATGAAGCTGTAGGGGAATCTGTATTACTGACCTGTATTTTATTTGCTGACTCTGTTATCTTGTGTCTTGCTAATATCTCAAGGATAAGCTACTAAATGCCTAGAGTTTGACCCCCAGGTAAAAAGAGAGATCAGGAAACTTCAGAAAGCACAACGACCTGGTAATCTTCTTAGAAGCTTTGGGAACTGTTCAGTGAGCCATGAATGTCAGTCAAAGCAACACTCAGATATGCCTCTTCCAGGTTTCCTATAAATCTCTTTATCTACGGTAAACTTTGGGTCAATAAGAAATACCTGTGATCTTCGTTTTATGTCTGCGTTTTAGAGGCAGTATGTCACAATCCTCCTAATAGCTCATATATATTTCTTATATATTTTCATAAGCAGAGGTGTTGAGGCGCTGAAGTCCACCCCTGACCATGACAGTGTGCGCTGTGGTAAAGGACAGCACACATTTGGTTTGATTCCCAGCCATATAGTTACAAAGAATCAGACTCCCCCCCCATTCTCCGATAGAAATGCCAGCTCCAGTGTTGTTTTAAGCTCATTTCTTATGTACCTAGATTCCTTTCTTTTCTTCAGGTGGCATATTTGCCTCTATTTGATACCTGAAGAATGCTTATCATTGGAATTATTAAATGTACAAGCTGACACAACAAACCACCAATTTGTTATTTTGACGAAAATATTTTTTGTATTTTCAGCAGATGGCTAAAACCGTTGCCTTTGTTATACGTTCTTTGTTTTGACAAAGACCAAAAGAGAGAGAAAGCAAGCTCTGGATTATTTTTCCTATGAAACTTAATCTAAAACCAAATAGTTTGGCACGTGACTTCTGAGCCTATTCCATGTTTCATTTCTAGAGCCCATTTCCCTGGCAACCTCCACCCTCTCCCAGCTGTAGAGGTCAACACAATAGACTTGTCACAGGTTTTAAGTCGGGTAACCACTTTTAATTTGGAGAAATTATTACCCGGGGAGAAAATAGGCTGGTCCTGTACTTCAAAGAAAAAAAATAGAAATCAAGATGCACACAGCCTCCTGAATTGGACTGACTCTTAATGTTGCTGTGTGCCTCCTAAGCAGCTGTTCAAATAAGTAGCTGCCCGAGGAAATGTATATTCAAATGCTCCTTGTCATCTGCCTCTCCTGGCTTCACACCTAAAAGCCAGATGCAAGCTCTTCCAGGGCTAACAAATAGATGCCTTCTGGTGGCTCATTATGGTAATTACTGGCCCTATATTACTGCCATGTGAAAAGGGCTGTGAGGCAGGCCAGCCCAGGGGTATTTACAAGTGGTTTATTTGTGTTGAGCTATTAAGAATCCTCGAGTTATCAGATCAACCACTGCTCTTTGGGTTTTACAAGCAAGTTGCTCCTTAACAATCTGATCCTTCACCTGCCAGCTTTGTGATATGTTTAAGCAGCACTTAGGGAGCTAACATGCCGCTTAGGAAAGTTCCTTTACCTGTTTACATAGTTGCTCGAGTCCACTGCATCCTGTGCACATTTTCTGCCTGGCTCCTTCCCAACATACAATATCTCCCCTCCCCCTCCCCATCCCCCCAAAGGCTGCAATGCTTTCTTCATTCTTGGATCTTCAACTCAGCTATACACCTCTTTGATGGCCACAAACACCTTATTGGTGTAAATGAGTGTTGATGCAACTGAGCTTTATGGGTTTGGACAAGTCAGTTGAATCCAGGCTATATAGGGTCTGAAGCCCATATAAGTTGTGGGAAAGCCATTTTTGACAAAAATAATAAACGTTTATGAATATAAAATTAGGTACAAAAATGAGTATTTGGAGACAAATTACAAAGTTCAGAAAATTGACAAATCTATAAACATCACAAAATCTAAAAAAACGAAAATGACTTTAAAATCAACTGCCTAAGTACAGCATAGGGAATATAGTCAATAATATTGTAATAACTATGTGTGGTGCCAGGTGGGTACTGGAAATAGCAGGGGGAACACTTTGTAAAGTATATGATTATCTAACCACTATGTTGTAGTATACCTGAACCTAATACAAAATAGTATTGAATGTGAAATGTAACTTAAAAATTTTTGGAAATAAATAAAATCAACTGCCTGACTCTAAACTGTTTTTCTTGCTTTTGCAGGGGGAGGGGTAGCAGATTCACTGCCTCCTCATATGACAATGGTTTTATAATTTTTTTATAGAAAGAAAAAAAATACAGTCTTTCCTTTACTAACACTGATTGAAAAAAATTTATTGAAAAAAGTTTCTTTCAGGTTCACATTTTTGTTGGTGGTGATATCATGTAAATTTTTAAATTCTCATTAAATTTGGAAAAATTGTTTATTAAACTTTTTCATATGAGCTATAATATTTCAGGGTATTTCAAGTTTCATTTACAATTACTAATCTTAAATATACTTTTATTTGAAATATACTCATTAACCAGCTTGTAGACGACACCATTGAAATACATCTTTCTTTTTCTTTTTTTTTTTAAATCCTCACCCTAGGATATTTTTTCCATTGCTTTTCAGAGAGCTTGGAAGGGAGAGAGAAGAGAGAGAAACATTGATGTGAAAGAGACACATCGATTAGTTGCCTCCCACACTCACCCCTACAGGGGCTGGGGATCGAGGTATATGCCCTTGGCTAGAGTCGAACCTGGGACCCTTCAGTCCACAGGCCGACACTCTAACCACTGAGCCAAACCAGCTAGGGCAAAATATATCTTTCTTAATCAATTACTGCTTTTGTTTTAATCTCAAAGTTTTTTTGTTTATATTGTTTCTCTGTATCAGTGTAATTTCTATTTATTTCATCACTCATCTTTATTGCTTTTCATTTAGCATTCCATTACTTTTTTCCTGAATTTTCTTTTAACTTTTAATTTTGAGAGAGACAGAGAGAAACATTGATTTATTGTTCCATTTATTTATGCATTCATTGGTTGGTTCTTGTATGTGCCCTGACTGGGGATCGAACCTGCAACCTTGATGTATCAGCATGACACTGGCCAACTGAGATCCCGGCCAGGGTGAATTTCCTTTTAGTTTTGAAATGCATTTACAGATGACAAAAATACTACCCTTCATAAATATTCAAATCAGGAGAGCACTATTAATAAATTTTCACTTGTTTGATCAAAGCATTCCAAAAACATCTTTCCAAACGTGTTTCTCTGTGTTAGAATAATTTTGCCAAATTTTAAAAAGCAAAACATTCGAAAGGTGCCCAGGCAAGTAAGAGGCCATGATGCTTAAGTTTCATTAGAGTCATGAAAAACTTGCCTTAGGGCCTCCCCGACAGATGACCCAGTAGGTGAGACTCAGTGTGCTCTTGGGAATGAGTCTAAGTCATGCCTCACTCTTCAGCGTGTCTCTGCTCAGTGCAAGATGTGGCTACAGACATAGCTTACACAGCACACATAAATGCAAATTTAAATTCAGAGACAGGAGTTTCAAACTAATTTAGGGGGAGCAAGGTGTGTATGTGCGTGGGGAAATATCTCAGATCCCCAGAATCTTCAGTGGATGGGCCTGGGGACTGGAGTAGGAAGGAGCTCTTGGTTGGGAGGCAGGAAATCAAGAAGAACTAGCTCTTAGGGACTGTTTCCCTTTCAGCCTGGTGTCAGGGCCCATAAGCTTATTTACAACCTACTTCTAATAGGAGGCATTTGGTCGTTGCAGTTGTATGGACCCTCTTCACACAGGAGATAAACCATTCAGCGTGTTATTTTTGGCTGACATCGTCTCACTCATTATAATAGCAAAATTGGAAATAACCTAAATATTTAAGAGTCAGATGTTCACACATCCGAACAACAGATGCATATGACATCTTAAAATGTTCCATTCTAGTATATGTATTGATTTAAAAATTGGTTGCAATATGTTTTTGCATGAAACAAACAGGATACAAACAATAGGAATGGTAAAACCCCAGTTAAGCAGATATGGATATATATGTACCAAAGTGTTGATAGTAGTTGTCCTTGGGCAAGTATAATTGTAAGATATTAATTTTTATTAAAAAACACGTGTATCGTTGAAAATATTTTAATGGAAATAAAGAGAAAATATTGCTTTGACATTGAACTTCTTTAATCCTTTCCAATAATATAATTGCCTGAAATGTAAACATATATATGCCAATCAATATTCATGTAGAAACCCCATTGCCAAGAATCACTAACCTATTTCTAAGATTACTTTCCAGGATTTACCATAGGGATGGGAGGCAGGTGAGTGTCCCACAGGGCACACTGGGGTCTACAAATTCCAGGGGGCTGTTCTTTGGGAAAGGTTACATTTATTCCTTCACACTTACACATATTATTCGTACAGTATCCCATTCGAAATTTGGGGTATATGTAGATAAATTCCATTAATCTGACTTGCCATCAAGCAGTACTTGGTAGGAATGCAATGCGAACCAGCACTTCGAATGCACAAAGCTCAGAACATATTTCTTTACATAATCCCACTCTGTTATAACGGTTCTCAGTTCTTAGGTGTACAAAAGAAACACTTGAGGAAACTTGGCAAAATGCAGATTCCAAGGCCCCACTCTCAGCTACTCTTATTGAGTAGATCTGGGATGGGACCCAGGAATGGGCAATTTAAATCCAGGCGAGCTTGGAGAAATACTATTTTAAGAAGGTGTGCCTCTTTTTTTAAAAAAAAAAAAATATATATTTTTATTGATTTCAGAGAGAGGGGAAAGGAATGGGAGAGAGAGACAGAAAAATCAATGATGAGAGAGTCATTGATCAGTTGCCTCTTGCACGCCCTGGACTGGGGATTGAGCCTGCAACCCGGGCATGTGCCCTGACAGGGAATCAAAGCTCTATGTCCTGGATCCTAGGTCGATGCTCAACCGCTGAGCCACACCAGCTGGCCTGTGCCTCTTTTAATACTGAGAAAATTATAGCGGAGAGCAAAAAGAGCCTGCCTTATATATAGCTCCAAGGGCTGTGATGTGTGGAGAAGGGCCGAGAAACACTGCCTCCGCTCCTAAATGCTTTCTCCCAGCTGACCAGCGTGCCCCCGAGCTGTATAATGTGAACCCTTTGACCAAAATTAATCAGTGCCTCACAAATGGTCCTCTGGCAGTTAACAAAAAACGTACCGTGTGGAAAAAACAATCCTTTTCCCCTCCGATTGGCTCGAAACCCTGTTAAGATAACGACTTGGGCCTCACTTAAAAAGCTGCTGCCTTCAACCTTCTACACCCGCGGCCTGCAGACGGCTGCCCAGAGTCCATGTGCTTTGTCCCCGCCAGTGCTAATGGTTTTGTTCGCGCTGCTCTAGGACACGTGACAGCCCGGTGTCACAGTGCTGCTGGAAAATGCATTCTCCGTGCCCAGGAGAACCTGTATAAATATTCTCAATAAATAAATAACAGTTGTCATTTTCAGAATATGACAATCTCCAGCCGCCTGTGCTTCAAGTGAGCGACGTGTCATTTATCCTAATAGATGTGAATGCACGTATTGTACATACCAGTGAGTCACCTCATTTCTATTCACTCCAGCCTTGGTCTCAGCTGGGGGCAAGTGCCCCTAACAGGGAGGGTATGGCTGGATCAAATCACAAGCTGAAAAATCGCGGTCAATTACAGAAGCCTGAGGCTGAGAAGGGAGCTGTCCTTTCAGACCTGCAGACCCCTCCCCTTCCCCGGCTTACTGAAGATGCCAGTCAACCTCCCAGCTGTGGAATTTCTGGGACTCTACTGCTCCCCCCTGTAATTTAATGTGACTCAGTTGTTCTCTGTCCTGATAATACAAGTGGTGAGAAAGTCGCCTAATCCTGCTGGCATCCCCTCTTGTCAGCACCTCTTTATTTCCCTCTTTAAAGGCTCAACATGTTTTGATTTACAAGCCTCACCAAGATAACTGCAGGTGCCCTCTCTAAAGAGCAAGGTTAACTCACCTGAGATGAATTCTTTTATTGCAAACAAAAGCAACACATGAGCAGGAAATACAATTAATACAGGTGCTTCCCTGGAACTTAGCAGATGCCTGTTGTCTTGAAAGGGGGGGGAAAATCTTCGTCAAGATGCTGAGGTTCGTTTCACACTGTTTCAGTGAAGGAAGGATTTGAATTCGAATACATTTGAGGGGGAAAGGAATTGCCCTTTATGTTCAGGAGAAGCCCCAAGAAACCCCCAGGTAAGGAGCTATACATAGTTTAAGGACTTGGGTTGTTCTTGGCAAATAAGGTGTTGAACAAAGCTGCATTTGGGGCAAATGTATCCAACTAAACCATCAGTTTTGTATGGGGTCCCCATTTAGAGCTATATTCTTGCTAAATAATATTTTGAACTCCAGTTAAGGCAAGCTTTGTAGAACCTGCCATTTGATTCTCCTTGAAAATATATGATGCATATATTAATTCCAGGCAAGCATTTTGAATACTGTTAGATGGAGGCAGATGTGCTAACTCAATCTTTAGTTTGAGGTTCAGAATTCACTATTCTGATGGTTGATAGTTTATTACTTTAAAACTTCAGAAGTTCGTTGAAAGTCTCTTATTGTGAAAAGTAGAAAAATAATTTCAGGTGGCGTTATAGATATTTGTTCTTCTTGTTAAGAGATGTTCAAAAAGGAAATCAAGAAAATAAATGCTGCAGTCCTACCAAATATCTTAATTTTGTAAATCTTGCATAAAGAAAATTAAGATAAAAAGCCATGAAAAACAAAAGGGGGAAATGGTAAACTTAACAAGAACACCTGGCAATTGCCAAGTATTACATTGGCAAGTATTGCTATCTGTTTTTTTTAAGTCTTGGATCACTCTGTAAACAAATTATGTGTCTTCTCTCTTTTAACTCCTGGTTCTGATATGTATTTAATTTGGATAGTTTCAAGTAAGGTGTTGCTTTTCAGCCTTGGCCAGGGATCTCTCTAGTACTAGTTCATGTAGGGGCCACATTCCTGGGTTTGCAGCCTGGACCCTCCCTCTGACAATCTCCTCCCTCCCCAGAGCACAACAAAATGGGTTTCCACAAATGCTTTTGGTGCAGTCATGCCGCCTCAGTGGCAGAATCTACCTGCTCTCGAATGACAAGATGACAAGACTGCATGCTCAATTACACCTGCTCCCCTTTTTAAGTAATTGCCTTAGAGCTTGCCAAATTATGTGCTGGTTTTCTCAGGCATTCAAATTCAAATTAGAATGAAGGTGCTAAACTTTTACTCATTACTACAGCCTAATTGTTCGAAGCATTTTTGGTTTTGTTTTCTAGAATTCTGCTACCCTTTTCATGACCTAATTAGAAATAGCTAAAGATCCCTGCTCTTTTGGACCCCTGTGTATGTTATCGTTATGATTCCTTCTGCATATTCTATATATGAAACTAATTTCCTATGTCTAGATTTTTATGTAACAAAAAAGAGTGCTACTTTGTGGAATTTTCTATGACCTGTAGAAATAAAAGCAATAAAGGAGTTAGGTAGGACCAGATTTAGCAAATAAAAATACAATATGCCTAGTTGAATCTGAATTTCAAATATATAATGAATTATTTGTTAATACCAGTATGTCCCATGCAATATTTGGGATATAATTATACTTAAAAAAAATTACTTGTTTATCTGGAACTCAAATTTAACCAGGTGCCCTGTATTTTATCTGGCAACCCTAAAGATCAGTAGAGCCAAAATTGGTTTATATGTGTATGTTTTCTATAAGTCATATTTTATAGGGAAGCAAAGGAATGAATTATATTTCAATTTCGGTATTGGGGACATATGAGATCAATTTAGATAATAGGTAAAATATATTATTGGCAAGAAATATTAACATTAACATGAATGGGGATTTTGTGCCTTTTTTCACATTCTAGTAAAATATAAATTTTGTGTTTACAAAGATGAAACTCCATTGTTTTCTGCCTGAATTAGCATTTGCTATTTTTTGTACATAACCTTCTAAACCTCCATTACTCAAGTCATCTGCAGTCACTCAAAACTGGTGAAGCCTTGTAAGAATAGCAAACAGTAGAATCGTGGTCTGATTAAAACCAACCCAGTTCAAGGGAGAAGGAACTCTTCTTTGTTAATATTGGACTATCATAAGCAAAATACTAGGAAACAAATACTTCCAATAACTTTCAGATTCCAAGATAGTTTCTTTTCAAAATCATAATTGCTGTAGCAGCACGTACTAATTTTTACTTTCATGGCTCATGATTATTAGCAAAACAGTTGCAAAATCAATTGAATGCAAGTATCGTGATTTCCTCATGATTTCTTTCATCACAAATTTTATAATATAAGTCAATTTAAAATGTTCATTAATAAAGTTAAGAAATGTGCTACAAATTACTTTGGTTAGTATTAGAATTTTGCATATTTTAAGTTTTCTAATATTTGTGCTAATATTGACTCTATGTATGAATTAAAATATATTCCTAATCTTATAATTAAATTTATTATTTTCCTTATGTTATCTTTAGCCTCGGTCTGCTATTAATAACTATTGGTTTTCTTCCTTACTCTTAAAATAAATATTGTTCAAATTGGAAAGAAGAGACAGTTTGGTACTTCTATTATTACAATGGAATGGGCTTTTATTATCAAATAATACATCTATCCTGTTGAACCTAATACTGCTATTATAATCTGAAGTTCCTAAAATGAAATGCCTTTTTAAAAAATGGATTGATGAAATGTAAGACAATGACAAGCATTTTTAAATTTTGTGTGTGTGTATGCTGTAAAGGGTGAACAATGATCTTATAGCAGGTGGTACTTCTTAGTTAATATGACAAAGTACAGGCACTGGATCTATTGGTATAAAAGTTTTCTCAACCATTTTATCTAGCTTTCCACAATGTTCAATATTCTGTGTTCAATATCTCTTCAATGCCTGAAGGAAAATGCCAAACTTACTGTGCAAGTTTCTAATAAAAGCCAGTCAGAGAAAGACAAATATCTCATGACCTCACTTATATGTGGAATCTAATGAACAAAATAGATCCAGAGACATGGAAGCATGCAACAGACTGAGGAATCTCAGAGGGAGCAGGGGGTGGGCAAGAGGTGAACCAAAGAACTTCTATGCATACATGCATAACCCATGGACAGACAATAGTGCAGCGAAGGCCTGGGGGGGGGATCAGGGAGGAGGGAGTCCATGGGGGAGAAAAGGGGAGCATCTGTAACACCTTCTTTTCTTTTTTGATTACTAAAGGTTTATTTCTTTTTTTAAATATATCTTTATTGTTGAAAGTATTACAGATGTCCCCTTTTCCCCCCCTATTGATCCCCTCCACCCACATCTGCCCCACCCCAGGCCTTCCCCACACTATTGTCTGTATCCATGGGTTATGCATGTATGCATATAAGTTCTTTGATTAATCTCTCCCCAGATAAATTTTTAAAAACACAAATATATAATATATATAATCTGATATATGTAAAGGACCTGTTAACTTACCATAAAGCTATCCAGCTCTCTGGTGTTATCAATACCAGTAAAATAACAGAAGAATTCAGAATGTCTATTTTTCTGGAAAAAACAAACAAACAAAAATCCCCCAAAAAAGAGAAGGTCTTGGTTTTAAAGCGATAGAAAAAAGTAGCCAAAACTGTCCAAGCTGCAGTGTTAGGACAGATCTGCGGTCTGGACGGACCAGCCAGAAGCAAGGAATAATACTTAGTGCTCAGTGAGGCTGGGGGCCAGACCCACTCTTGTCACAGCTGAGAATGAGAGAGAGATTTCCAAAAAAGGGAGAAAAAGGGACACAAAATATAAGAAAGAAGAGCTTAAAGAAGACAGTGGCATGCAAGGGCAGTAAAGGATCAGAAATAGCAATGGCACAACATCGAGACCTCTCCCAGGAACAGAGTAAAAGCACCAGCCAGGAGAGAGAGAAAATATAGTTTCTTCAACCGGGTTTTATGGAAGTTCGTGTCCGACAGCGTGAAAGGTGTGCCGTGGGGGAAAAAGCTTCTATGGCTAAATCTACTTGAGAAATATATATACTTCCATCTTAGAGATTTACAATACATAATTGAATATTACAATTTGCAAAAAGTCCTATTGTTTAAAAATTATTTAAATCTTGTTATAAATGCATGATTATTAATACATATTGATTAAATAACATTAATACTAGTAAAACTTATGACTGCAAATTAATTTTATTCAGACCACCTGGAAACATTCTCTGTAGTATGAGTAGAATTGAGAATTCCTGGATTCAAATCCTAGGTCTTTTACTTGCCTCATCAAGGCCCCTGACATCTTTTAAGCCTCAGTTTCCTCCTTGGTTAAAGAGGAAAGAAATAACAATGATAGCAGGGCTTATTTCATAGGTTGGCAGGGGATCAGATGAGGTGTCTCCTCCTCTGGGAGTTCTCTAAGCAGAGTTTTTATCTGGCTACTCAAATGGTTTTTAGAGATTAGAGATTAAGTGAATGCAGAATCTCTGACCAAAGCAACACGGTGCTGAGCCTCTGGTCAAATGTAAGTATGATCTTACCTATGGCTGGTTGAGAGGATTCAGTGAGATTGCTTGCATAGAGGGCTTAGTGATTTGATGGGCAGTAGCAGGTATGCCTATTTGATTGGGGCAGACGTGAAATGTCAGGCAATATAAATGAGACGAATTGGGTTTCTTAGCTCCTTCTGTTGCTCTTTTCACAAGCTTTCAATATCTGCTTTGCTGAGATATGTACGGGCTTTGGGATTTGTGTCTGTGGGTTTGGGTGGGTAGAATTTTTCTTCTCACCAGCAGTGATGTTATGAAGGAATGATGGGACCAGCTGTGGGAGGTGGTGAACCCCCAGAATGGAGAGGAGAAGGCCAAAACCTGCTAAATTTTTCCCAAGGTTGGAAAAAATAAATCCCCACCTTCATCATTTTTGAAACTGAGAAGTGAGGAAATAGATTTTTAAAAGCATTTTATTAAGAAAAAGTTACAGATACAGAGGAAGTTGCTTTCATAACTGGAGGTAGGCCTGAGCAAAATGTAGTTACTTGAGGGTTTTGATATCACAGTTCAGGATTTTTATAGGATTCTGAACATTTCTTCTATGGTTGCAATGTGCTTCCCCTTTCCTCTTTGTAAATCTGGCCATCATATGTAAATACTTTGGGAAGTAACTTTACATTCTAATTCAGTTCTCCTCCTCTGTCATCATTTATGATTGCATTGGCGGAAAAGTATGTGTTTCCCAAAAAGCAAAGTGTGCTGAAGAAAGGCCAAACGGTGAAACAGATCCCATTTTAAAAAGCCATAAACAAGCTTACAGCAGTAAGTGGTGACAAGAATAAATTGCTTTTGCAAGAAAATTCAGACTTAATATCATTACTAAGCCACAGCTGAAAGGCATAACTATATTTCAACTGGTAGTAATGACTGGCACCACTGGGTTAGAAATGATCTCATGATGGCATCATAATGACTTTCTTATTTAAATAAAAAACAAAGAAGTTTTTGAATTTTATTGTGGTAGTCAAGGAAGTAAAAATTCAATGATGATATAATTGGTTTTATACTATAATCTTTGCCATGTTCTCCTCTGGTCTCTAATAAAAATATGTCAAGATTTAAGAGACTGATTCTCATAGTTTTGGCATGGCTATAGTTCCTAGTTTGTTAGAAGGCATACCCATGACATTTGTAGCTCAACAAATTGATCTCCAGACCGAGGAACACTATTATAATCAATAATTTTATACATAAAATGAGTTTTTTACAATCAGTGGAGAATACAATCTTATTGAAATAGAGAGGCTGAGTGGGCACTTGTACTCACTAACCACACCAGCAAAGAGGCTCACTCTGGCACCCCACCAGGCATGAATTAGCCACATTTTCCTGAGTGTGTTTGATAAAATAGGATAGTCTCCTAAGATGCTCTGTGAACTCTATTTCTAACATCACAACCAAGATGTGATTGTTTTTAATACAGATCTACCTACATTTTTACCAGTATCTCTTAGCATTACTTCTTTTATCTCAGCCCTTCCTTTGGGGATTATATTTCTCTGTCTCAAAGTTCTTAAGACATTTCTTCAGAAGAGAGATGTTTTACTTTGTGAAAAATGTGTTAATTTCACCTTGGAATGTGTGTCACTGGCTATGTGACTCTAGGTTGATAGTTATTTTCTCAGTATTTTAAAGGTATTTTCCCATATTCTGATGGCCTCAATCAAATTGTCATTCTTTTTAAGTTATCTGTGAGTTTGGGGGGTTGCTTTTGGTTTGTTTTTTAGCTTTAAAAAAATTTAATTCTTCCAAATTAAAGACTTTCCTGGTCAGATACCAGGGAAGGACAGGAAGGTCTAGCCATACCTCAAAATCCACTTTTTCTGCTCTTCACAAAATCCACACAATGAAAAGGTATAACACGGGCCAAGAATTATCACCTGAGTAAGAGCTAAAATATACATCAGTGCAATTCCTCCAGTTGGCAATTAGCTATCATATATATTTTCTTTTTTTTTTTTTTCTTCTTTTTTTTTTTTTAAATCATGTATATTTTCAACAGAAGTTCTCCATGAGGGGAGGATTCCATATAAAGCACTCCTCCCAGACAGAAGACCAAAGGCTTGAGTACATGTGTCCTCACATAAGTTATATGTGTTTTTTAATAACTAACTCCTTTTAAGAACTTCTCTTTGTCTTTGGCAATCTGCTCTTTCATTGTATATTTAGGTGTCCTTTCCTTTGTCTTTGTCTTATTTGACTTACATTGGGACTATGAATCTGAGGGTTTGTGCAAAATTCTCAGCCAATGTCATTTTGAACATTGCCTTTCCCTAATTCAATTATCTCCCTCAGGAAATCTGATTAGATTTCTGTTAGATCTCCTTACTCTGCCTTCCATGTTCACTGAGATTTCTCTTCACTATTTTCAGTCAGCTGTTAGAGTCCAACTATTTATTTTTGTAAGTTTTATGTACAAATCACTTTTTTAAAATGTTTTTATTGATTTTTAGAGAGAGAAGAAGAGAGAAGATAGATCAAAACATCAATGAGAGAGAAACACCTTTGATTGGCTGCCTCCTGCATGACCCCTACTGGGGATCAAGCCCACAACCCGGGCATGTGCCCTGATCTGGAATCGAACCAGTGACCTCTTGGTTCCTAGGTTGACACTCAACCACTGAGCAGCACTGGCAGGGCCCAACTACTATCTAGTGCACTGAGTTTCTAATTTGATTTCTAAAAGCTCTTGGTCCATTCTTTATTTTGCCTGCTCATTTTTCATAGTCTTTTGATTCTGAGTTATATATGAGTCTTGTTTTTCTTTAAGCATATCAAGCATATTTATTTTATATCCTGTATGTAATAATTTCTAATCCTGTGGACTTAGAGGGTCTAATACAGTGGGGTTTTGTTTTCATTCTGTTGACTTGCTCATAGTGGCTTATTTTCTCACTTAAGATGATATTTTTTATTCAGAACTCATGTTCTTTGGAATTTTGGCTATGGGAATTTTTTGAGGCTCAAGTTTAAAGTATTTTCCTTTAGCTATTATTTATTTTTGCCTCTCACAGTCACCTAGGGGCATTACCTAGCCAGGACCAATTCAAATTAAATTCTTAGCTCTTGGTTTTTTAGGTCACTGAATTCTTCAAAATTCATCCTTAAATCCATGTAAAGACTTGCTGTGGTTTCAGTTCTCAGGGAAATTTTTTTCCAAGCCCCTCTTCCTAGAACCAAGTCTAGGACAGCTAAATACTTCTTTCTTAACTCTCTCTGTGGGGTGTTTTGTTGCATTGTATCAATTAATTAATAGGTTATTAATTAATAAATTATAATAACATCATTACCCTTTCATCAAAAGAGTCATTTTGGGAGGCTCTGAATTCATGCTGGAGTCTCTCATTCCAAACTTCTTTCATAGCCTTCAATCCTCTAAACAGAAGTGGCCCATTAAGGCCCAAGCTCTAGGCCACCAGCAAATGTCAGATGCTCCCAGAGCAGCTGCCAATGGCAGTACTATGTTTACTGTCTGGGGCTATATTTTCTTGTGGTTAGGGGCTCAATTTCTTGCCAGTTCAGTTATTCATTTAAAGATTAAATCTTGTATCCAGCGTTTCTAATTGTTCTGTATTAGGAATGTTTTTATATTAAGTAAAAATATAAAGTAAATAACAAAATTAATACAGTAGGTCTACTTGATATAGATTAAACTCCATATAAGGAAGATGCCTTCTTTTAAAATACACATAGAAATTTCTTTTAAGAATGACCATTTAATAGGCTATAAAGACCTGTACATTTGCATTTTTCTTTCCCCCACTCTATTTTATTAGAGTTGCTTATGCTTGTTTCTTTACCCCTGTCATAATTCTTGGCAATTTTAGAAGATCCTTCTAGTTTCCTGGCATCTCAGTTCTTACTCTCCTGTCCTCTTTTTCTTTACCTCAGCCAGTCACTCCATATCTTAGTCCTTGCCATTATCAGTAACTGAAACTACTCCTTAATCTCAATTTCAGCATTTTCACTCTGCCCATCACCTCTCTTTCTAGCTCAGTCCTTCTAGTATTTTCATGCTAGCCATCCTTCTTTGCTCTGGAATCTACAAGCTATTGATCATGCAGCCTTTTCATGACCTGGCTTGTCTACTCTCCCACCTGGTTTCCTCACCCAGATTATATTCTATGATCCAACAGTAAAATCACCCTCTTGCATAGATCCTCAACTCCCTTGTTTTTCTCTGGCTTTGACAAATGTCAATTGTGGTAAATTCCAAATTTTCAGTATTCTCTATGCATCCCATGTATAGCTGAATTTGTAGAAAAACATATCCATATTGTGTGGTCTCCTTTTTAATTTATGATCATTAATATTAAGAGGATTTTTTTGGTGCTGCCTGGCAATCATATTACATTTCCTATGACCATTTATGTTCCTATTACCCTATATTTACTCTTTTACATTGTTTCCCTATCCTCAGACTTCCAGCACATCCTGCCCCATCCCCACTCCCCATGCTGACCTTGCTTCCTAATCCACTGAGAAAATAGAAGCAATCTGAACAGACCTTCCAAACTCTTCCAGTGCCAATTTACTTACCTAGCTGAATCTAGACTAGTCTGTTTTCCTTCCTGTCATGAATGAACAGTCTGTTCTAAAGCCATCCTTTTGTGTCTCATCTCTTGTCTGCTCAGGAGCATCCCTCCAACCAATTTTCTCTCTCGGCATCGTCATTTTCCCCCTTCACGACTCTATCATTTCAATCTTTTGTCTCTTAATCAATTCTGTATGCAGCAGTCAGAGTGCTATAAATGTAAATCAGAACATTTCACTCATCTGTTTATAATCCTCCAATGGCTTTCCTTCATACCTGGTATAAAATTCAAACTCCTTAATCTAGTTTGCAAAGTCCTCTGTGATCTGGCCCCTAACTATCTAATGAAACTCATCTTGTACTTAGTATAGCATTTATTATTCAGTGTGTGATATTTGTCTAATTGTTCGTTTTTAAATCTCTCCCTACTAAACTTCGAGCTTTATTATAGCATGAATTTCCCCTTGTAATATATCCCTAGCACTATAATCTTAGCACATAAAATGATACTTTATATTAGACATTTAATAAAAATGAATGCATGAGTGATAAGTGAATGAATGGAAAGCCTTTTAACTTATTTCTAACAAGTTCTCACTAAGACATATGTTCTATTAACTTGCTTTAACAATTTATTGTGAATTTTTATTTGTATTGAATATATTTTAAATTCATTACAACTAGGGAAAGATGACTTTCCATTTAACTCTCTCTAAACTTTAATTTGACTAAAGAATTACATGTGGTCCATAGGAATCACAACTAATGAAATGACTTGTATCTAAATTTTTCTGTTTTTGTTTTGTTTGTAAATATATCTTTTTATTGATTTCGGAGAGAGGAAGAGAGAGGGAGAAAGAGAGTTGAAACATCAATGATGAGAGAGTCATCAATGATCGGCTGCTTCCTGCACACCCCCGACTGGGGATTGAGCCCGTGACCAGGGCATATGCCCTGACCGGGAATTGAACTGCGATCTCCTGGATCCTAGGTCGATGCTCAACCTCTGAGCCATGCCCGGCTGGGCTTGTACCTAAATTTGAATGTACCAGGAAGGACTAGAATGTGTGTTCACTAAGTAGCAATAGCCAGGCCTTCCTTATTTCATGCTATAGATATAAAAAGAGGTAAATGTTCTATTCCGTCTAGTGAACAATGATCGTGCAAATGTACCAGACATGGTTACAAGGATGGATTTCCTACTTTTCCACCTCAGATGCTGAGGACATGTAAATGTTAACTTGAGAAATTTAGACCACCATAGAGCTTTCTCCTTCTGCCCACAGAAAGTGAGTCTCCGCATACCTGTCACCTCTCCATCGATAGCACATCCTTAATGTTCACATTTTATATTCTCTTCATCTGAGTATGGAAATGGTTAGTTACTTAAATGGTTCCAAAGCTACTGTTAAGTGAAAATACTTAAATGTGGAACAGATGTTCAAGCAATAAAGATATTACTTAGGGTGGTTGAAAAGCAGATAAAAGGGTAGGGGAGATCAACTCGTGATGGATGAGCACCTGCAGCCAAAGCAACTGCAGTGAGAAGCAGCAGAAGGGTATCTTAGGCATCCAAAGATTGGGAGCTTCTGCCAAGGTCATCAGTACAGAAAAAAGACCAGGAGCCACCTCTGTTTCTGATTGCCCATGGCCTTTGCTGACGGGACAGGATGTCCTTTAGAACAGGAGGAATCCTCAGAGCAGTGGTTTCTCTGTTACTCAGAAGTTGCAGCAGGGATCCAGTGGGTGGACAAGTAAATGGGACTTTAGCTCCCAACCCTGTCTCCACTGCATCAGCCTGACCAGTTCTGTAGAAGTTTTCTTTTTCTTTTCTTTTTTATTAAATTCTCACCTGAGAACATGTTACTGACTTTAAAGAGGGAGGGGGGGAGGGGGGGAGAGAGAGAGAGAGAGAGAGAGAGAGAGAGAGAGAGAGAGAGAGAGAGAGAGAGAGAGAGATTGATTGGTTGCCTCCCATATGCACTCCATCCCGGGATTGAACCCACAACCTAGGTATGTGCCCTGACTGGGAACTGAACCCACAGTCCTTAGGTGCATGGGGTGATGCTCTAACCAACTGAGACATACCAGCCAGGGCCAGAATTTTTCATTTGAATACTAAATATTTTGTATGGAACTTTATAAATTTATTCTAATTACCTTGAAGGATTAATGTAGTAATATAGCTGTGAAAGTTTCAATTTTTTTTAAATGAGTAACTAAACCTGTAATAAAATAGCATATACTGACTTAGGAATAGAGAACTAAATAAAAAAACACACAATACTGAAACATATTAAAATATATAGGAATTTATGTATGATAGGGTATTATTTAAAATCAAATAAAAATGTTAGATTATTCAATATATGATGTAGGAGTCTTATCATACATAGAAGCCCTGCCAGATTGGGTTAATAATTTAGCTATGAAAAATAAAATCTTATAAGTACTTGGATAAAATATAGGTGAATATTTTTTTAAAAACTTGAGGTTGAAAGGATTATTAAACTAATCAGGACACCAAAACCAGAAACCATAAAGGAAATTCAATAATGTTAACGATGTAAAAAGTAAGAATGCCCATGTGACAAAACATTAAAAGTACAATTATTTTTTAAAATGAGATTAAAAGACAAACAACAAACAAGGAACATATTTGGAACATAAAGGCAGACAGACGGTTGATATTCTTGACATGTCAAATATAATTAGTTCTATAAAACAGCTAAATAGAAAAACATACTATAAGACAGTAATTGTATTTTACTAAAGATAGTTAAATGGCCAATAAATATATGGAAAAATTAAACCTCATTAGCAAAGACAATAATTTTTTAAAATTTGGTGGATAATATATTTTTCCAACATGAAGGTACTCTAATATACTCTTGGTGGCTTTACAATTTGGGTACAACCACTGTGGGGAAGCAATTAGTCAGTATCTACCAAAAGTTAAAGTGTGCATACCTTTTGACCCAGGGATTTCTCTCTAGGAATTTATTCTAAGGAAATAATCAGATGGATTTGCATATAAATAAATGTTTATTGCAGAATTGCTTATGAAAGTGGGAAGCCTCCTTAGATGGAGGAAGCGGTGAAGGGGTTGGACGAATGGAATGGGCGCAGATGTAGAGCAGAGGACCCGCAGTAAGCCAAAGAGAAAAGTGAAGAGCTTGACCTAGATGTTTCTTGAAAAACTATGGGGAGGGTGGGAGGGAGGGAGAGGGGGTAGAGGGAGAGAGAGAGAGAGGAGGAAGAGATTTCACAAGGCAGGGAGTGAATGTTGAAGGTAAAAGTGGGGAGAAACATGAAGAGGCAAGGAGGTCTTCCTGAACCCCACATCTGTTTATTTAAAAAATACATCTCCCAGGTAACCTCAGACCTAGACCAGAATCCACATGGCAAGAATGCAGGAAGCCCTTGTCTGCTGGAATGACAAAGATTTAATCAAGATCCAAAAGAAACTCTTACATTTATTTAAAAATAAATAGGAAGCATGGTATTGACAACTTGTAGGCCCTTGTAACCACACGTATTGACTAATGCCGGGTAGGCCATGTAAATTCTGAAGCAGATTTTCATGCATTAAACAGAGATAATAGAATCTTCATGTCAGAAAGGATTAAGGAGCCAGGGTATGTTAGTGAACAGTATAAAGTAAAGTGCTGCACTGTGCTTAGTTATGCTTTATGGAGGCACACGCCATCAGCTCAGTTTGAGTTAAAATTATTAGCACTACTTGGGGCAGATAGGCTCAGAATGGGCATCGCTCTATGTTACCTGGAGAATTCCGGGTGTCAGATGGGATTTAGGATTGCAAATTAAAAGCACAGAAACTCCTAAGACCATAGGGTATTTTTTCAAAGAAGCCATAGCCTATTATCACCCCCCATCTTGCTATAAACATTAGGTGCCGGCATTTGCCACATTCAGGCTTCAACTTGGTTCTTTAAAATCGTAGCTCAGTGTTAGAAAGTGAACCCTCTCGTTCTGCCGACCACACCTCCCACCTCAACTCTGCCCTAATATATCACTTACAAATAGAATTTTTATAAACAACAGGATTGTAGGGAGTACAAGTCAACCGCTCACCATTCTCCACAGGACATGTCTTGCAAGGAGCAAATTCCTTCGTGATCCCTTTTTTTCATGGAGCTGTGATTAACAGCATTGGAGTGGTGGTGAGCAAGCAAGAGGCCTGCGCCTGTGGAAGATCCGGCCCGCTGTGGCTCCTCTAGGTACCACTTTACAACTTCCATCATCACATCAGCAGAACCACAACAAGATCCGTGCAAGCCAAAGGGGAAAGCGTCTTTGTAAAACTGAAGACAGCTGCTTCCATAATAGAACTAATTGCACGCTGCATCACAGAACTAAATTACTAGTGAAAACAGTTATAAAAACTGACAGACAGTGAAACATGACTCACCGAGGAACTGCTGCCAGTCAGGCACATTGTCATTGGCCACTGTTCAAAAACCCACACCTGCATGTTTTGAATAGTAAACATATAAGATGTAATTACTAGGAAAACATATGGCACTTTTCAAATGTGACAACACTACGTTTTTTTTTCCTTGGGACCGTGAGTGGCTTGGGAGTAAACTGACCACAGTACTGATTCATGCCCAGGAGCCTTAGCAGATGGACTAAAGCAGAACCAAAGGTTATAAGCCCCTATTCATGCATAAAAGGCTAGCTTTAGCTTAAGCAGCTCTAAGGGATCTGTTTTGCTGACAGGATTCCTAGATGTCTTCTGGACTGTCAATCAAGGAAAAATTAACATAGAGATGTAAGAAACATCAGTTCTAAAATGCATGTGAATGTATGGCTCAGCTTAAGCATTCAAGCTTCAGTGAGTTGGGGTGTCTTCCCTGGCTTTCCTCATAGCTATATAGTAATTGCTGTCTCAATGAAAACCAGATGTTCAGAGAAGACTTCATCTGTTCCTGCAGACTAAACTACAATTCTGCCTCCTCCATTGCAATTTGCTTTAGAGAATTGTAGGTTCTCCATACTGTACACATATATTCGTGCCAGGTACAACTGTGGGTAGGTGGTTACTAGTGATAACAAACTCCTTGGCTTCTGACCAACAAGGTGGAGGGTAATGACCACCGGGGAAATGTGCTTTGGGTTAGGGCATGGCAGTTCATTCTTAGGCAACAGCTCACACCCTCGGCTAATGTTTTTAAGTATTCAAATTGCGTTGAACCACATTTATCAGCAAAGCCGGGTGAATAGAATTTCATTCTGAAACAAATCACAGAACAGAATCTGTTCAATGTCCTCATGAAGTTCGTGCCTGTGGAATGTTCTAGCTTTCGTAATGGAGCCTTGGGGTTGCTGATGAGTTGTAAAAACTATATAGTGACTAATCCTTCTTTCGCCTGCTCATTAATTAGTCAAACCTAAACATAAATCCAAAACCACTCTGAGAGAACTCTACTGTTTTTTGTCAGGGCATAAGAGGTGGATACTAAAAACGATCAGCATTTTCTTCATGTGAAAGACAGCGGAGAATTACATAAATATTTTTCAAAGGTCATATTACTTCACAAGTTCTAGAGATGTGTGTATAAGCAAAAGGAGGACTGTGACAATCGGCTTGAGATTGTAAAGAGTATGCATTCAGTTCTAGATGAGAAGCCTGTGGGTAGCATTTGTATTTGTATTGCAATTGTTTACTAATTTGCTTCACCTCAAATAGTAAGTTCCATCTTATTTAGATTTTTTAAAAAATATGCAAGGCACTGGGCCCTATAGAAGAGATAAAGATGAGTAAACTATAGTACTGTGTTTTTACAAAGCTTACAGTTGAATATATAACCCAGACAACTGAACTTCTCTGACCTATAATATATCTCCCCCCACCTCCATTGCCATATTCCAACTTTCCTGTCTCTCTCTCTCTCTTTTTTAAAAATATGTTTTTATTGATTTTGGAGAGAAGGGAGAAGGAGAGAGAGATAGAAACATCAATGAGAGAGGAACATTTGATTGGCTGCATCCTGCATGCCCCCTATTGGGGACTGAGCCCACAACCTGGCCATGTGCCCTGACTGGGAATCGAACTGGCAACCTTTCAGTGCATGGGACAATGCATGATCAGCTGAGCCACACCATCTGGACATGTCTCTCTTTTTTTATTTTTTATTTTTATTTTTTTTTAAATATATTTTTCTTGATTTCAGAGAGAGAGAGATAGAAACATCAATGATGAGTCATTGATCGGCTGCAGCCTGCAACCCGGGCATGTGCCCTGACCAGGAATCGAACCCCGATCGCCTGGATCCTAGGTCGACGCTCAACCGCTGAGCCACACCTGGCCAGGCTGTCTCTCTTTTTTTAAATTGAGATATAATTAACATATAACACTATATTAGTTTTAGGTGTACATCATAATGATTTGATACATTTATATATTGTGAAATGATTACAAGAAGCTTAGTTAACATCTATGGCCATACATAGTTAAAATTTTTTCCCTCTGTGATGAGAACTTTTAAGATCTACTCTCTTAGCAACTTTCAAATATACAATACAGTATTTTTAACTGTAGTCACCATGCTGTCTATCATATCCCCAGGACTTACTTTTCCTGTAAGTAGAAATTTGTACACTTCAACAACCTTCACCCATTTCACCATCTCTTATTCTTTTTTTTATTTCCCACCTCATTAACTTTTGAATCCCTAATATTTAGCAATAGGGGCAATAAATCTTGGCATTTGTAGGGTCCTCTTTATCTAAATTTGCCTCTTTGGTCACTTCAAGGTTCAACATGATTGACAGGCTTGGCTAAGGAACAACTTCCTGCCCCAGAAGCCAGAGCAAGCTGTTTCTCCTCAGAGCAACAGAGAAGTCTGCAGAGCAGCTGTCATCCTACAGGCTGATTCAAAGGATGAGACCCAAATGTGCAAGCTAATTAGATTCCCAGGTCTCATTCTTCAAGAGCTGTTTCTGAAGGAAGCAAGAAGAGGATCTGTTAAGCTGAAGTGTCTTGTTGGTCAATAGCATTCATTGCTAGACCAGTCATTAGTGTGTAAGCATCACACTTTGGATCCCCAATCTCTTTTTAGCTTTATTAGTTGTTGCAGAGTCAAAATGTTAAGCTGGAAGTTAGAGCAGAGAACAGAAACATTCATCCTATTGTTTGCATTTAACTGCATGGGCCAAATGTGGATAGCCTTTGGAATGTGTAAGTATTAAATAGTGAAAGTTTGGGGTTGTAGGCATGGTTCTAAAATAACTAAGATATATGTTTAAGAAGCCTAGATTATCTGGAAATATTTAACATGGAAGTATAAAACACTAAGGAGTAAATGTATTTGCCAAGCATTGAAAATCTTTCAGAAATCATGTTATCAGCTTCTTGTTAGCAATAACATAAAACTTAGTGCCAGCCAAGTGCTAACAAATAGTCTTTTATGCTGGCAGCACACTAATTCTTGGTCTTAAAATTTTTTTCCTCTCTTATATGGCAATATTTTAGCAAGCTGTTGAGTTTTACTACTTCAGCTTTAGGAACTACAACTTCCAAAGCATCAGGAGCTCTGAGTAGCTTGGGATTTCCTTCATTTACTCTTTCTGTGTCCCCTCAAAAAATATGAACTGTTACTACTCTTTAAATAAAGTTAGTAAGAAAATTAGAAAACATTGGGCTAAATTTTTTAAAATATCAATTCAATAAAAGAACAGCACCTCTGTAACTCTAGGATCTGAGAGTCAGATTTCCTTTGGAATCATTTTTAGAAAGCCCCAAATGTCATGAGAAGTACATCTACTTCCTGACTCTCCTCCATCCCGGAGGTTCTAGTGGGACCAGGGTAGGCCCTACAAGAGAATGACCTCATGGTAAGTTATGAAACAGACACCAAAGATTCTAAGGCTAGCACAGGGCTGGGGATGGAGCTGAGAGTGAGCATAGCCATGCAGCCGGGTCAGCAGAGCTTCTAGCGTGTCCTCTCCCTTCTGTTCTGCCCCTTCTGATCATTGCCCTGAGTGAGTGATGAGATCCTTCTACCCCATTTCCCTGTCTCTATCCTCTACAGTGCCACCAAAACAATCTTTCTAAAAGCAAGTCGCTTCCTGGTTTAAAACTCCTCCATGGCTCCTCATTACCAAAAGGAAACTTCCAAGCCCCTGAGCATGGTGCACAACTGGTGCACAACTGGTGCAGGCCTCTTCTTTCCCCAACACCCACCCCCTCTATGCTTCAGCAGTGTAAGTCGGCAGGCTGCCCCACAAATTCATCATGTGTTTTTGGTCTTCATGGCTTCTCAATGCTGTTTCCTCTGCCTAGAAAGTCTTTCTTGATGTAGTCCCATTTGTTTATTTTTGCTTTTGTTGCCCTTGCCTGAGGTGATGTATCAAATAAAAAACATTAAGAGTGATGTCAAAGAGTTTACTGTGCTATCTATGTTTTCTTTTAGGAATTTTATGGTTTCAGGTTTTACACTTAAGTCTTTAATTCATTTTGAGTTTATTTTTGTATGTGGTATAAGAAGGTGGTCCAGTTTTCTGTTTTCTTTTCTTTTCCTTTTTACATGTACATGTCCAATTTTCCTAACACCATTTGTGGAAGAGACTGTCTTTTCCTCATTGTATATTCCTACCTCCTTTGTCATAAATTAATTGACCATATATAAGTGTGGGTTAATTTCTGGCCTATTATGTTCCATTGAGCTATTTGTCTGTTTTAGTGCCCTTACCATACTGTTTTGATTACTATAACTTTGTAGTATAGTTTGAAATCAGGGTGTGTGATACCTCCAACTTTGTTCTTTCTCAAGATTGGCTTGACTATTCAGGGTCTTTTGTGGTTCTATATAAATTTTAGGATTATTTGTTCTAGTTCTGTGGAAAAATGCCAGTAATATTTTGATAGGAATTGCATTAAACCTGTAGATTACTTTGTGATATATGGATATTTTAACAATATTAATTTTTCGAATTTGTGAGCACAGTGTATCCTTCTACTTATTTGTGTTATCTTCAATTTCTTTCATCAACGTCTTATAGTTTCAGAGTACAGGTCTTTTGCCTCCTTGGTTAAATTTATTCCTAGGTATTTTATTAATTTTGATGCAATTATAAATGGGATTGTTTTTTTTATTTCTCTTTCTGATAGTTCATTTTTAGTGTACAGAAATGCCACAAATTTCTGTATGTAAATTTTACCTGAAAATTTACTAAATTTATTTATTAATTCTAATCTTTTGTTGGAGTCTTTAGTGTTTTTCTCCACATAGTATCATGTTATCTGCAAATAGTGACAGTTTTACATCTTCCTTTCCAGTTTGTGTGCCTTTTATTTCTTTTTCTTATCTGATTGCTGTGGCTAGGACTTCCAATACTGTGTTGAATAAAAGTAATGAGAGTGGGCACCCATGTTGTGTTCCTGATCTTAAGGGAAAAGCTTTCAGCTTTTCACCATTGAGTCAGATATACATTCTTCTTAAGATCCCATGGGACCATCACTAAAATTTTGGAGCCATAAAGAACTTAAAAGTATAGAAAACATAAAAAGTATGTCCTCATACCACAATAGAATTAAAGTAGAAATCAAAAACAGGTAGCTAGCTGGAAAATATTTCCAAATATTTGGAAATTAAATAACACACTTCTAAATAGTACATGAGTTAAAGAAGTCTCAAAAGAGAAATAATAAAATATTTTGAAGAAAATGAAAATATGACATCAAATTATGTGCGAGGCAGCAGATGCAGTGCTTTCGGGAAAACTTATAGCATTAAATGCCCATGGAAAAGAAGAAAGACCTGGATTTAGCCATATCTGACTTTCTTAAATGAGTGATTTTTGTTTATAAGAATAATTATTTTTAATATGCTGAAAAGTGGTCTAGGACAGATGTTTCTGGGTTTATGACAGATTTCACAAATTCAACTTTATATAGGTCATTTATTAAAGTACATAATAAAATTTTCAAAATTTAGTCTATTTTTTTGCCATACATGCAAATACAAAATATTTATATGCAAATGGCTACCTTGAAATGAAAATATAAGTTAGATAATAGCCATTATTATTTTTTAATAAGCCATGGTGTGATATAAAGCATAAGTCCTAAAATTTTTGGCCTTAAAACCCCTTTGTATTCTTAAAATTTGTTGATAATCCCCAAAATATTGTATTTATGAGTTATAACTATTAGTATCTACCATATTAATAATAATAAATTTTAAATAATTGTTTATTAATTTATTGTTCAACAACATGTAAAAACCCCACAACATGTTAATGTAAGAAACATATTTTAATGCTAAGTAACTATTTTTAAAACTAAAAACATTTAGCAAGAACAGTGATGTTTTTAATTTTTGCAAATCTCTTCAATATCTTACTACAAGATAACTAGATTCTCATATCTGTTTCTGCATTCAATGTTTTAGTAAATTGTTAAGTAAATAAAGAAAATCCAGCCTCATATGGATATGTAGTTGGAAAAGGGAAGAGTAGCTCAATAGCCTTTTTAGATAATTGTGATTATTCTTTGGTACTACTCCAAAACTCAACAAGTGTCCATTTCTTAAAGGGTGCAGAGTGGAATCTGCCAGTGGAATCTGAAACCCTATCAATGAACTTTCCTTGCTCTTTGTACCAATCAATTAAGATCAGTTTGTCTATTTTGCACTTCAGGTGGATCTTTTACTCATGCCTGATTTTGTATTGGTCATTTGGAAAATGTTGTTTCACTGAGTTATACAGATTTTCTAGATGTTGACACATTTCATAGCACAGTATCAACAAATCACGTTCATTAATATCACACCAGTCTTATTAGAAAAGCCTGTAAGTATTGTAAGTACTGGGAAGCTGTCAGGCTCACAGTGGCAGATACAAATTTTCCAAAATTCTAATTTTTGCTTGATAGCTCAAATTTTATTGTTGGCAACAAATACTGTCAGTTGTCTTCCTCAAAGTGACAAGCTCACTTTGTTCATTTTTGACAAAATCTCTGCCAAATACCCAAGTCTGAACAACCACCGCTTGTCAGTCATTCTTTCAAGCAAAAGTGGCATTCTATGAAAAAAACCCCAGCTAGTCTAGCTCTCCACTGTCTGCGCAGACACATCCTGTGCTTCAGCATGCCGCAATGGTGCTTTAGATACACTCCCCACTTTGTCCCACTGAAAAGAAGTGTATTCAAGAGTTGAGATCTAACAAAATAATTTTTACTGCTTCATCAAAGACATTCTTAAGTGACACTAGCTTTTTTTTTTCTACGAGTGTATGGTGATAAAAAACACTGTTAGCAGTTTGGTGTCACTACCTCTATTCAGACTAAGGCACTGCCACTTTTACCCACATTGGTTTTTGCATCATCAGCACAGTAAAGAAGGCAGATAATGCCTTATTATTTTTATGAAAATAGCTTTGACGCCACACGCCTCTTGAAGGGGACTTTGAAAACTGCTGTGTGGGGACATATATGCAAAAATAAAAGGACTTTGTCATTCATGGTCAGATAGCTCAGTGCCTGCGGCGTCTGCCACCATCATAAGGATATTACAGAGATCCCTTGGTTTTCGAATGTGATCCGTTCCAGAAGACCATTGGAGTTCTGAAACGTTTGAAAACTGAGGGATCAACAGCTGACGGCTAGGCCTCAGGATCTTGCCCTCAGCTCAAGTCGTGTTCATGTTCAACTTCTCAGGGGTTTACTCCAGGTTTATGGCGTTTGTAAACCAAAATGTTCGTCAGTGGAGATGTTGGAAAACCAAGGCACCACTGTGTAGTCTTCTGAGGTAGCACCTACAGGCGCGGCAGAATACAGAAGCTAAAGAACTAACTATAATGCGTGAACTTGGGGGATTCTAATTTTATCGGAGAGAAATTGTGAGAATAATCATTTAAACAGCCTGGAGACTCAGGTCACTATACAGCCCGGCAATTTTACAGGTGACTATTCTAGAAGGTAGTAGCAGGTAATGATAATTTTTAACTATTGTAGATTGATGGGGATGGTGGGGTGAGTAAATTGCTTCTCAGGGGAAAAGTGGGAAGGAAGCTGGGGCCAGCAGAGGTCCCAGCCATTCCTGGGCGCACACACAACCAGCAGGTAATGAAATGCTGGACACAACTCCACTTTTTTTTTTTAATATATCTTTATTGATTTCAGAGAGAGGAAAGGAGAGGGAGAGAGAGAGATAGAAGCATCAATGATGAGAAAATCATTGATCGGCTGCCTAGCCCGCAACCCGGGCATGTGCCCTGACCGGGAATCGAACCCCCATCGCCCGGATCCCAGGTCGATGCTCAGCCGCTGAGCCCCGCCCGGCGGGCAAGGCCTTTTCTCATCAACAAGCGCCGCCGAGGGGATATTAAACAGTTCCTCAGCCTGCTGCAGCCAAGGCCTTAATCCTGCTCCTTAGTTTTATGGGGGCGAAAATCTTCCGGGGGCCGAAGTAGAAGCAGAAGTGGGTGTAAACAAAATTAAAAAGTCAGGTTTTCGGGCCGTATCTGTAATAAGCTTTCAGCTGAAGTGAAATGTAATTAGCAAGCAGGGTAATGCAGTTTGCTTCAGTTAGCCCTTCAGTGGCTTTATAAATAAATTCTGCCGGTGAACTGGCAAAGCAGATGCCTGCCCCCCGCGCCCTGTGCACGGTGCAGACGACAGCCTCGGGGTGCAGGGGGTGCCGCGGGACAGCCTCGGGGTGCAGGGGGTGCCCCGGGACAGCCTCGGGGTGCAGGGGGTGCCGCGGGACAGCCTCGGGGTGCAGGGGGTGCCCCGGGACAGCCTCGGGGTGCAGGGGGTGCCGCGGATGGCTGCTGGCAGCAATGTGCGCGCACCTTTTCCAAGGCTGCCCAGTAAGGAAGGTTAAGGACTGTTCCATTCGAGGGACTCTGAAGGAAAAGCGGGGGCGGCACTCCAGATTCACACAGTAAACGTTGGCGTCTTCATTCAGGACAATAAATTAGGGAGTCAGCGCATTGAAGAGAGGAACATACAGCTATTTTGAGGGGGGGGGGGATCAAAAGGGATTAAGAAAGTGAGGATTTTTTTCCCCTTTAATAAGCCAGAAGAACAGTTAGAAGATGTGGCTGACCTAAAAGAAAAACTCTTTCATCTGCGTTTTGCCAAATCCTCTCAAAAGTTAGATCAAATTCTGACTCGTCCAGCTTACCCTGCACCAGCTCTCATTCTCACTTCCTCCCCTGAAATCACCGCCCCGGTGGCCCCCAGCCTGACCCCCTGTGCTCTGTAGGCATGCTCCATCGCCTGAACAGGGTGGGCCAGAAACCATTGCCTATGTCCTTGGCACACTTAGTGGCCAGCACTGTGGTCTAGGGTAGGGAACCCGGACAGTGATGAACAGATAGGAGAAGGGCGTGTGTGTATCTGTACGTGGGAAGTGATTCCTGACAGAGTGGATTTCTTTACCAAAATTTCACAACAGGATAGACAATATAGATGCAGGTCATATCTCTTTGTCTTGGTGGATTTAGCCTCAATAATGGCTGTAAAACAGCAAATACTAAATAATAATTATGTTGTATTTATGTAAAAGACTTCAACCAAACACCCTTAGAAAAACACCCTTACGAGAGAAAATATGGCACCTAGGATGTCAGCCTAAATATAGTTCATCAGAAATAACTATTATTGTTTTGTGGGAGTTTTTTCAATCTTTATACTGGCTGTGTCCTATAAAACATCTATATCAAAATACACTGCCTTAGACTTGTAACGCCTGATGCTGGATGGGTCTTATAGTCGGACGCAATGCCTATCTTGAAGGTGGTAAGGTCCATCTCGTCACTAAGCCACTAATGTCCAAATCTATAAACTTATTTAAAACATTGAGTCTGCTTTCCCCAGTCAACACAACAAGCACAAATGCTTTTGACCAGATCCTTATTTGTTACATTTACTCAACAGATATGCATTTCAGCATCTACTATGTGCCTGCTCCTGTTTTAGACATTTAGGACATAGAAGTGAACAGAACAGAAAAAACCTCTTGCCCTCATAGTGTTCATATTCTATTGAGGAAGACAAACAATGAGCAGACATAGAAAAATAGAACAGGGTAAGAGAGGAATGGGAGTGGAGGGCTGGGGGGGGGTTCAACTTTAGCGGTGGTGCTCAAGATAGCAAGATAATGACACTTAAATCAATACTTGAAGGAGGAGGGAGTTAGTGATAAGAATAGTTTCCCCAGTCTTCTGTTTGAAATTTTACATTTGGTTCAGGCATTGAGTCTATGCAGTTGGGCTCACTTAGCACACACATCTCACATTCTCAACTTGCTTTTTTTTGTTTATTTAACAAATATTTATTGATTACATAGGGTGTGCCACATACTGCCAGGCTTTAAGGATATATTAACATAGTCCCTGTAACATATCCCCAAACCTTATTGTGAGGCAGACAAGTGGGTAAAAAGCTTACAATACTACAAGACAGCTAAGCAGACACCATGAGATCCTGAGAAAGGGGACATTAACTTCCCAAAGAATTGAGGAAATCTTCACAGAGGAGATGATGGCATTTCAATTAGATCTATAAAAACACTTATAAAAATCCAAGGTGATAAAAATATTGGGAATTAAGTAGTACCTTGATTCTAACAGACATTAAAGGTGGAGAGGATTACCATTCATAATATTTTCTAGCAATGCTGAAATGTCTAGATTCTTACCATATGAACTATCAGTAATAATAGGGTAAATGTTAAACTTTCTTTAACACTGAGCATCTTCATGTTCTGATCCTTGTCATGTATTCTTATTTCAACTCTCAGGAAGTTTTCTTCAAAGATTGATAGACATATGAACAATTATTGTGCATTTTCAAGCAAAGCCATTAGACTGGATCTCACACAAAGAAACTTTACGCCCGGCCAGGCATGGCTCAGTGGTTGAGCATTGACCTAGGATCCAGGAGATCACAGTTCAGTTCGGTCAGGGCACATGCCCCGGTTGTGGGCTTGATCCCCAGTCGGGGGCGTGAAGGAGGCAGCTGATCAATGACTCTCTCATCATTGATGCTTCTATCTCTCTCTCTCCCTATCCCTTCCTCTCTCTGAAATCTTTTTTTAACAAAAAAGAAAGAAACTTCACTATTTTTTCTAACAGAGGATAAATTTCTATATATGTATTCCATATTTATAATTTTAAAGTGCTTTCATGTTGTATTATTGACTGCTTTACACACAATATCTCCAATGTGTCTTTTAGCTCCAAGATAAAATCTCTACAAGATAGACTTTTCTCTGCCCTCATAGCTAAGTGTTATGATGTACTTTATAGGTCCAGATTATAGCAACAGTTTTGCTTATTGTGGGCATCTAGGAGGATGCCTAAGAACAATCTGTGTGCTAAATAAATGTTCCTTTTCCCTTCAGCCCATGGTCTTTGTATTCTTTAAGACCCAGCTCAACTTAGCAGAACTAGGAATCTTTTTACATCACTCCACACCACGTAGATTGTTCTTTAAATTTTACATAGCTTTCTCTTTGCATCTGCTCTTGCCCACTGACTATCCCATCTCAGCTTTTTTGGGTCTACTCCTAGGTGTCCTAAGGCACTATAATGGATCAACATTTCTCCAGCTCCATCAGGAGTTTGGGTAGAATTCAGGTGCATGACATCTGCTTCGGAATGCTTCTGTGAATTTTGGCCACTGGAGAAAGGGAGTCACTAGGAATAAGGGATCACTATTTTGTTTTTATTTTGTTTTTGTAGTAATTAGGACCCTGATACTCCCAAGCCACCTACTGGGGTTTGTTTGTTCTCTATTCTTGCCAGACCCCAACAAGAACCTGCTCCCGTCTCCCCACCATGTTCTTAAACAGACTTCCCAGGACCACCCCATGGGACCGTGGCACTCATTCTAACTTCATCCAGCAATCCTGGACCTGGTTTCAGTTCCCAAGGTTCCTAGATAAGACCTCCGTCGTACCTTCCCTCTAGTGGATGTGGACAAGCTCTGCCACTACTCGGGCACTGTTTTGTACTCTAGCCCACCCTCACCCTGACCAGAGCAGCAGCTCTTTCCCCATAGTCTCCTAAATTCTTGCTAACTCCCTCTGTGCTGCCTTCCTTCCATCACCATCCACCCACTGTCACCCTACCCTTCTCATCCAGGCTGTTTCTCTCAGGCCAGACAGCTGAGGAGGAGCCTTTGCTTGCAGCCCTGCCCATCCTCAGCACTAGAGGCCAACCCCACCAAGATCTCAGTTTTCCCTCATCACCACGCTGCATTTGTAAACATCAGCTGGAGCCATGAAGAGCAGCCACCCTAGAACCAACTCTAAAACAAATCAAATCTTGGTGTTCATAGATATCCATGAATATTAGTTGAGAGTTTTGCTTTTGTAAAGCAATGTCTTCTGCAAAGGAAGGAGCAGAACAACAATTTTCATGCTAGGAGCTAGGGATCCCCAGAGCTCCTCCACAGTAATTCAGAATGCATTAGTACCACAGTGAAAGCTCTTTCTGTATATATCACCAAGGAAATTTTTAACCCCAAGGGTGTATTTGTTTTTAGAAGAGGATCACAGTTACTATACATGAAAAACATTTTATTTGTATCTCTCGAAGACCGTTGAAGTTAGTGTAAAACACCTGGAAAGCTATTTCTGTAAAGTGATGGTCCTATTTAGAAATGCCACTTCTTTGCGCTTAAAATAATTCTGAGTGAAAACTCTTTTTCAAGAACTACAATTTCTTTTCTTTTCCTTTCTTTTCTTTTTCCCCCAAGAACTAAAGTAGTGTAGTTATTTCCTAATGCAAAGAACTTTAGAATACTTATGATTATTACAATGTCAAAATTATTTGGCATGAATATTTTTATGAGTGAGGGAAAGAATATTGATTTTTCTTAATCTGAGATGAAAATTAAAAGAGAATTGTCATGCTGGCCGACGTGACTCGGGCTGAACATTGACCTATGTGATCCAGGAGATGGAGGTTGCGGCCTCAACCCCCAGTAGGGGGCGTACAGGAGGCAGCCAATCAGTGACTCTCTCATCACTGATGTTTCTCTCTCTCCCCCCTCCCTTCCTCTCTCTGAAATCAATAAAGATTACATATATACATTTTATATATATATATATATATATATATATAAAGAGAGAATTGTCATTTTAAAATGCAAAAGTACTTTGTAACTGATCCACCAAATAATTGATTATACAATGGTGCTATCAGTAGAAGTAGCCCTTAAAATAGGCTACTTTCGCATGGTATGAAATTCAAGGAGGGAAGAAAGTAGTAAGGAAGAAAGTGGATTTGAAATGAGCTTTTGTTTACTTTACAAATTAAGATTTTTAATTTAATAATTTTACTTTATGCAATATTTTATCTTTTGTTTTCTAGAGAAGTTTTTTTTGGGGGGGAAGGGATATTGGCAGGCCGCTATATTCTGATGACCTTTTCATTTAGTAACACTAGCAGTGTCCGGGACATGGAGTAAAAAGGCGGTTGTATCCTAGGAGATGAGGTCAGCTATCTAATGACCATCCAACACACTTCATTGTTTCCTCCAAACAGGCCTGAGTTGCAGAATAGACCATCTTGGCAATAGATGTTTCATTTTCATTTGCGTTGTCTATCTTGAGATAGATACTGGATAAATTGCGTTAAATTTCTTCAGCATGTGAATATATATTAATATATAATTTCTAACTTTGTCAACCTATTTCAGGGTTTGGTGCAGAAAATCATGGTGGCAGGATGCTGCTGGAGGGGTGGCATGAGAAGAGAAGGCATCTCTCTCTCTCTTCTTCCACATTCCAGCAGCGCTCCTCAACGGCTAGTGTGCATACAAATCAGTTGGGGATGTTGATGAAGTGCAGATTCTGATTAAGTAGGTCTGGGATGGGTTTGATATTCTGCATTTCTAACAAGCTCCAGGTGATGTCAATGCTGACGGTCTAGGGACCACACTTTGAATTAGTAAGGCCTAGGAGTCAAAATTGTTCTACCCTAGAGTTAGGAAGTGTCTTGTACAAATTTGGAAAACCTGAATCAAGAAGACCTGGCATGCTTGCATAATATATTTTACAGCTAAATTTTGCTCATTTCAGCTGTTTTCTCAAATTTGTCCAAAATGATTCAGCAAATTTGATTTTTAATAACATGGGGTCAGTCTGCATGAAACTCCTCTATCTATACCAGGATTTTTCCCTGAGGGATAAAGAGCTGCTGTGATCCCACTGGATTTAAACCTGGGAGTCTGAATGTTGCAAATCAATTAAGTGCAGGGAAACTACCCTGGGAGGAGCTGACATCATGAACCATACTTATTTCTAGTGTGAGAATTATTGGCAAAAGCAGAAGGAAATAGAAAATTCTTTGTAGATTTTAATGATTTCCAAAGAGTAATAAACAAAAATAACTCCAGACATGCCATCTAGGGATGTGGGACTGAGGACATATGAAGTTTGCTTTCTAAGAATGGGCCTCAGGAACCAGTTAAGCAGGGTATAACCGAGAGAGAACAGCCTGCACGTTCTGCTATCTCATGGAAAGCATAATGTACAGAGTTGTGATAATAATAACAATGATAAAGATGCAAATTAATAAACTCACCGGTGCAACCACCATTCAAGTACATGTTGGGTAATTTAATTAGCCTCGGCTGCACTTTCTCTGTCAATCCCAAACTTACGGGGATTGAATTGTTAAGTACATTTTTCACTCTGTGATTCTGAGAAGTTTATTTTTACCTGGCAAGTTATTTTAAACGTGAGACAAAGCAGGGCTGCGGTGGTGAAATCACATAGGAAGTCTGCGTTCCTGCTCCCCTGGCCTGGGCCCTGGCTGCCCGGGACCTGGTGCACAAAGAGCTGGTGTGAATTTCAGATCCTGGGTCTGCTCTAAATCATGGGAACTGGAGAAATTAGAAATGACACCATTTACCCAGGGGCCTCTGCTGAGGAGTATTTTTTTTGGAACTTTTACATCAGTCTCAGAACTCACTGGCTTCATTAAGTCACGTGGGCCATTGTGTTAGGAAGGAAGGAAAGAACATGTTATTAGCTAGGGATTTTTTTTCCCTTTGCCCTTCACCACCCTCCTTACTCATTTCATTTCACTGCATGTGGTATTTCCCTCCCCAACCAAGATATCTAGTATATCTTTCGCCTCAAGGTTTTTTATGCAGCAACCTATGGTCACTCTCCTAGCTCATGCTCTGAAGAATTATATTTCTTCATATGCACATGATTTTGGAAGCCAACTCTGTGCAATCGGTTGTGAGACGGTTCTATGGGTCATCATTTAACTTCCCTGTTGATATTGTCTTTTCTTCTCTTGCCCACATCTTTTTATTTCCCTTTCCCTTTAAAACTTACATTTTCAGAGCAAGGGAAGAAATTATGAGAAGTCATGTGTGTGTTTAGGAAGAGGATTGTCGTTGAAACTGATATGTCTAGTCGATAACAAAAACTGTCCTAGCCTCCCATGGATCACAAGCCCCAGGGCTGGGAAGAACAAAGCCATCCTCAGAGAGGAGTGGGGAGGGGGGCAGGGTCATTCTCAGCCTCTCTTCCCCGTGGCACCAGCCAGAGCCCACAAACCATTTTAACATCCTCTGGCCCTAGGAGATCAAGGCGGGCGCTGTTTGGAAAGTTCTCTTCAGGGCTGAGTTAAATATTCCAGTCTTTTGTTTGTCCTAGTGGCTTTCCCCTGCCTTTTCCTGGGATATTCAGCATAGTCTGAGTCAAAGGAAGCTTCTGGGCCCCATTTTTTCCCATTTTGGTTTGGTTTGGGTGAAGGCCTTCCTTCAGCATTCCCGACTTGCTCAGGATCTCCCTCTCCCTGGTGTAAATTTGGTCCTTTTCTAGTAGTTGAGAGTAAGAAGAGACCCCTTTCTCTACATTGAGGACCCAGTTCACCTCCAGGTCAAAAGGCAGCTTTAACAATAGTTTTGAGAAAGCCCCTGGGGGGCTTGTGAAAATTTTGCCCAGTTTGTGTATTTTGAAAAAGTGGGGGGGAAATAAAGTTTTAGGTCTAGGGAAGTAATCATGACCCAGAGAGAGATATATTATTGCCAAAATTAACATGAATGTCTGAAAAATATATTTCACCTAAATACATCATGGTTAATGATATTATTTCTTAAATTGCCAGTAATAAAATACCCATCTAAAAAATAATACAAGTCTGGGGGAAGGTTGGGGACAGTGGAAATCAGGGGGAGTGATTGATGAAAGAGTTATAAAAATTGACTGAAGTGATGGTTGCACAATTCTGTGAAAACACTAAAACATATTGTACTTTATAGGATCACCTGGAGAGCTTTGAAATTTTACTAAGGTCCAAACCCCACCCAAGACCAAGTGAAACGAATGGGGGCAGGAAAGAGCTCATTGTCCCAAAATTGTAAATATTCTCTTTTTTAAAAACTTGAGTTGAACATTTAATTTAAATGATTCCAAAATCATAATGTAAAAAGCCTCGCTTCTAGGCTTCTATTCATCCACTTTGTTCCCTGCCCCCAGACGATACAGAGGTAACCACTTGATTAGTTTTTGCATATCTTTCAAGTGCTCATTGCCATGAACCAGTGGTTCTCAAACTGACTAAGCATCAGGATCACCCCCAGGGCTTCTGATTCAGTAGGTGTGAGATGAGGCCTAGAAGTCTATTTCTACCTAGTTTTCCTATAGAACCACTGAACAAAAAAGGGGGAAGGAATCAGGACAAAGAGAAACCGCTGATGGGAATGAGAATGGAGGGTAGGGGGACTAATAAATTAAACAAGCCCCTGAGGTTGGTAGGGAGGGTTTAGAGAAGCAATGGGAATAGGGTGGTTAAGAAAGATGTGCCATCCTTGGGCAACCTAGTGAAGGGAGAGCAAGACTCAAAATATTGAGAGACTCGAGGCTGGAGAGATCGTCACATCACACATTCTGCACTATCCAATATGGCAGCCACTAGCCACGTGCGGCTACTGAGCATTTGAAATGTGGCCAAAGTGACTAAGAAAATACACTTTTAATTTTATTTATTTGAAGTTGAAAACAAAAAGCTGATGCTTGATTCAGTGAATGGAAAACTTTTAATTACAGAACAACTTGGTATGTGAATCTATTGGAAGTGTAGCTATGAAGCTCTCATGGAAGCAAGGCTGTTGAAGGTTGACAGATATAATGACAGCAGGTCAAGGAATTCTACAAGTGCATTATTTAACATACTAACCAGAAACTCCAGGCTCAGGCAGAAAATAACTAAAGCCAAACTTGGAGTGAAGGCAGTAGATGATTGTGAAAGATCAAGGGATAGAGTGAAGATCACAATGTGAACAAAGAACAAGCATTTGTTAACTGTAAGATGACAAGAGAAGTGGAAGAGGGGTCAGGGGTATCATCTAACAGAGAAATTTCTAAGTTTGTATTATTGTAGTGGAACAACTGCAAGTGGCAATGGAGACCAAGGGATGACTGTAAGTGGGTAGCTGAGTTTGGAGTTGACAATGAATGGTGGAGCCAGCCTACTGCACTGTTAACATGATTGCTAGAGAATTTGAGGATGATAGCTGGTAAAAAGAGAAAGAAGAGCCGCTAGGTGCTGCAGGTAGAAGAATGGCCAAGAATTGGTTGGTGGCTGTGGTCAGGAAAGGGAAGGGTAGAAGTGAGCCGATGGTCAGAACTCCGAAAGAGAAGATGTGAAGGGCAGACACGAGAATGATGTGGGAAGCAAGGAATATGCTTTTTCATAAAGCCACTCTGAACTTTCACTATCAAGTGCAAGCTTTCCCTCTTTTGAATCCTGAGGCATTTTGCACTTATTTGATGAATGTTGTGTATGCTTTGAACGGTGGCTATTTATCTACTCACCTAACCACTTCCCCTACACCTCATCCTCTCAATTCCCCTCTGACACTCACACATACTCTATCTGAGAAGTTCTTTGGCACAATGGGTTCCTCTTTTATTCCAGTTTCTGGATATCAATCAATTCACATTGAATTAAATTTGATCAAGGTCCTTCTAAATAAAAAAATATAGAGGCTGGATCTACAAGTTTAGGTGGAAATTAGAAGAATGACTATAGCAAAACTCATGGAGCTCCCTCCTCTATGTTGTCATGTTTATTATTTTGGTCCAAGATTTGAGCGTAGACATCCTTAGGCAAATAGCACAAAGGTGAGCCACAGTTCATCACTACAGATTTTTACGCAGAAGAAACCTAGTGGCAATGTGCAGGGTGGATTCATGATAAAGACAGGACCCAAGAAGAATGGTATAAGCATCTCAGTATCATTCACTCAGCATCTTTTTGTACAAGGTACGGTGCTCAACTCTGCAGAAATCCCTGGGTGCAGCACCAAAGGTGCAATGTAGAAATAGGAGATAAAAATGGGGAGGCAGGAAGGAGAACAGTGAACCCCAATATCCTGGTCCTTGTACCAGTGCCCAATAGTTGACTTGATTGTTACATTAGTAGCACTAACTAAAAATCCCAGAACACAGAGAGCCCAATAAAAGAAGTTAGCATCCTACATAAGGACAGCAGTTTTAACACCATGACCGATATTTTAAGCCCTGAGTACCCAGAGGTCATGGCTTTACATGCCAGGAATGGATCAATTACGCAAATATAATGGTAATGCAGAGCATGTGCTCGGAGCAACGTGTCAGTCCATGTCATACTGGATGTCCCAGAGACTGCACATGACATATGCCAGGACATCCGAAATGCTAACATTGACTTCCGCCTTACTGAACTTCACATCCTCTCAAGGATAATTAACAATTTGGTAAAATTGAGTTTGAAAAGAGGGGAAACAAAGACAAAATTTTATTTACTCTTTTCCTTCTCTCTCCCTAAGATCTGGTTCCCTCTGAGCTCCTTGCAGTTCAAGTTCATTCTGTAAACAATCAAGTCTTATTTTACTCTTGAATTTGGGGTAACTTTCTAATTTGGGGGCCTTCTGCGATTCCCCTATCTACATTTGCATAACCTGGACCGTCAGCAGGAAAATGCAGCCTCGTGAATTGTTCGTGGGGCTCTGGGAAGAGCGTGGCAGCACTCGGGACGTGAAATGGAAAAACTTTGTTGGCCTGGAGAGGCCTCCATTTGGGGCTGCAAATTCAGATACTTGGAGCCAAATCATCATTCCATGTGACTCCAGGGGAGCTTTGGTCAGTGTGTAATTCAGTGTGGCTTGGGCAAGGAAAAGACAGAAGAACACGAAACTGCCAAGTTTGAGGCCTATTACGCAGTTGTGACCTGACCTAGAATACGGTGCCGAGTTGTGTGTGGGTAACTCAACCGTAAAAAGGCAGCTGTGGTCTTATTAGTCGTGAACTTGAGACCATTTTAGTTGAAGATGAATTGCCCCTAAATGATTGATCTGGTATTTTGGAGGAAATGCTGTTCTCTCTGCTTCCCCCGAATGGAGACACTAACCAGACCCTTGTCCCACACCCAGAGCCTTATTTGTGGTGTGGCTCGTACTATGGCCTGCTGGGGAATGATGACCTTGGACTGACAGTTCCCCTTTAAGTAGCAAACTTACGTTTTTCATCTTAACTTGATATGCCAGAGGCACTGAATAACAGCCTATATCCTTTCACACACCACATGTCTGTGCCAGGTTTAAGCTGATAAAAGCTGGAGGGAGTGTTTTCTGAGTGGTCTGACTGAGGCTGGAAATGGGGATATTCAATAGGAGACAGAAAGCCCTCCTTTTCTGCCCTTAGGCCCCCTTGAAGAAAATCATAGATACGCTCTGTGAGCTGGACTCAAAGTAGCTTAAAATTTCAAGCCAAGGGAATTGTCCCTCCCCTTTCTTTGTGAGGTTTTGCAGCAAAATAACCTGTTTGCTGGAGAGATTAGATTTGTCAGCTTCAGCATTGCATGCGAAGGTCTGACCTTGAGAATTATGGGGCTCTCAGGAAAATCAGCAGTGGAAGAAAAAAGCAAGCTCACATCTGATAAGAACCCCGAAGTCGTGAGCAGGGGCAAAGGCGAGCACAGCCTACCAGCTTCTGTCTTCTCCAGAGCCACAGAAAAATCAAGATCTGAGAGCAGATGGGAAAGATTCCGCCCAAACATGGTACCCTTTTATTTGTGTTTTAGAAGAAAAAGAGGTAGAGCATGGAGTTTCTTCCTATGTTGCTTCCTAACCAGGACATCCACGCTGAGTTTTCTTCTGAACCTTCTTACGCTTTGGCCAATCCAGGCTTTGTGGGGAGTCTGGAGAGTAAACCAGCAGGACTGGGGTTACTTTCGTCCTGAAAATGCAGATTATTCCCGGGTGTGAGCTCTAAGGAATCAATCAGGTATTTGATGAGAATAAAAGCCTTGGGAATAATATAGTTTGTTTAGATAGCAATTTGATTACTTACAGAACAGTGGCCCCTGTTGCTTCATTTGATTCTCACGAAAGCCCAATGAAGTGGATCTCCCAGGTGTTGTTATTTCCCAATTTGACAGATGAAGAAACTGAGCCCCCGCTGATTCTGTAACTAGCCAGAAATCCTGGACGTACTTGGCAGAGCAGGTGTGGTCTGAAGATCTTGTCATTCCATCTAGTTCCCTGCCAAAGTCTTATCTCAGGCTGCAAAATAACAAGCGGTGATGAGTGACTCATGGCATCCTCTGGTGTCATGCATTCATCTGTGACCCTTGCTACCCCTGTGGTCCCTCAACTGGGTTAATAATAACATCTTCCTTCTGGCTACCGAAAGCCTCACCCCCAGCAATCCATCAAAATCCTTTCTAGCGGTATCTTCTTGGCAGACCATATTGGACCGGACCCTATTGGACTGGAGTGGATTTCACTTTCCATGTGATAGAAGCCAAACTGTTAATTAAGAAGTCCACCAAGGGGTCCCATCTTCCTCACCTGTCTCCTTTCCTTGCAAACACACACTGTCAGGTGATGCTTTTCACTACCAGTCACCAAGCAACCTTGCTCCTTTTAGTCTCTGCATGTGATCTAAAACTAGAAATAACCATCCATTACCTGGGTGGATAAGTGTACACCTGTACATACCTTTACCTTTTTGGCTAGTTTAGGGAGGTTTGGGGGATCCTTAGAAAAAGAGTTTGTCTGTTTGTTTGTTTTAAACACAGAAAACTTTCATAAGCACAGATATGCAAGGGCCTTGTACCGGTGGCTTTCTCTGCCTGGAATATTCTGCCTCCACATACCCAAATGGCTCTCCCCCTCACCTCCTTCAAGTCTTCATTCCAATGAGCCTCTTCACCCCAACACCAGCCTATTTAAAAATCTCAACCCACCCACCTCTACTCTATATTGATACCACTTACCTTGCTATACCTTTTCTTTTTCCACAGCATGTATCACCTTCTAAAATACACCCATCACCTTCTAAAAATAAGTAAAATATAATTTACTTATTTAGTGCATCTTTCGTTTATTGTCTGTCTCTTCTTCCCAAAATCAAGTTCTCAGAGGGAATTAAGTTGGGTTTTTACTGCTCATTGTTGTATCCCAAATGAGTATAGTAGTACCTGGCACATAGTAAGTGCTCAAAAAATGTTTATTGAAACAAATTTTCTTCCTCTGTGAATCTCACCTCCCTTCTTTAGCTTTCGAGATTGTTCACATGAGCATCTTTATCAATCACTAGTCTCTTTACACCAAATACCCTCATATTCACACGTGTATTGTCTACCATGCCAATGAATGACAGTATCTTTGAGGCATCAATAGAGCATTTACGAGGGGCATCAAATGACCAAAATGTATCCCAGTTCTGAAGATATAGGAGTTCTTCATTCAGCCACATTTGCTTAGGCCTTGGAAAAGCTGCTTCTGGGGCTCCAAATCACATCATACCAAGAATTATTGTTTCCAGTGCATAAAAACTAGGTGCCAGTTTTCATATCTTGATAAACTATGATGTGCTTCACCTCCTCCATCCTTCATGACCCTTCTCCCTCTTCTCTACTTTCTTTCACAATAATTGCCAGCACATGTGTATTACACAGAATGCCACCTGTAGGTCAGTGGATATCACTGGGTAAAAGTAACAAAAGGAAAAGCTATTCAACTTTTGTTAACGTAAGGACAGAATACAATGTGACAGAGGCATGTGGATGATGGAGGCACATAATGGACCATACCAGCCATTGTCTGTATTAGCTTGTAAAATTTTTTCTACCAAATGAAACAGTCCCTACAGAAACAATTTGTAGAGGGAAAAAAAAGATCATGCAAAACAGCACCTCCTTCAGTAAAGGATTGAATAATTCACAGAGAGACGCATATCTGCCAAGCTAATCAGAATATTAATATTGGCTAATTTGAGCATTGCCTTCCCAGTGGGGCGATCTACTTAGGAAGCCAAATAATGAATTGAAGACTGCAAGATAAATGTAAATTCAGAGAATTTACACTGGTTGTGTCTGACTGGCAGCAGTGATACCCCAACTCCAGTAACTAGAGAAATGGACAGTGGGCCAGATGTTCACACCAGTGGTCACTTGGTCATACAACGGCCATAGATAGTGGTATTGGTTGCCAGCGTTAATTCTTTTGTTCTTGACTTAATGATAACATCACACTTTTGTTATACTCATCACCCTTTTTCATTTTAATATGTATGTGGATTTTTCTTACATGTTTCCATTTACAAGCCCCCTGTTTACTATATAGGAGGTATGCTTTATGCTTGTTGCTAACTGGTGACGATAGGCAGTCCCTTTCCTTCCCAGGTCCCCATTTGAGTAAGGAGAATATGGGGTGGATTTTTTTCAACACATATCTTGAATACAAGTATCCAATGAGATTAGAGATTGTGTTACTACTGCACACTATACAGATTAGTTCATTGTGATTCACCTCAACCAGAGAATTCACCATTCTGACACTCACCTATATACTATGTTTCTTCTAATTTTTGATACCAATCTACATGATAATTGTCCCTGTACTACATGGTCTAATGTCTTCAGTTCCTTAAGTATAGCACAAATATTTACACATTTAAGATGTATGCAAGTATGCCTTTGCCTCTATATGTATCTGCCTAGATCCTAAGTGTGACATGAAATGTAAATATCATAAATGAAAAGATTGACAGATGTGACCACTGTCAAATTAAATATACTAGAGGCAGAAGAGATACTATGACATGATAAAAGTTAACAAAACAGATCTTGTCTATTGCAAATAATCCTCCAACGAACATAGGGATGCATATATCTTTTTGAATTAGTGTTTTGGATCTTTGGATGAATACCCTAAATATTCATCTGTAGACAATTGGATAAAGAAGAAGTGGTGCATTTTTACAATGGAATATTACTTGGCCATAAAAAAGTTGAAACCTTACCATTTGTGACAGCATGGATGGGCCTAGAGGGCATTAGGCTAAGCAAAATAAGTCAGACAGAGAAAGACAAATGCCATATGACTTCACTTATATGTGGAATCTAAAGAACAAAATAAATGAATGAACAAAACAGAAACAAACTCGTGGATACAGAGAACAAACTGATGGTTGCCAGAAGCCAGGGAGGCTGGTAGGCTGGGTGAAAAAGTAAAGGGATTAAGAAGTACAAATTGGCAGCTACAAAATAATCATGGGGATGAAAGTACAGCATAGAGAATATATAGTTAATAATATTGTAATAACTATATATGGTGCCAAGTGGGTACTAGACTTATGAGGGGATCACTTCATAATTATATAAATGTCTTATGACTATGCTGTAAACCTGAAACTAATATAATATTGAATGTCAACTGTAATCGAAAAATAAAAGAAATTTAAATTTAAAAAAATAAATGTTATATTTACCACTTTAAAAAAGTTAACAAAACATGATATGTTGGGAGAAGAAACCTCCCACATATTTAACAAATTAAACTTAATTGATATGGGAGGAAATATTCACCATGACTATATGTTACTATCCCCAGAATACAAAGTAACTTGTTAATCAACAGACAACAAGACAGATATCAGAGAAGAGCAAAGGACATGAATAGAACTTAAAAATAAGAACTTCAAATGGCCAAAAATGCAAGAAGTCTCTCAATCTTACTAGTGACCACAGACATGTGGTGTTAAAAATGAGATTCTGTTTTTTATCTTTCGGGTTGGCAAAAACTTAAAGAGATTGATAATATGTATGTTGAAAAGTGTGTGTAGAAAGGGGCAATCTCATAACACAGCTGGAGTATAATTGCAATGCTTTTAAAGAGCAATTTGACAATTCTTATCAAGCTCTTAAACACAAGAACCTTTGAACTGGCAATTCTATTCTATCTATCTTAGAAGAATATTCTCAGAAGAACATAGGGATATTCGAATAAATGCATTCATTGCAGTATTGCTTGTAATAGCAAATTCCTCTTCCCATAAATGTTTATCATAACTCACATGATACAGCCAGAAAAGAAATCTATTTAGCCATTAAAATGAAAGAGCAGATCTATATGGATTGATGTGGGACAACGTCCACATTATACAGGGTGTCCTAAAAAAATGTGTACACACTTTGAATGATTATACAGTCAGTGTGTATTAACATACAGTTCATTTTCAATATTTAAATGCATCTACAAAAATGAATACCTTTTTTGTCAATGCCTGTTTTCAAACTGATGACCGTTCTGGTCCAGGCACTGCTGATAACTCGAAGTAATGGAATCGCAAACATCAAGAATAATTTCATTGGGTATTTGTGCACCCTCAATTCATCAGCTGTTGAAGGTTTTGTCCCATAAACTTTTATGCATCCCCATAAAAAATATTCTAGTTGCACTTTAGGATAAATTTTCTTTGTTCAAAGCTTAGTCTGACTTCATCCATTATTTCAAATTGGTTAAACCTGAAAAGGAATGAAAATTAAGCGAATTATCAGCTTCTACAAATTGGGTGGATTCAATAACAGAAATTTATTGTCTCACAGTTCTGGATGCCAGAAGTCCAAAAATTCTGGGTTGGTCCCTTCTGACAGCGGTGAGGGAGAATCTGTTCCATGCCCCTGTCTTGGCTTTTGGTAGCCTGGAGCATTCCATGGTTTGTGGATGGCAGTCTCCCTCTATTTGTGTGTCTCTGTATATGAATTACCCCTTTTTATAAAAACATAGCCATATTGGATTAGGGCACACCCTAATGACCTCATCTTAATCATCTGCATAGACTCTATTTCCAAATACAATCACATTCACGAGTACTGAGAGTTAGGTCTTCTTGTGGGGACACAATTCAACCCATAGCACTAATTCTGTAGTGGAAACAATTAAGAAAAGCCAATCCATGCTCTTCATTTTCCCACTGCCTTCTTTGCTTGCCCTCTATGTTTACGGCAATGGCTCCTTTGTGAAACAATACCTGAATCTGGTGCCTTCTTCCACCCTTTCTCCTGTCCTTTCTCTCCACCAGCTACTCAACCCATCAGGTGTAACACTGTTTATACTGTTTCATGAGCAACTTCTTGATCACAAATCCATGAGTGTGCAGGACACGAGAATTTTTATCAATAATTATGGGGAATTTAGAGCATCTGCACTTCTCCTAAGGGTATCAGGTCAAGAAATATTACATGTATTCCAGCTCCTTGGAAAGCTTTATTCAAGCCCGTTTCCCTTTTCTCACTAATCCCTCATAATGCCCCAGTTTCATAATGTGATTTAGTGAAATTAAACTCAAACAGCCCCAAATTACATAATTAATTACATTTGGCTTCAATTACATTGACTAATTGATCCAAGCCTGCTCCAGGCTACCTGCAGCCTGAGGTGGAATGAGGCAGGTGGTGAGGGCTCATTAGCTTAGTAGTTCATGTGTGTTAGCTAATTTGATTTTTAAAATTGTTGTAAATCTCAGAGGGATCATACCATAAGTCAGGTGAATCTCACTTGTTCCAAGTACTCCATGTTATATAGGTTTTCTCGATCCCTCATCAAGGGCCTCTCATTATTTCTCACCTGGACAGTAGCCCCTACAGTCAGGTCCTTCCTACTCTAATGCATTCTACCCAAGCCCAATTCATTTTCCTGACACAGAACACTAATCAATGGTGATCCTGAGCTGGGACTGAGGAAAGGGAGCAGTTGTGGGTGCAGGAGAAATGATGGTGCATCCCCTGAGCACAATCTCCAGAAGTTGTGTCTTTTCAACAATTTATAAGGGAGTGTTTGGATGAGATGATTATTGAGAACTGAAGACTCTGAGGATATGACTTTAAAGCCTAGCTACTCAGAGTGTCCTCCCAGGAGCACCAGCAGCAGCACCTGGTAGTTTTCTAGAAATGCAGAATCTCAGGCCTCATCAAAGGCTATTGAATTGGATTCTGAATTTTAACAGGATCCCTGGGTGGTCTGCAAGCATTTAAAAATTTTTGAGACATCCTGCTTTAGAGAAAGTTTTGAGAAAATAAAGGGTCTGTCTGTTCACATGTGAATCTCACATCAGTGGTCAGACTACGAATGCTAAAGAGAAAGCAATCAGAAAGAGAAATGTTCATTTTATGCACATACTCTCCCTGTCACCATCCATTTCCCACCCTCCTTCCAGGTTTGCTCCCTCATGCAAAAACCTGCTATGCTTCTGACTATGATCACCCCTCTTTTCACAAACTCTGTATTCCCCCAAATCTTCAATCTGACATTCTCTATTGTGTTCCCAATCTAACTTTCTCACTGTATTGCCTCTTACTATTTTTAGTTTACACTTCAGCCCAGAGGTATCCTTGGACAAACACCATGTATTCCTCCTTATTGGATTTACTGAACGTAGCTTTCTCACACTCTCTCCTAACCGGGACGTCCCTTTCCATAAAGCCTTTTCAAAGTTCCCCAATCAAAAATGGCCTCCCTTTGAATCCTTATAAAATTATATACATCTCTTAAACTGTCTTTATTATAGGCATTGTCTCTCTACTAGACTGGACCAGTGCAGTGCCCAATACATTGTAGGTGATTAATAATATAATCAGAAAACTGACTGACTAAATGAATGAATCTGTGAAGTCAGGGTCTCACCAGATTACTTCTTTAGACCAGTTAAGTCTTAAGAACTATGATTCTATTTATTTTCTAATTGCTGAGGTGTGAACATTCAGCTCCTTCTCACATTATACTCTCAGGCAGTGAGTAGACTCTACTGAGGACACTTGCTTGAATCAAAAACACAAGATAATGTCAGTCTTCTTCCACCTATATGAAGCCCAGACTGGTGTTGGCTCCAGATGCTCCTAGGCAGAGGCAACCTTTGGATGATTTGTGTATTGAGAATCCTTCTAGCTCACCCAGATACTGCAGGCCAATCAGCTTTCAGGACATAAATTCACCCAAATAATATTCTTCTTAATTCAGAAAAGATTTCAAGGGAGCATTGGTAAGGAAGACTACAAGATGTTTCTAGCCAGAGCCAGAAGATGAGATACCCAAACTATGTGCGGTGACCATTTCCAGAACTTCTCATTTGGACTTCAAAAATAGCATTTCCAGGCATGAACCTCAGGAACAGAGCTTGTTTTATAAAATTACATCATGTTAATTTCACCTTCCCCGATACTGGCATGGTGCGTCATGGTCCAGATTATACCATTTGGATGCTGACCCAACTCCTAGCTTCCCGTTTAAGAATTATTAGTATTGGTTTTCTTTGCTTAAGCAACACTTCAAAGGCTATGTAGCTTTTAAGAAACTATTTGTAATGTGAATATCAACATCATGGATAACGAAATCAAATTTTATGTGGAGAGCTCAAGAGTTTATATATCTAAATTAAAAGTGATTGATAAAATGTAGTTTAGGGTTTTTTTATGTTGTGGTAACCTATACATAACATAAAATTTACCATTTTAATCATCTTTAAGGGTACAGTTCAGTGGCATTAAGTATGTTCACATTACTGTGTATCCATTACCACCATCCACGTGTAAAACTTCTTCATCTTTCCCAACTGGAACTCTGTACCCCTTAAACACTAACCCCCCATTCCCCTCTTCCCCAGTCTCTAGAAAACGCCATTCTACTTTTTGTTTCTATTAATATGATTATTCCAGTTACCTCATATAAGTGGAACTATACAATATCCATCCTTTTAGCACAGTATCTTCAAGGTTCATCCATGTTGTAGCATGTGTCAAATTTCCTTGCTTTTTAAGGCTGAATAATATTCCATCGTATGTATATGCCACATTTTGTTTATCCATTCATCTAATGAAGGACCCTTGGGTTGCTTCCACCTTTAGTCTACTGTAAATAATTCTGCTGTGAACATGGGTGTCCAAGTGGTAGTTTAGGTTTTTAAGACAAATTATCATTTTGAACATGGAGTCAATGTGTTTGGAGAGGAAACACAAGCTATAGAGTTTATAATTCCATTGATTAAAAGTCAAAACTTACATTGATGCTGATCATTCACCAGGTAGAGATAATTCTAACTATCAAAGTCTCCAGTCTATGTGGCATATATTACCCATTAATGTGAAAAGGAAATCTAAGTAAATGGGGTTGTGTGGCTTTCACTTGAGCACTGAATATAGTTAAGATGATCTCTTCAAGCAAAGATTGACATTTAATTTAAAAATAGATTTCTAATCAAATCATTACACTTAAAACAATCCTACATGATTTAGAGTTACCAAAGCTGAACAGATCTTAATTTAAAATCCCTTTTCTCAGTTTTCATTTTGACTTCCTGAAGATTCTTCCCAGTAGCCCTACCTGGGAGCTGCTTCTTGTATCTTGTGGTATTTGGAACAAGGGTAATTTTCTTTGACCACATTCTATATCATACTTATCCACCTTATGCTGCTAGATTTGTTCAGAAAGTGGATGTGGTATTAATGGGATGCAGTCCTATTGACAATAATAACAGCATGGATTGCTAACCACATGATAAGCTCAAGATGCATATTTGAATTGGCTGTATTTATGTTCCAGATGCAAGATGATTATCTGACAACAGAGGCAAGATGATTTAATACATAAGGCCCAGGGGCAGGAATGAGGAAATCTGGGTTTTATTCCTGGCTTCATCACATAGGTCATGTATACATGAGTGGAGATTTTGTAACTGCATTGTTCTTGTTGACTCCAAACTGTTTCCTGCCCTGCTCCTGCCGCCAAGAGTGTTTTACTTTGTTTAGTTATAATACCATTGCTTCTCTCCATTTCCCTCCTACTTCTTTCCTCACCCTCCCTATTTCTTACTAAACTGTATTAACTCTGTATTACATAAGTGATACATAAATGCATTATATTACTTTTGTAAAAGTTTTAGATAATGTTGATTCTCCCTTAATGCTCTTTTTTTTTTTTTTTTAAATCCCAGGCACTTCTCCATCTCTTATTTTTAATCTTGTTCTTTTTCTCTTCTGCCTTTATTTCCTGATTGTAGAGACTGGCCCTGTTTCTGGCCCACCCTGCTTTTCATATCTACACCAGCTTGAGTGCCACGTACCACCATAAAATCCTCTTCTAAAATATGCCATGGCACACTTCCTATTCCCGGCCCAGCATGTAAGAAGTTTGAAAGCTGTCTCTCTAGCCTAACAATAAGTCACAAGTGAGACAAACTGAAAAATTAACAACTCTTCTTAGATCTATCAGGGAAGTGAGGTCAAAGGGCAAATCGCTTCTCCCAAAGTTGGAGAGACCAACAAGTGAATACAGAAAATTACTTGAGCAGGATTCCACAAGTAGCGAGCTCCATGGGAACCAGGGACGGGGTAGGGAAACCTGTAATTGATGAACTGACGGAAGCTGCATGTCAATAACTCTTGAGATTTAAATGGGGGGGAGGGCAGTCATAGAGGAGCCCCCATACTTTGTGAATTTTAGCCCCCAGGAGCTCTACCAGGAATACAGGTAATTTTGGAGAAAAATCCCCTCATGTTTCCAATGGCGGGGGGGGGGGCATTTTGAAACATAGCCAGAGCATTCTATTCTCAACAAGCTCTGCCCACAGGAGAAGTTAACCACAGCCTAGCCTGCTAAGGGTTTGTCAGAGACTAACCTACCTGGGGAAAGGGAAGTACCCAGCTCCTGCTGGATCTAGACTTCATGAGAAGTAAGGGAAATACTCAGCTCCAACCCTTTCTGGTCTCCCATGTGGAGGAAGGGAAATACCAAATTCCAGGGTGGAGCTAGAGAAATGAGAAGCGTGTGTAGAGCTCACAATCCGGAGGTACAGGCTTAAGACTGAGACCTAATCATAGATCTGTAGACCACTTCCCTCCTCCCTCAACTCATATCACTAAAGGCTTATTTACAGCAGTTCTTTTTGTCCAGTATAACATGTCTGGCTATCAAAAAAAAAAAAAAATTATGAGACATACAAAGAGGCAAAAAACAGAGTTTAAAGAGACAGAAAAATCATCAAAACCAGACTCATATATGGCAGAAATTTTGTAATTATCAGACCAGGAATTTAAAACAACTATGATTAATATGCTAGGGGCTGTAATGGATAAAGTAGACAGTGTACAAAAATGGACACTGTAAGCAAGAGGTGGCAATCCTAAGAACCAAAAAGAAATGAATGCATCTAACAGATAATGGTTGTTCAAAATAATAACTATGGGTTTATTATTATGTTGATACATATACTCATGTATGCTGACATATAAATAAAATGAAAGACAAAAATGATACAAGGGATGGGAGAGGGAAATTAGGATTACTTTGCTATTATAAGGTATTCACAGCACCCATAAAGTAGTAGAGTGCTATTTGAAAGCAGACTTGTCCGGCCAGGCATGGCTCAGCGGTTGAGCATCGACCTAGGATCCAGGCGATCGAGGTTTGACTCCTGGTCAGGGCACATGCCCAGGTTGCGGGCTCGATCAATGACTCTCTCATCATTGATGTTTCTCTCTCTCTCTCTCTCCCTTCCTCTCTCTGAAATCAATAAAGATATCTATATATTTTTAAAAATAGTTCAGTGTGCTCAATGTCCACCAGGTTTGGATGGTTTTTAGCCTTTTCTAAGAAAGGGTGCCCTCATCATCAGTGAAATTAAGACCATGGAGCAATCCTCATTAGCTTTAAACAAATGGTTAATCTAAAATAAGGAACGGTCTATATAACACTGAGATGCCCTAATCAGAGAGTTAAGAAGGATGGCCCATTAAGCTTTGCTTATACACACTCTCTGTTAACTGGGAGTTAATATTACTAAGTGACCACTGTGGAAACATCTCAAGACCTGCCTTAGCCATCTCTTTCCATACAGAAGAGTTAACTTACGTGAGCTCTGATGTTGTCATAACTTTCAGGCATGCTGGGCCTCTATGGCCCGGCGAGGACGGAGAAAGTTATAAATCAGAACTAGAAGTGACAAGGTAGCTCTACTGCGTAACTAAGGGCCTTGACCGATATTTAAATTTAGGATGTGACTAGGAGTAATGGTGACCCCAGGTCTCATTCCAAATTGCAACAATATTAAAAAACCTGATCTCAGACTAGGAGCACCACGGCAACAGAATTTAGGCAGCAGTAACATGCAAAGGTCAGCTGGTAGCATCTTGGTTCTTTGGGTTCCACACTAAGAGGGAGAGTGTTCTTTCACACCATCCAGTTGAAGCTGGATTTACACCTATGGGAAGGGGAACAGAAATGAGATCCGGACCTTGAGGAAAAGATGGTAAGCGCTAGACGGATTGTCAGGGCTCCAGGCCTGGCAGGAAGCTGGAAGGAGTGAAAATCAGCAGCCAAGATGAAAATCTAACCTCCAGTCCAGGAACATGTTTCGGGGGTGTGAAGGAAGGCTGCAGCTAAGATAGTGATAAAGGGCTTCCTGGGTATCATGTGGAAACTGGAACAGTGTAGGGAAGCACAGGTAACTAGGAATAATAGTAGCAAGTGCTTCGAAACCCTCCTACTCTAACGCTGAGATCGCTAAACTGGGATCCATATGTGGGCCTCGGGGCTCCCCTGGATATGCGCAGAATATTTGTGTGTATGCATATGTGCAGCTTTTCATCTGATTTTCAAAGTAGTTTGTGTTAAAAACAAACAACACGTTTATAACCACTGGATTGGGTGAAGTCCATACAGACGTCATTATTTGGTACTTACACTAATGAGACGGAGATATATCCCATATTTACTACTTTTAACCTCAAGAATAAGACAGGTAGTGATTAATGAAATCACAGCATTTTTATATGTTGCTAATCTTAATTTCCAAAGAAGACCCATCTGGCATGGCAGTGAGAACCACCTGCCTTCAATGGTGCCACCAAAGAGGCACCACCAGGCATCCTTCAAGACCACCTCCTGGTGTGTGACTGCCCCTCTTTTTTCTTAGTCTAATGTTTCTATAACTTATACTAAAATGCATCCACAGAAGTGGTTCGGAAACTCCGATTTGCAAAGGGGTGCCAGTCTGACAAGGTTTTCTGGTCCATGTTGAAATGAGGACACCAGGGAAAATGTAGTGAGTTTTCTTTCACAAAGCTAAATTGATTCCATTTAAATAGCAAACCTATTATTCTGATATGGCAAAAAAATTATGCCATTTATTTGGTGTTAAAATCATTTCTTGTATGTGTTTATTGATGGTGATAGTTGATGATGGTTTGCTCTTTGGTTTTTATTCTGCTTGATCTATGTTGGTCCTCAATTTCATAAAAACGTTTTCTAGTCCATGAAATCAAAATCATGGAAATAGGTTTCTGATGGACTCAACAGCAATGCATCTAGCCTATAAGTCAATGCTACAGTCATCTCAAGTGGTTGTTTTCCTACTCTATGACTCATGACTACTCATTTGACTGTTTTTCCAGAGTAGACTTGGGACTAAAATAGGAAGGATAGTCTGGTTTATTTATTTGTTAAATAGCTAGCTGGATTAGACAATTAGAATAGCATTTGGAACTTAGTAGGTGCTCAATAAATGCTTGTTGAAATGGATAAAATTGAATTGTGCAAGGTATAGAAGAAACCCACGCCCAGTTCCCTAGAGACCACTGTGAGTTATACCCAGATAACTGCACCCCAGCAGAGAGCTACTCACTTCCTGCAGTTGGAAAGCAGCTTTTATAAAGGGCTGAGGCATTAGAGTGAGAATCAGTGTAAGAGAATCTTAGTTCTGATTTTATTACTGACTTACGTATTTTGTGACCTGCCATAGTCATTTAAGTGGACTTTCCAACCTACTTGCAAGGAGTGAAAAAGTCTCCAATTACCTCTGTTGCCCAACAGTCTGGGTCTGAAGACATTAGGTTAATTAGTATGTGGGCATTATTCAGAAAAAAAGTAATTCTTTAACATAATAATGAACTCCAGGAATCGTGAAGCCAAAACATGATAGAGGCATGTGTTTAAGTTAATGCACTTTTGAGAATAAATATGATTACCTATTGATGGTATTCATACTAGTATATTAAGACATTTTAGTTTTTTAAAATCTATGTGCTTTCATTCTTTACCAGTTGGATACTGTGCTTATTATAGTTAAGGCTAGTTTATTAAATAGTCTTTAATCTATACACTCTTATTATAAGGAAAACATTTAAGTAAATGTCTTCTACAAAAAAGTTTCAGTGGAACAGAAGCTAATATTAAACTCCTTTACAAAGATGGTTCTATACAAGAAATACCTTGTATGACCTTTGTCCATATAGCCCTGGGTAGGTTATGTAACCCCTCTGTCCACCTGAATTCTGTAAATAAGAGTAGAATCTACCTCGAAGGGTGTTAAGTATTAAATGTGGTAATAAATATGCTTTAGCATGACACATGAGAATTATTCGATAAACTTTACCTAATATAATTATATTTTTGTTACTATTGCCACATTTTAATTGATGTGCCAATTGTAGAATACTTCAACAGCAAGAAAAAGAGCTGTAAAGAATCGCACATTTTGTTCTACCATTTAATTGCAAGTTCCCTTCAGCTCACCTCTATCATATATTTCTGAGAAAAATAGTTGGACATAAATAAGTTCAATTATTCTCCAACTCAAAATACAACACTCTCAGAAAAATCTATCTGACCTCCAACAAATCTACACCTAGGCCATGCAGGCAAGTGTGCACACATGTGTACACACAAAGCAAATGTCATTTTTAATGAGATCCTTTAAGGATCTCAGTCAGCTTCCTCAGATGAGGCTTATTCTTTAAACCGAATTACATTTTATTACAAACGGTGCTATAAACAATATGGAATGTTGCATAAAAACATGAGCCTTGGAGGTGGACTACCTGGTTTCAAGTTTCAACTCTGTGATCATGTACAATTATTTATCCTTTCTAATCCTCAATTTCCTCATCTTTAACCCCCGCTTTATTGAGGTGAGGCTGAAGTTAAATGAGATACTGCATGTAAAATAGCCCAGTGCCTGGCACCTAGTCAATGCTCATTAAGTTTTAGTTTTTTCATTATAGATGTATTTTCATCTCTAGAAGTTCCAGTTGAGACTTTAAAAAATATCTTCTGTTTCTGTCCTTATCATGTTTAAGTTTTCCTCTAGATTGTTGAGGCTATAGAGAATATAGTATTTGTTTAAAGACATTGTCTGCTACTTCCATCATCTTTGTCATTTCTAAATGTTTCTACTAATTGATTTTTTCCTAGTCATGGTTCATATTTTCCTGCTTTACTGCACACCTGGTAAATTTTTATTGCATGCTGGGCATTGTAAATTTTGTCTTTGATTGCTGGATGTTGTTGTATTCCTTAATTACTGTTGAATTTGAATTTGGCATGCAGCTAAGTTATTTGGAATAGGGTGAGTCTTTCCCAAGCTTGCTTTTAAGCTGTGTTAGGGTGGGTTCAATGAGACTTTGTTGGTCTACAGCTAATTTAGACCCCAATGAAGGCAATGTCTTTCTAAGGATTCTTTCTATCTCCTACGTTACAAGTTCTTGCCACTCCAGTTGGTGGGACCACAATTCCTGTCCCTACTGGTCTCCCTACTCCTTTCTAGTGGTTTTTCCCTTGGTGTCTGGTAGTTTACTCTCATGCATATACAAATCAATTCTCATCCAAAGACTCAAGGGGACCCCTCTGCAGATCTCCAGAGCTCCCTCCCCCCTCCCCTCCCCTCCCCTCCCCTCCCCTCCCCTCCCCTCCCCTCCCCTCCCCTCCCCTCCCCTCCCCTCCCCTCCCCTCCCCTCCCCTCCCTTTTCCTTTCCTCTTTCTACCTGTGTGGCTCCCTCATTCCAAAACACTTCTCTCACAAACTCTAGATGTCTTGGCGTCCCTCACCACCAATTCTGTCTCCCTCAACTCAGCCAGACTACCAGAGCCTGAGTGTCCCCTCTCTGAGCTGCGGCCTGGACACTGACTTCAGTCATTTCACTGGAACTATCACCGACTCACCTTTTGTTCGCTTCCCTTCTCTCGGGAATAACAGGCCTGTGCTGCCTGCTGGCTACTGTGTGAAAATCGCTATTTTACATGTTTTGTCCAGTTTTCAATTTGCTCCAGGTGGGAGGTAAATCCAGTCCTCATTACTTCATTTTAGCCAGAATTGGGAGTCTGTGGCTATTGTCTCTGTGAATGCCAGTTTTAGGAATAAAACAGCCCTCAGGTACAAGCCAGATGCCAAATGTACGGCAAATGTGACACATCACCGACAGTGAGAGCTGGGCCTGTGGTTACAGGATGTTATTAGACACACCGACAAATCTGCTCTGAGATATCTTGTTTCTCTTTTTGTTTTTCACTTCTTACAACATTTGGCTTTTGGGTTATTGGCAACGGCCCAATCTTTATGTAAAAGCCTCGAATTAGGAAGCTTCTCTATAATTTAAAATCCTGCTTGAGGTATGACTAAGGCTTTTGTGAGTGACAAAAATTAAATTAAAATTTTCCCTAAAAGAAGAAAATTTGATTTTTTAAAAATTTTGGTTTTACGATGAATATTGACACCAGGCAGTCCTCTGAATATTGAAAATTAGACCACTCCTACATAAATACCTTACAATAACATACATATGAAGCTAAAGTATAGGAATCCTCCCCATGCAGAGTTTAATTTTTATTATACAGCCACATGTTAATAGTGAGCAGTGTCACATTGTCCAGCATTAGGTGAACGTGTGTGTGCGGGCACTCACGCAAGAGTCACAAAGAGCACGCACACATGACGGAGAGAGAATTAAACTACATTTCTGGTTTAAATAAATATTTTATATGTGTTAAAGCATATTTAATCTGCCGACTGAGGATTATAAATCCATAATGGAAAAAGAGGGGTTTGGACTTAACAAAAATTACCCTAGGAATTTAATCACTACATTTTGAGGCATATAAAATGTACGACATGAAGTGAGATGACTACAAATTGCTCATTACATAGAAGTTGTTCAAATGAGAAACACCTCCCAGATCCACAAACTGTAGTATATGTGTCTTATAAAAATTACTCTTAAATCTTACATTTCCCCTTTGAGACATTTATTGTTCCTGGAGAAAGCACTATGTTTTCTTCTTATGCCTAAATCTGTCTTCGATTAAACTAGAGAACTCTATAAATCAATAATAACCTTTTAGATATCAACCCCTTCATAATTACGCCCTCCAAATCCAGGTAATTGTTTGCATACTTTACACAGAAATAAATGGGGGAAAACATGTGTTCCGTTTGATTTGGGGGGTTAATAAAGATTTAGATAGTTTTTTAGCTTTTGTGAAGTTTGGCTTTACCCTTGTTTATATTACATTTGAAAAATTAATTTATTTCTCACAGAGAAACAAATAGATCAGGTAATGCTATGCAGCTCTGAGGGGGAAAAAATATTGCCTGTTAGGAACCGATATGGATTTTATCATAATATGGCTTTCATTAAATATAATACTATACAACCAGTGAGTTTAAAGGAATGCTTTATTTTAGTCAAATCAGTCTCTGGGTATCTTTCTGATATTTCTGGTACATTTTCCAACAGGAAGTGGCTGAACACCCAAACAGGAGTGATCTCAGATTAAGAAACAACACAGGCATCTTGAAGGCTCTCTATTTGTAGAATGAAATGACAGCAAGCAGAGGGGCCTGAGGCGGTTTTCCTATTTGCCTACTCTGGGTGCCAGCCATCTGTGTTCATTTAGATGGGGGGTGTGTGTGTGTGTGTGTGTGTGTGTGTGTGTGTGTGTGTGTAGGTGGAAAGGGGGGTGAGGGACAGGTCTCAGGTTGCAGGTCTGAGTGTGGGCTCTGATACAGAATGAACCTTCTGCCTAATGCTTCTCAAACAAGACCCCTCATCTGCTGGTCCCTCCAGAGAAGTAATTTCACCAATACCAGCTGCAACGGGGAATGTTTTGTGTTTTCTTTATTCAAAGTGAAAGATGTTAAACAGAAATTTTCAGAAGCACTTTTGTTTGGAAAAGGGGAAAGGAAGATCATGGAAACTGGAAAACATCCATGAAATTAGCCCCAAATCATGGCCAATACTGATCATTTCCTGACAAGCTGTCTATCAGCAAAGCCACAACAATAGTGTATTCAGGGCTTTCTGTTGCCAACAGTGATATCGCATTGCTAACTAAATGTCGGTGCAGTTGTGCATATTTCTAAATTTTAACTTTCATAACTGCCACAGTGGGTAGAACAGCACTTTGCTCTTAGAAGTCTTCAGCAAGAATTAGAAGAATATTAGTTTAAAGTAAAGGTCCCGTGTGACTATTTAACTCACCTAAGAATAATAAGGGAAGAAGACAGAAGTAGAAATGCACTTGGCCGTGTTATCTCCAAATTTGGTATTTACTTATGAAAGAGACAATTTAAAAACAAGTCTATAAATAAGAGGTGGAAATGAGCTAACTTGACTGTATTATTTTATTTATTCATTATTTATGCCTAACAAATTCTGACTGCCTTTAATTGATATACTTATTTATAAATTTTCTCAATATTTCTATGGCTAGAAATAATATTTCAATTTTCTTCCAAAGTTAGATTCTTTTTCTCTCTCTCTCTGCCTGTCTCTCAGTTTCTCTAGTTCTTGCTTATCTGACCTCCTTTGACATATCCTGTTATTAAACATGCATTGGTCAATGTTGCAATTGGAACACCCATGTCCTAATGCAAGATGAGGGCATACCAGATGCTTGGGTTAACCTTCTGGATGTCACATCTGCTTACAGCAATATGATTGGCATTCACAACTCCGTGTCAAATTGTCCATTTATGAAACTATCATAAGGTGTGAAACTGTCCCTCCTAAGCCCTTCTCAAAGGGAAAAACAAAATCTGTTTATTAACTGGACTTAAAAGCCCATTTTAAAAATAGCTCCCAAACTCTGTAATAGTAAGAACATTTTGTATGTCCTAGATTGGTATGTATCTAGGGTTGGACATTGTCTGGACCCTTAGGAGAAGTAAGGGAACACATTGAGTATTTCACATATTTTGAGAATTATTTAAAATGAAAAACAGACTCACCTAGGTAGAAGTCACTGGCCCAAGTTTGCATACCACAATGCAAAATTTGTATAAGGTGCTAGTTAAATTGCTTCTCTCTTGCTATTCTGGTATTTGACAACTTCTATGAGATATTTCTTCCTGGGTGCAAAGTGTTTTTTTCCTAAGGACTCTGATTTAAGAAAAAAAAGAAAAAAAATCTGTCTCCTCATTTTGCAATCCATATGTTCCTGTTACTTTGTATTATTTCATAAACCAGCAAGCACATATCTGCCCCAAACCATAGGATTCTCACAAAATTACAGGACAAAGATCTTGTGCTCAAGAAACTTAGCATGTGGTTGGGGGAGGCAAAAATGAACAAATGTAGTAAATAAATGGAGACCATATATGTTTTGAAGAGCAATAGGAAATGGTTTTGCAGTGGGGTTAAGTGAATAGAAAGCAATGGCATAGATCAGAGAAAGAGCTTGCTTTGTAAGGATAACATTGAAAAGATCTCTTGAAGCTGAGAAGAATGCAGGGGAAAAGCAGGAAATAATGTTGCACAGATGAGAGGAAATCAGGTAATTTACTGCCTTGAAAGCAAGTCAAAGCATCCTGAATTTAATGCCACTGTAGACTCTTGAACAGGAAGTGACGTGATAAAATTGGAAATCCCTCTGACAATGATGTTGGAGGGTTAGTGGGGAGCTTTTCTGGAAACATGGAGCTGTTGAAGTCTTTCACAGTGATCGGAACTCGGTGAGGGTCATGGCAGAGGTAATAAATCAACAAAATCTGTGGACACATTGTGTGTTTTGTTGTTGTTCATGTTTTTAATCCTCACCTGAGGATGTGTGTTTTTTATTGATTTTAGAGAGAGAGAAAAGGAGAGGGAGAGAGAGAGAAACATCGATCAGTTGCCTCCGTACGTGCCTCGACCGGGTATCAACCAGGGATTGAACTCAAAACCTGGGTATGTGCCGGGACTGAAACTGAATCTGAGACCTTTAGGTGGATGGGATGACACTCCAGTCAACTGAGCCACACTGGCCCGGGCTCTGTGGACACTCTGAAGAAACGAGCAATGGTATGACAGAGTAAATATAGGAGGAGATCGGTGTCAGAGCCCAAGATGACATCAAGGTCTCAAGCTTGGGAAATTAGAAGAATGGTGACATCACTCGGAGAAATGAAAGAGTTGGCAACTTGGTTGGGAAATACATCTTTTAATTGTAAAAAATATTCCCTCAACCACACGCTACAAGTAGCTTCACTTAACACTTATGTATTAAAAACAAACAAACCTCTGGCCTGGCCAGCATGGCTCAGCAGTTGAGCATGGACCTAGGATCCAGGAGATCGCAGTTTGATTCCCGCTCAGGGCACATGCCCGGGTTGCGGGCTCGATCCCCAGTGGGGGGTGTGCAGGAGGCAGGCGATCAATGACTCTCTCTCATCGTTGATGTTTCTATCTCCCTCTCTCCCTTCCTCTCTGTAAAATCAATATAGACATATATTTTTTTTAAATTCTAATGATCCAGCAATTCCACTTCTGAGTATATACCCAAAAGAATTGAAAGTAGGAACTGGGACAAATATTTGCTTACCTGTGTTTACAGCAGCACTATTCACAAGGGCCAAAAGGAAGCAACCCAAATGTTCATCGACAAATAGTAGATAAAGAAAATGTGGTACACACATACAATGAAATATTATTCAGCCTTAAAAAGGAAGAAAATTCTCATGCATGCTACAATATGGTTGAAACTTGGAGACATACTAAGTGAAATAAGCCAGACACAAAAGGACAAATATTGAATGATTCCACTTATATGAGGTATCTAGAATAGTCAAATTCATAGATACAAAAATTAAAATTGTGGTTACAAGGGGCTGGGGAAAGTGGGGAATGGAGAGTTATTGCTTAATGTGTATAGAATTTCAGTTTGGGAAATTGAAATGGAAAAGTTGGGCCGTGGATAATGTGATCATTGCACAATGATGTAAATGTAATTAATGCCACTGAATTATACACTAAAAATGGTTAAATGGTAAATTTTATGTTATGTATAGATTACCACAATAAAGAAAAATCAGTATGTTAAAGAAAGAATGTGTGCAAACACTGAGAGTGAATGAAAGAAGTCTTCCCACAGAACGAAACGAATTTAGATCCTCGGTTCAAATTTAGGATCTGCCACTTGCGAGCTGTGTGCCTCCTTTTTCTCATCTGTAAAATGGGGACAATGATGCAGATTTAAAGAAAGAATTATGTAAAGCTCTTCATCACTTAGTAGGTGTCCCATAAATATTATTTTCCTTTTTAAAAAAAAAAAAATCACTCCATAATTGAAAGGGTTTTTTGTTGTTTTTGTTTTGTATCCTTCTACCAAACAGAATAACTTAAGAGATAGTGTGGCTGTCAGGAAGCAAAGAAATGCCAAGTTTGTGCAGGAAATGCACCCCCTTCCTGATGCAAAGATTAATAACACACAAAATGCACCAATAAACACGAGGCTACCTCTGACTGGCAACTACCCCTGTAGCATGTGTTTTCTGCCCAAATCCCAGAAAAATCTGTCACAAAAACTTGATTGTGCTTGATTTTTACTTTAAAGAATCTTTATAACTAAACCAAGTATTAAGATGTGAGATCGAGATAGACTTCCAAGTCCTCAGAAAGCTGAGAGAGTCTGCTCAGTCTCTCAGTGCAGTTCATTAACAGAAAATGGTTCAAGGGAGAAGTAAGGCAGTGTACTGTTGGTGGAATCTAAAGAACAAAATATACAAACAAACAAAATAGGAACAGACTCAGATATAGAGAGAACAGGCTGATGGCTGCCAGAGGGGCAGGGGGGTGAGGGGCCAGGTGGAAAAGGTGAAGGGATTAAGAAGCACAGATTGGTAGTTACAGAGTGGTCTTGGGGATGTAAAGTACAGCATAGCGAATATAGTCAATAATACTGTAATAACTACGTGCAGTGCCAGGTGGGTACTTGAAATATCAGGGGAAGCACTATGTAAAGTATGTGGTTGTCTAACCACTATGCTACACACCTGAAACTAATACAAAATAGTGCTGAATATAAACTGTGATTAAAAAATTTAAAAAATTTAAAATGTGAAAAAAAGCAGTAATGCCAAAAAAAGGTGCTTAGCATGGGGTCTGGTAAGCTCTTGATAAATAGTCTTCTTATTATGAAAAAAATTGGAAATTATAATTATTGAGTGTGTGCCTGTAAAGATTTTTCAAAATGTCACAAAAGAACTTAATATTTTCATAACTTCTAAACTTTGCCTTATTGCTGGTTTATGTAGGAAGGAATTTTCTGTCATAAAGTGTGTCAAAACCAGAAATACACTGATGGAAAATACTTCCAAATTCTGAAAGACCAAATCTCTCAGCTTTTTTTTTTTTTTTAAAGATATATTCATAATGTAGTAAACACAGCAACACAAAGCAGGATACACAAGCTCAGATGTTATTAATTACATTGCATCCTTGACATCAACATACTTAAAAGCTGCAGAGAACCTCACAAATCATTTGTGGTAGAGCCAAGACCAGAATCCATGGCTCCAATCCTCAGTTTAGTACCTGTCCCACTATATACATTGCTGCCCCTAGGGGTCACAGAGCAGTGTTCATAGAACCCCGTACCTGATATGGGCTTAACAGCTAATGTCAACTCGGAGCCATTTGTACAACTCTGACTGTGATCCTCGGATATCACCTCATCCAAACCTTAGTCATCCCCTCATTTCCAACTACACTCAGACTATACATTGCACCTCCCCACATGTGACCACATCCTGTTTGCCTTTCCATTGCTGAAGTTCAGACAACAGGTTATCTTGTCTCGTGCTTTCTATCACAGACATTTTAAAGAGACACCCTTATGGTCTTAATTCATGGAAAATGATCATTTCCACTCTACAAAATTTAAAACCCTTTGGAGGCAGTTTAGTAAGTTAGCATTTTTGTTTCATGTGAAAATATTATTTGTAGTTTATAATGGGAAGTTCAAACACATTGTTTCTTATCATTAAAAGCTTTCAGAAGTGTGTAATCTGGACTCTTTATAGGTATGTTCCCTATAAAATGCCCTGAGGAACAGCATACTGGTCTTTCTATAAATAATTACCTGTAATATCTTCAGTTGCTTAAAAGGTCTTTAATTTAGAGCTGAATTAGTCATACAGATAAACACTTTAAAGTCCTTGGAATAGGCATACATCTTTATTGATTTCAGAGAGAGGGAAGGAGAGAGAGAGAGCGAGATAGAAACCTCAATGATGGGAGAGTCATTGATCGGCTGCCTCTCGCACACCCCTGACTGGGGATCGAGCCCGCAACCCGGGCATGTGCCCTGACCAGGAATCGAACCCCAATCACCTGGATCCTAGGTCGATGCTCAACTGCTGAGCCACGCCAGGTGGGTGGCAGTTAGTTTTAACAAGCTTTTAAGGTAAATTAGGAGTGTGTTGTATTAGTTATGTTGTGACAACTGTGAATTAGAAGAGAATACATGAGCTCATCCATTCATACTTTTTTTTCTCATCATATTCTGTACTAGACTCTTTATGAAAGTTGGATAATATATGAATCTTGCCCTGAGGGATCTTCCAAATAAGTGAGGGCCCTGTTCTGAATTGAATAATGTCCCCCTCCCACAAATTGACGTCTACCCAGAACCTCAGAAGGTGACCATGTTTGATATGATTAAGATTTAAGATAAGATGAGGTCATACTGGATTATGGTGGGCCCTAAATCCAATCACATGTGTCCTTATAAGAAGAGGAAAAGACACATAAACATAGATACACAGAGACACACAAGAGAGGAGAGCATGTGAAGGTAAAAGCTGAGATTAGAGTGACGCTTCTATAAATCAAATGCCAAGGATTGCTGGCAGCAACAGAAGCTAGGAGAAGCTCCCTCCCTAGATCCTTTGATGGTCCATGACTTTGCCAATAGTATATTTGGAACTTCTAGCCTCCAGAACTGTGAGAGAATAAGTTATGGTTGTAAGAAGCCACCTGGTTTGTGGTAATTTGTTACAGCAACCCTAGGAAACTAATACAAGCTCCCATCTCCAAAGAGTCTTAGTTGGTCTGGGGTGGACTTGGGCATCAGCGTTTATATAAAAATTCCCCAGGTGATTCTGTTTGAGACCCATCACTCCAGTTTGGTGGTTTTCAAAGTCTCCAGAGCAGCAGGAACAGTAACAACAGCATCAACTGGGAGCTTAATAGAAATGTAGATTTTCAGGCTGTACAGAGCCCTTCAGAATCAGAAATTTCGGGGGTGTGACCCAGCAATTTGTAGTTTATCAAGATCTCCAAGTGATCATGAGGCCACTAATGTTTGAGAACCACTACTCTGGTTGATAGGGGAGGCTAGGAGCAATGGAAGATAACAAACAAGCATTGAAAAAGGCAATAGGCAGGAATATTTTAGACAGTAAGGGAAGAGTGTTTGTATGTTATTAGAGGCAGCGCTAAAACAGTGCATCTGAATCTCAACATTGACAATGCATTGCTTAGAGGCAAAGGTGTGTCCAAACAACCATCTCCCAAGTTCAATTTTTAAAGACAAATTTTTCAAATTTGGGGGGTGGGGAGGGCTGTCCTTATAATGTTGTTGCTATTAGGGTATATGGCCACCCAGACTGTACATTAGATTATCAAGATCAAAAATGGCAGAGTAGGAGATCCCAGCCTTTGTCACCTTCAAAAATCAATAATTAAGCCACTATCCACAAACAGAAACAGCTCTGGGGGAACTCAGGAAAACACTTAAGAAACTTCAGCAGCCTAGTGAAACAAAAAAACCAAGAATAACCTCACAAAAGGGAAGGAAGAACAGCTTCATTTTGCCTGCATCATTCCATTCCCCCAGGCCAGCATTGCTCAGCACCAAGAAGGAATTCCCATCTAGAGAGAGTTCAGCACACTGGAAATGGGAGAGCAGGGTGAACAACCAGCTTCCTCAGTCTTCAGATTATACAATAATAAAGGGCTCAATTCATCCTGAGGATATAACAATTATAAATACATATATGCATCCAACATTGGTGCACCTAACTATGTTAGGCAAATACTAACAGATATAAAGGGTACAATAGACAGTACAGTAGCAGTAGGGGATTTCAATATCCCACTTTCAACAATGGATAGACACTTCAGGCAGAAAAATCAATAAGGAAACATTGGAATTAAACAATTTTTTAAACTAAATTGACCTAACAGATATATCGAGACCATTCCGTCCAACATCAGCAGAATACACATTCTTCTCAAGTCCACACAGAACATTCTCCAGGATAAATCATATGATAGGACACAAAACAAGTCTTAAAAAATTTAAGATTGAAACAATACCAGATATCTTTTCCAACCACAATAGTATGAAACTAGAAATCAATAACAGGAGGAAAACTGGAAAATTTGCAAATATGTGGAACAACCAAAGGGTCGAAGATGAAATCAAAAGGAAAATCATAAAACATCTTCAGACAAGTGAAAATAGAAACACAACGTGCCAAAACTTATGGGCCGAAGCAAAAGCAATGGTTAACAGGGAAGTTTATAACAATGGATGCCTGAATTTAAAAATATTTTTTAAAAAACAACCTAACTTCACACCTCAAGAAACTAAAAAAAAGAACGAACTAAACCCAAAGTTAGCAGAAGGAAGAAAATAACAAAGACCAGAGGAGAAATAAATGAAATAGAGGCCAGAAAAACAATAGAAAAGATCAGTGAGCCCAGCCAGCATGGCTCAGGGGTTGCACATCCGCCTATGATCCAGGAGATCATGGTTCGATTCCCAGTCAGAGCACATGCAGGTTGCTGGCTTGATCTCCAGTTGGGGGCATGCAGGAGGCAGCCGATCAATGACTCTCTCATCATTGATGTTTCTATCTCTCTCTCTTTCCGTTCTTCTCTCTCAAATCAATAAAAAATAAAAATCAGTGAAAGGCTGAAAACTTTCCCCTAAAATCAGGAACAAGACAAGGGTGCCTACCCTCACCACTCCTATTCAACATAGTACTGGAAGTCCTACCAAGCAACCAGGAAATAAAAAGAAATAAAAGGCATCCAAATCTGAAAGGAAAAAGTAAAATTCTCTCTGGTGATTACTTTTTCTTGTATGTAGAAAATTCTAAATACTCTACCAAAAAAAAAAAAAACAACACCAAAAAACCCCACCACAAAACCTATTAGAACTAATAAGTGAATTCAGTAAAGTTGCAGGATACAAAATCAACATACAAAAATCAGTTACATTTCTATGCACTAACAGTGAACTCTCTGAAAAAGAAAACAATCCTACTTATAACAGCATCAAAAACGATAAAATACTTAGGAATAAATTTAACCAAGGAAGTGAAAAATCTATCCACCAAGACACTGATGAAAGAAACTGAAAAAAAAACAAATAAGTGGACAGATATCTCATGCTCATAGATTGGAAGAGTTAAAAACTTCCATCAAGTCAACTTCTTTTAACTTTACTTATTAGATAACCAGTCCCCTTTGCCATTTCTTTTACCCACAGCCCAAAGAACAAGACAAGGCAATGAATTTTATTTTGGTATGAAATTCTGCTCCTTGCCATAATCAAGCTTTGTGAGGCTATAGTCAGGGTAACTGGAAAACCTACATGAAAAGGTTTGGTAAAATCCACATAGCTAGCTGGCACTTGATTGAAAAGAAAGTATCAACTGTTTCTTTCTTTCTTTTTTTCTTTTTCTTTTTCAGAGATGAATAGTTTGAGAATCCAATTTAAATATTTTTGTTTGCTTGATTTTCATGCTTCTGACCTCAGGCAAAAAGCCTTCTCGGTAACACTGGCAAGATTCTTTCTCAAGTTGCTTTCATCGTAGCCACATTTTCAGCTCAACTTTTTCTAAGGTTTTATGGCCTGATAACACATTTACAGCTTAAGTTACCATGTCCACAAGTACTGAGGTAAAAAATTCAAATTTTTTTTACAACTCTTTCTCTCACTTGATCCCAATTTAGAAACTGCCCTGACAAAAAGAGTGAGCTTTTCCTCAGCCCTAACCAACACTGGCAAATATATTAAGTAGACAAAGTTTGTCTTTGAGGTCACATTCCCTCTCCTTTTGGGGTACTCCTCCCAGGTGTCCAGTGCCCTCCAGAAGGCCTGTGATTGCTCAGGGACCACATCCAATAGGAGTGGGCACCATCCTTCTGCTCTCGCTCATCAAAGTGCATCAGCTCTGTGAATTAAAACCCTGCTTTCCCTTAGTTAACTATAACAATTAGCAGTTATTATTTGTTAATTAGCTGAGGTTACCTTTACTGGATAAAGTAATATTTTAACTGAAATTAAGTATGATATCTCTTTTACAAGTAGAAATGTTAATGATGAGAACTTGAAGCTCTTGCTGTGCAGTGATTAGTCTGGGGCATCTGCCTGGAGTCCTGACAGAGTTGCCCAAACTGTGGTCCACGGCTCACTGAAATCCAAACCACTTTGTGTATTAAAAATTGCTGATTCTTGTGTCCTATCCCAGGCCTTCAGAATCTGAGTCTCCATGGTTGGGAAGTCAGGAATCTGGATTTCAACAATTTTCTTAGATGATTGATTTTTTATTTTTATTTTTTGATACATTGGAGATGGAGAATCTTTGGCATCAGAGAAAGAGCCCTAGGTTTGGAGTCAGCAGGCCTGAATTTTAATCTCTTGTCCAACATGTACATGTAGTCCTGCATCATCAGTGTTACCTGTTTTGCGACTTAGTTCCCTCACTGTCAAATGCAGATAAGAATACTTTCCCTGCCACCTTTCAGGGTACTCATGAGGCTCAAATAAGTTAAAGCCCCCAAACAGCTGTATATACCACAGGGCTGGGATTAGGGTGAGGAGAGTGAGGCACTTGCTCAAGGCACAAAACTTAAGGGGACACAGAAAAACTTGGTAACAAATATATTTCAATGCAATATTTTTTTTAAATAGAAATTAATGCCCAAAAAATCCACGATGAGCAAAACATTAAAATTTTCAATAAAGACAGGATCAGTTACTAAATTTTCCTGTGACCTCTAGCCTGTGGTATAGCAACAACATTGTTGCTGATCCCATCTTTATTCAAAATTTTGACATTTTGTTCATCATGGGGGTTTTGTATAAATTTCTGTTTTTAATAAATACTCCATTATTTTTCTTGACTACTTGATAACTCTATGGAGCAGGTTTAAACTTTGTGCCTGAGGCAAGTACCTCATAGGCCTCACCCCCTCGCCCAAATCCAGGCTCTTTAAGCTGTAACTGGTTGTGCAAATGCAGGTTATCATTTTGACCTGGCTTTCACTCCCAGCTCCAGACTTCTCTCAAATAGTTGCATGCATGTGTCAAAAGATGCCAGCCTGTTGGCACTTGGGTTAAATTCTGACTGTTGAATGGTGGGAACAGGGTCCCCAAAGCAGAAGGCAGGGGTGCACTGAGGACTCTACAGGGGGCCTCCCTTCCCAGGAGCACTGGAGAAAAGCTCTTAATTGGGATGCTAGGTGTGGGAACCAGTCCGACTCGAGTGACTAGAAAATCTGCCCTTGTTTTAAGAAGAACTCCTCCAGCAGCTACACACCCTTCCCAAGGAAGTTTGGATTTGCAAGCTGCCTTCTCCATAGCTTTCGATTTTAGAGGTTGTTAGTGCAGTATATACGAAGGGCTGCCTTCAGTCTCCTTGTGTTAGATGCAAGAATAAGTGACACCTGAAATGGAGAGCTGGTGACGAAGGCCTGGAGTGATAAATAAGGGGCCTGGCCTGGCCAGTGTGGCTCAGTTGATTAGGTGTCATCTGTGCACTGAAAGGTTGCTGGTTTGATTCCCCCTGTTGGGGCACATGCCCTGGTTGCAGGCTCCATCCCCCATAGGGGATGCGCAGGAGGCAGCCAATCCATGTTTCACTCTTACATCTCCCTCTCCCTTCCTCTCTAAAAATCAATAAACTATTTTAAAAAATAATAATAAATAAGGGGCCTGAAAGTGATGGAAACAGTTCTGTGATCTACCGAGCAGAAGGAAAGAAGCCCCCTCCTCTTCATGGTGCTGCTGGTTTCCCCCATCACTCAAGGTAGCAGCTTAACATCTGGTGATAGGACACAGGTCAAGGTAAAATTTCAAATGAAATAATAAGTATAATTTAGCCCATGATATCCCCAAGAAAATAGTAGTTCCTCATAGTAGCACAAGGGAAACTGATAAAGCAGCGCCTGGGGCCATATTATCTTTAAAAGGACCAACTTTCCATTGTAAATTTGTGCTGAAGATTAGTAGACCATTTGGCAGAACAGGCTAGTCCGTTCCAATGGTCTGTTAATTCTTCTTGCTCAGAGTTGGGCTCAGTCATCTCTTTGCTGAGAGCAAAGCTAGGCAGCTTGTTTTTCAGCTAGCCCTCATGAGTTCAGAAACTGTCTTATACTTCTTTGAATGTCCTCTGCTGCATTTAACACGGCTCTTTGGATATATTTCTGGATTTGTATTTCTTTAACTGCTTTGACTGGTTCCTTGGGTTTAATTTCTGCTGGACTCACCACAATGAGAACAATGCGACCCTCCTTCCAACTCTGAGGGTGTGAACCTCTATGACTGGGCAATAAGTGTCCTCGTATTTAAAGAATGCAGAAGTTACGGTAACTTCTGTTTTACCAACAAAGCAGGATACAAGGCTGTATTTAAGGCATATTCTCATATGTGAAAACAAGGTATAGAAAATAACTGGAAGGAAATGTTCCTAAATGTTAGGCGTAGGTTCTCCTGGAATGTCTGATTATAGTTGATATGTACAGAACCTTCTTTAGACATAAGCAAGAGGTTTTTTAGAGCGCTCCGCATACCGCAATCACTCACAAATAAATTTATTAAAAACACATGGGCGCCTCTATCCCTCAGGATCTGGCCCCCAGCTGGCACAACACAGCCCATAACTCTTAACATCCACCTTCATGACCACCCTCTCAGGCCCCAGGGAAAGGAATTCCCACCTCTCTTGCCCTATATCCTCGAAAGAAAAGGTGACAGGATTTGAAAGCTGTGAAGGATCACGGGTAATATGATGCTATTGCTCTGGAATGCTTGGAAAATGTGAGAGGAAAAGAGTGCTGGGTTAAGAGAAAAGTCAAACTTGTCAAATTCCCCCTCTACGATAATATGAATGCAGTAGATTCTTTCATAACCAAGTATCATTTCTCGGCACTGCCAACAATCCTTCCCCTCGCTTCTCTTTTTGTTCTAATTCCTGGTTCCCTTGGTTTTTCAGTTAGCACAATATTTCACAAAAGTTGCAAATGGTGGCTTAAGAGCATTTTGAATTTTCACTTTTCATATTACTCTTGGTACTGATTCTTTTTTTAAATTGGGGTAACATCGGTTTATAAAATTATATAAGTTTCAGGTGTACAACATTATAATTAGGTGTCTAATTATAGTACTATCTGCATAGTATACACTGTAGTGTGCTTACCACCAAAAGTCTAGTTTCCATCCCTCGCCAGACTATTGACCCCACTTCCCTGCTGGTAACCACCAATCTGTTGTCTGTATCTATGAGTCTGTTTCTGTTTTGTTTTGTTTGTTCATTTGTTTAGTTTTTTAGATTCCACATATAAGAGAAATCATATGGTATTTGTCTTTCTCTGTCTGACTTATTTCACTTAGCATAACCCTTAAGGTCCACCCATGTTGTTGCAAATGGCAATATCTCATCTTTTGTACAGCTGAGTAGTATTTCGTTGTATATATGTACCACAACTTCTTTATCCATTCATCTGGCAATGGACACTTAGGTTGTTTCTGTATCTTGGCTATTGTAAATAATGCTGAAGTGAGCATAGGGATGCATATCTTTTTGAATTAGTGTTTTTATATTTTTCAGATAAATATGGTACTGATTCTTTACACTGGCAACAAAATATGGACATAGAATGTTTAAAATGTGAATAGTTTTAGCTTTATAAAAATAATAAATGAGATTTAATTAATATTTTAACATATTAAATAAATTTGGGCATCTATTAATTATAATTTGTAATTTACTTTTAAATCTTTTGACTATTTTAACAGAAAACTTTTAGAAACATAACTTTTTAATTTTATTTTTTATGTTTATATGTTCTCATAATAATATGTTTAATTTTTGTATACTTTTAATACAATTACAGTTTTTGAAACCCTCCAGATCATTACTATGAGTTGAAAACAAATTATGTAAACATCTTGAATATAACAAGATTAGTGATTTTGCTGAAATAAAAATGAGAAAAATTAATTTTATGGAACAAATATTATAGCCCATAAATTATATAAATCTTCATCACACATTTAGCTATCACCAGCCCATTGACAAATGAGCCAGATGTGTGCAATAATTAAATTTAGTAAAGTGATATTTTTGCCAGACCTCAGACACATAAACACTATAGATTTATACATATCCTTTGTTTTGTTTTGTTTTTATTATGAGGGTATGTTTGTCAAGATAAGAGGATAGTATATACTTTATTTACCAGTTTGTAATAAAGAATTAAAATACCACCTGGAGTGCCAGCTGCAACCGTTCCGTTGGGTCTGTTTGCTCATGAGTGTCCATGCACTCTCCCATGCCAGACAAAATACAGATGAAAGCCACGGTGGATGGTCCCCAGATGGGAGTATCCCTGACCTCCTGGCAGAACAGGAAGAAGGCAGCCTGGAGAAAGTGGCTGATTCACCTTGAAACAGTGGTTTCACCTAAACAGACCCTGCCCAGCTGCGCCAGACTAGAATTAGAAAGTGCATTAGGAGCCATGTCCACAGGGACGGGGCCAATTATGTCCTCAGACTGACATGGTAAGAAAGAGTAGCAGAAAGATAAGGGCCTGGGGGAAATTGAGCCCCACAAATAATGTCTCTTGTGGCGAGCCTCCTTTGTTGCCTCAGCCCCACCACTCAGATATGTTTAAGATAAAAAGTGCTTGAACTTGACAGACAGCTAAGAGCACCGACTGTCTCAAGAGCAGAGATTCCTTGGAAATGATAAGGTGCCACGCTGTTAACTGGCTGCCTTTTGCACTGCATTGCAGTCTCCAGCCATAAAGGCTGCCAGGACCAGCAGGGCAAAGCTCCCTGCCTCCCTCAAAGCGCCAGGCTCCAGAGTCCCAGGGCTCCCTGGCCTGCATAATGACAGAGACCTGAGCACCCGGGCTTGGGTGCATTGGTTCAGGGAAACCTCCGGCTGTGACCCTGTGGTGGAGAAGTACCCCTGAGGGGTGCTAGGTAGTCCTGGGGGGGAATGGGCCAGCGGGGCTTCTCCTGCTTTGTGCCTCTCCTTCCCCCAGCTCAGCCGAGCAGCGGGCTCAGGGCCCAAGCCAGGGTGGGCATGGGGTTGGGATCTTCTTCTGGGCCCATGCTGCTGGGAAACGTCTCCCTGCAGAGAAACGGTGGGTTCTCTAGACTCCCAGGGATTCCCGACTGTAGGTAAGGTGGCAGTGCCACCTGAGAGGACTCTGGTGTCAAGAGCCCAGACAGAATTTGCTCTGGGAGGCTGGTGTTTATGAAGGAAGACGACAGGAGTGCAGGGCTCAGAGCCCAGCTCTGCTCCTGCCTCAGGAAGGATCACACGCCTGAGAAAGCCTGTCTACTCTACCCTGATGTGCCACATGCTTCTGTTCATAAAATACCCGGGTTCTTGTAGCATGATTGTTAAAATTATTCATCCACGCACTTACTTAACAAATACTTACTTAGAGCCAGCTACGGACCAGAGGATCTAGATACAGCAACGTGAATAATTACAATATTGTTAGGCCCTTAGATTTATTTGTTTATTTTATTTTATTTTATTTTTAGAAATGTGGTTCTCATCTAGATGGACGAGTTAAGGTGCAATTCAAATTAGTTTGAAGGGCGAGGGAGGGCTTAAACAACCTCTCCATGTCCCAGGCCCTGGAGCCTATTAATTTCTAAATTTTAATGTGGAAATGTGGTCTGGCAGGGTCCTCTTCCTCGTGTTGCTGTTTTAGTCTAATTTTTCTAGATCCACAGTCCCCCGCACAGGAGGCTTACACTAGTGAGTGCATTTGGGGCATGCACAGGGGGAAGGTGGGAGCTGTGAGGTCAGGGGAAGGCAAACCCATTTTGGGGGGAGGTATTTTCTCAGGCAGTGTTACCAAGAGGTACAACTATTTCTGCGAGTGTCCTGAGTTTTTTATGTTATAAAACACACTCTACACTGTGATTTTTCCACATGCAAGACTTGCTCAGGCTCTGTGCATCCCTTTCTCTGCTTTTAGTCACACATTTGCCCCCACTCCTCCCGCCATGAAATGTCCTCCCTTCTTTGGGAAGCCCTGTTTCCTGCTCTTGACACCTTATTTACAAACCAAAAACCAGTAAAGTTTCCCAGTGGGACTGCTCTCTGATGCTAATAGTAAAAAATAAGATCTATAGTTAATTTTTACTGTGCTTTCATATGCCAAGCACTTTTCTATTTCATTTATTGTCCCAATCTATCACTATTTTCCCCATGAGACACTGAGATCAGGAGACTGGCCCAAGATCACATTGCTAGCACTCGTCAGATGTAGGATTCAAAGCCAAATGTCTTTTACTCCTCAACATATGCTCTGAGTCAAAATGCTGCCTGGCCTCCTCTGAGCCCCTCTAACAGTGTCTCCAGTTATGTCTCCTTTTTCATTCCTTGTATCACTGATCTCTCTCCTATTTTCTTTCTTGATAAAGCCAACCACATTTCATACATTTTCAAGGTTTCTTCAGCTTGATATTGTGGATTTCTGTTTTATATTTTCTTAATTTTCACCCTACTTTTATTATTTTCTTTCATTTATTTTTTAATTTTATTGTTCATTTTTGTTATTTCTCCAGTTTGATGATTAGTTCATTGATCTTTAACTTTCGTCAATATGAGCACTTAGGGAATACATTTCCCTCAAGTACAGCTTTTCTACAAGTTTTTATATTTAGTATTTTTAAATATTCTGTTCCAAGTATCTTCTAGTTTCCATTTATTCTAGGATAAGCTATATGAAGCTTCAACTTACCAATATGCATTTTAAATTATCTTTTTTTATCCTGATTCCTAACAATTGTATCGTGATCAGAGTGTAGAATGCGTCATGCCAGTCCTTCGTGTCCTAGCCATGGTCACGTTTTGTAAATTTTCTGTGTGCTTGGAAAGAGCATGTGTTTGCCAATCCTTGAGCACCACGCTCTATATAAGTTTGTTCTATCAAATGCATTGATTGTGTTTTTCAGTTCTTTTATCTACTTTGTGATTTTTTTGTTTGTTTCTCAATTTCATTTTACAGAAATTTTCTTCAAATGAAAAGAATCTATGTTTCTGTAATGGATAGAGCTTCCTAGTGAATTACATTATTAATCATTAAGTAGCAACTACCTCTAGAAATACTTTTTACCTTAAAATCTATTGTGTCTGATATTAACATAACTACACCACCTTTCTCTTAAGCAGCATTTGTTGCCTGGTATAGCTTTTTCTGTCCTTTAACTTTCAACATTTCTGGTGAAATGCGTCTATGTTTTAGGTGTGCCTTTTGGGAAAGCAGCACTGAACTGGATTTTTAAGCTCATTATGATAATCATCTTTTAACTGGAGAGTCTAACCTATTTATAGTTACTGTGAATTGTGATGATAGTTAGACCATCTTCTCATTTGTTCCATCTTGTCATTGGGGTTATTTGTTCTTTTTACTGATATTGTTTCATTCTATTTCTATCCTTTGAATGATTTTTCCCTAAAATATTAACATGAATATTTCACTTAAGTCAAAGTTAAAGTATCTCTACGTTCTTTCAGAATACAAGATCTTTATGATGCTTCCATTCCTCATTATCGCCACCCCACAGGCAGATGATATGCAATTGCTTTCTATTGCCTTATTTCTTATTTCTACCTGTTAAACATTTATTATTTTATATAGTTGATATTTATTTAAACTTATTGACATGTTTGCATTTTCTTTGCTTTCCATTTCTTCTTACATTTTAAGCTTTCTTTATGGCATCAGATTTTTCCCCCTGATTTATGTTTTCAAGAAGTTTCTTTGGTAAGATGTTGGTGTTAACCTTTTTTTTGGTTTCAAAAAGAACTTGCTTCAACCTGGTTCATGAAAGATAATTTTACTAGTTATACAGTTATTTTTTCCTTGAAAGATAATTTTGACTTTCTTTTTGAAAGCTAGTTTTACTTTCTTCTTGAAAGTAAATTTTATTAGTATACAATTATTTCTTTAAGAAATTTATAGATAATATTCCACTCTCTTCTCACCTTCTTGTTCTTGAGAAGTCTCTTCTGTGTAAGTTATAGTAATAAGAAAGATAAAAAATAATAGCTAAAGTTGATAGTGATACCATATGCCATTTTCTGTTCTCTTTATGTGCACTGTCATTTACTCCCCATGTCTGTACTGTGAGGTAGCTCCTATCACTAGATAAAGAAACTAAAGCAAACAACTTATGGGCTGTAGAGCCTCTATTCAAACCCAGACAGTCAACTCCAGATCTACATTCAATCAGCCTTTCTGATTTATTTTTTCGCTCTGCTTTTAAGGTCTTCTTTTTGCCTTTAGTTTTCTGAAGGTTCACTAAAATGTGTCTAAAAGTACAACTTGTTAATTATACTGCTTAGGATTTATATAACCTCTATATTTTATGGGACCTGTTATTCCACTGTTCTGGACAATTCTCAGATGGTATCATTTCAGATATTGCCTCTTCCCCATCCTCTGAAACACCCAGTAGACATCTGTCAGAAGTTCTTGCTCAGTGTCTCATAGTTTTCATATCTTTAACCCTCTAAGACATGTAATGATAGTCTTTTCACTTGGAGTTTCTGTTTACAATTTTCCCTGCAGTTTTTCTCTACTCTAGTGTTTATTCCATTGTGTGTCTAATTATTGTATGTTTAGTTTCTAGAAATTTTATTTGGTTCTTTTTAAAACCGGCTTATAATAGTCTCTCTGTGTTCTGGGTCATAATTTTAGTAGTCTGTTTTATTTATTTAAATGTATTTCACACAATTGTTTTACATGTTTATTCAGTAATTTTAGTATCTGTGGCACTTATTGTTTCTGCTAACTTTTTAATCGTGGCTTACTTCCTCCTGTATTTTTTTAAATCTTGCTTTTGAGTCCTTGGTTCTGAAAATGGTACTTCTTTGAGGCCTAGGTTTAAGGTATGTTTCTTCAGAATTCACATTGACTTTTCCTTACCCATGCTGTTGCTTCTCCCAGAGATGGGCAAGAAACAACCAGGTTACAGATGGAGAAATTACAATACAAAAAGAGATCCAACTTGATTTAAGATTGCAAAACATACCAATGTCATGAATATTACAATTTACCCATTCTATGCCCCTCCTGACACACTTTGGAGTCATTTGGACAGTACCTGTCAAATGAGAGACTATGCGACCTGGGTCAGGTACTTTTCTGCAGAGACTATTTACTTATTACAAATCAATAAAGTGGGTTAAATGGTGCGCGCGCGTGTGTGTGTGTGTATGTGTGTAAGCATTGTTGGCAACATTTTAGACACCCTAGCTTTGGATCCTTTTCTTCACCCAGTTTACTGACCAATGTTTAAACAGGCACACACAATTTTTAATTTGCAAATAAAGTTTTCAATTCAGCAAATATCTTGTAAGCGCTCAGGTTACAAAAGTGGCTAAAACACTTTTTCCCGTGAGATGCTCACAGTGTACTGCAAGAGAGCGTGTTAGCAATTACATTGCTGTGTGACGAGAGCTATAGTAGAGAAACATATCTAGTCCTGTGAGAATGGGGCGAAGGGAACAAAGAACTAGGGTGGAGTGAGAAGGCGACGCAGAAGTCTTCACAGAGCCCTGAAGGCCAAGTGGGTCGACATGGGGACACGGAGGGAATCAGGACAGCAGGTATGAAAGAGCACAGCACATTCTGGAAATGTGAATAGCTCTACATGGTTTGGGCGGAAAGGAAAATGGAAGACATTCAGCTAAAGAGCAGTTCTTGTGGAAAGAAGTAGAGACAGAAAAGCTTAGTTGAAGAGATGGTGAGAAAAATCAGTTCATCTGGATGGTTTGGGCAGGGAAGTACAGAGAAAAGAATTTAGAAAAGACAGATAGAAGATATTGTACCACATGATTACTGCAAAAATAGGAATATGCAAAATCTCCTGTGCCACAGATTTATTATTTAGTCCAATGCTTCCACATGTTAATGTGCATACAAATCCACCTTGGGTGGCTGTCAATTATGAATTAGTAGGGCGGGGGTGGGCCTACGATTCTGTGTCTCCAATAAGCTCTTAAGTGAGGGAGAGAGAGAAACATCAATGTGAGAGTGAAGCATCAATAAGCCGCCTCCTGCAAGTCCCCCACCGGGGATCAAGCCCACGACCTGGGCATGCGCTCTCACTGGGAATTAAACTGGCAGCCTCTCACTGTATGGAACAACGCCCAACGAACTGAGCCACACCGGCCAGGGCCAAAGAGCCTAAGCCTTATGTAAGGTGTTCCTCAACTTACAGAAAAAGAAACCCTATGTCTTCCCCTTTCTTCAGGCTGTTGTGCTTCTGAATCTCATTTCCTCTTCTACCAAATGTGGCATCTCTTCCAAAAGGTCATTTAATAACTTAGTTCTCTAATTTTATGAACATTTTATGCCTACATCATATAGTCCCTTTAACAGAGAAGTCTTAGGTGGGGAACTAAGTAAGCTATAAACTACTTGAGATCTGTAATTCGATTTCAGAAAATTTTGTTTCTTCCATAGTACTTCACGTAGGACTTTGTACACAGTAAATGCTCATATCTGTCTGTTGAATAACCCACATATACCTTAAATTGTTTCAAAACAATTTCATGATTATATGGAAATAAATTGTACACATAATCTTTTTTCCTCGTGTGCATGTAAATTTTGCATTTCAAAATACTGGGCTTCCTTCACTTCCAATGGGAGTTTTGCACACAGTCTATAAATCTTGCTGTTAAGACATTTTCCTTCATTATCCTAAATTTATCTTAATTTCAATCCAATTAAAATCTGTTTACTAGAGTTTTCTCCCATATAATTGAGCACAGTATAGTTGATTTTTAAACTGTAAACATACATCTGTGAATAATTCCTAAATGCCACAGTATATAGGAGATCCTGCAGCATAATGGAAGTAATTTATTTCCAAATTGCTCCCATTTCTCTTATGACTTGCTTGCAAAGCTTTATTAAAATCAAGTCCAGCAGGTATGACAAGAGGCTGACCTTGTTTCCTAAGCATTATGCACGCTGCCCACACAAAAGACTCCTAAGGCTTTTGCATAGCCTATAAATTCATACATCATCAAATCTATGTCCCTAGTTAGTTACTGAAGCAAAGAGTAGTGGCAATAATGCAGCATAATATTTAAAAGCACAGAATCCAAAGTAACACCTCAGGGGTTTGCATTTCATCACCACCACCCTCCAGTGGTGTGACTTTAAGCAAATTATTGAACCTTTCTTGGTCTCAGTTATCTCATCTGTAAAGTGGAATAATAACAGTGTCTACTTCACAGGGTTATTCTGAGGATTAAATGAGTTGGTGCATGTAAAGAACATGATAAAAGCCCATTACTGACCGTTATTATTATAATCAGTATTATGGTCATTTTTAATTCCAACCAACTCCTATAGCAGCCAATTTCCAGGCAATGGATGCAGTTGCCACACACACAGTAAAGATCAAACATCAACATCTGCCAGGTGATCACAAGCAACTATATCATGGCCTGGTTTTCTGGTCATCTTAGTGGTCAAACGTCATTGATCAGCAGAGTTGAGTCCATTTTTGAGCAGATAACCTTATAATAGCTCCTAAACCAACTAATTGTGTTACTCTGTTTCTCAGCAGACCTGCATTTTCTGTCACACAATCTGAGCAATGTGTCAATGTGACTGGATTCATCAAATTGGTATTGAGCATCCCCTTGGTGCAAGGCAATGAGTCAAGATGTGTGGAAGGGTACAAAGATGAATATTTAATGGCTATTAAATGCCTTTCTCTCTTCTGAACTAGGTACTGAACTAGGTGATAAAGATATAAAAGAAAGCAGTGCACATACAGTTTCTGCCCTTGGGAAGGTTCTAGTTTAGACAGGAAAAAAAGAAAATTGACTACAATTATAACAAAGTCTACATATTGTACTAAGGAGGGACAAAACGCTATGTGATAGAAGAACAAGATAAGGCAGAGGTCAAGGATGGTGTCCAGGTGGAAGTGGCATCTAGGTTGAGAACAAAAGCATGAATGGAAATTAGTCACATGAAGAGATAGGAGAATACTAGGGAACAGCATAGGCAAAGGCTCAGAGGCAAGAAAGGGCCCAACAGGCTTCATTGGAAAAACTAACAGGAATTAAATATCTGTGGAGTGTATATTGCAAGAGTTAGATGGGAGAGATGGGTAAAACCTTGTGAGCCATGGTAAGGGGTTTGTATTTTATTTCAAGGGCAATGGGAAGATACTAAGGGTGTTCAGCAGGGGAATGAAATGATCAGATAAATGGGTATTTTTAGAAAAATTAGTCTAGCTGCAGAGTAAGGAATGAATGGACAAAGAGACACAGACAGAGGGCAAGACTTGAGTCAGGAAAACCAATTTGATTGCTGTGATGATAAAAGCAAGACCTGGAGGTGGCCCGGACTCAGTTACGGCAGTGGAAATATGAAGAAGTAGATGGTTTCAGGAGCTATGGAGAAGAGAGAATCAAGAGTTAATGATTGATGAGATACAGTGAGTGTGGAGGAAAGAATGAAAGATGACTTTGAGGACACAAAGTAGAGAGCACAGCCTGTTCCCTGTGGTGGGGCTGAGGAGGTAGGACAGATGTGATCACTGACATAACAGAAATGCAAAGATCCAAGAGAAGCATGAGCCAATAATTCCCTAGGGAAAAGGGGCTTGGAAACATCTTCAAGGTCAGGAGGCACTGGAGTTGAATTAAGATAAGCAGGGACTGTGAATCTGGAAACGCTGAAAGGATATTTCCATTCTTTGGTGATGTCAGGCCTGTAGTTGGATCCTTTTCAGTGGCCAGAGTCCTCGGGGCAGGCCAGGCTTTTAGGAAAAAGCACTGACAGTCAAAAGTCCAGAGGTACGTCGATCTGTTCCTCAGGACCTGGGATTCCTGCCTGGAAACGTCTGTGGCTCCGTGGAAGGTTTCTCAGGCTGTAGATATTCGGGGTCATGCGCGGGTCTTTGTCAGCGAGGGAATTGCTGCTCTGAACGTGTACTCAGCAGGAGCCTTGCCAAGGTTGTCAGAAGCAAATCACTCTCCCTACCCCCTTAAAACTTCTTTTTAAAAAAAACAACAAAAGCCAAATTTTGATATAATTTTTCAAAGCTCTGCATACCAGATTTTGTCCCGGAGTGGATTTTGATGTAACATCAGACCTCAAAGAAATAAGCATTGCTCTCCGCCTGGAACCTGAACACTGACCCTTTCTTTCTACGAAAGCCCTGCTAACCTGAGCTCGGCGCTCAGAACTCGCAGCAGCGCTGCGAGGGCTCCGAGAGGAGTTACCCGGCCTTTTAAATTGCCAGCCCAGCACATGTGGGATACATCTTTAACCACAAAATATGTTTTCTTTAAGACCTTTCCTCAATTGTGAAAACTTAAATTTAATAAGGACTGAGGAAGCCTATAAATCAAACACAATAAAATATTAAATTATGCACCTTACTCCAAGTGGGGTACATATATTTTATCATCGAAAAGTGTGGGTCTGGGTATTCTGGAAATTCTGATTTCTTGGGCAGTCTGGGGGCCGGGGAACAAAGCTGCATTAGTTTTCAATTTACGGAACATGATGTTAGTGATTACATTAACTTAATCTAATATTATTTCCCATATTTAAAGACAGAATGAGAACCTTGTGTTTAGATTGTTGCTGGCTTTAAAAGTATAAATGTGAATGTATATGTGTGAGTGTGTGTGTGTGTGAGTGTGTGAGTGTGTGAGTACGTAAAGAAATAAGGGCCAGGCTGGCTTTCCATATAATAGGCTGAGTTATTAGTACAGCTGCACATTCTGTGTCTCAGGGGATTAGAAGCTCAGCCTGAAATCTCATTTAATTACAGAGCATTGACTACCATGGACCTCTTGCATCTGGACCCGGGAATAACAGAGAACATTTTTCTTTGAATGGTTTGCCATGTTCGGGATAGAAACACATGTAGTTCAATTTTTACCATTTGGTTAAGACCAAAAGCAAAAGTTCACAGATGGTTAGCTCAGCCTATTAAATCATTTTACTAAACTTCCTGGACTCTCTTCTCCTTTAGAGGCTAAAAAGAAAAATGCAATTCTCTTCTCTTTTAGATGTGGAGGTCCAAGGGCACAAAATGACTCGGTTTGTCTGTAAATGAACCTTACAATAATACCTACCTCACGGGTTATCACAGGGATGACACCAGGTAATGAAAGTGAAAGGACACCACAAAATAGCAAATGCTGTTTAATGCTGGTTACACAGTATTATTACTCATACTTTTATTCACTGAATCAAAACTTTTGAGCACCTACTAGGCGCCAAGCACTATTTTAGAGGAGGGATATAGAGGGGTGAGTAGAAAAGACGTGATTTCAGCACTAAGGCAGTTTACGTTCTAAGAGGGAGATAGATGATAAAATGATCCTAGAGGCTAATACATGCTGTGAAAAAATACAAAGCAGGATAAGGTGATAGACAGTGGCTGGGGGGTTCCTTCGGAAAAGTCCCATTGAAAAAGTAACATTTGAGCCGAAGGCTGAATTAATTAAATGACAAGAAACCAGCCAGTGGAAGAACATTCCAGAAAAAGAGAAAAGCAAACACAGTGGCCCTAAGCTGGGTCTGTTTGAGGACAAGAGAAAGACCATAGTGGCAGGAGGGAGAGGCAGGGGAGTGGTACAGGGTGAGACTTGAGAGAAAGGCGGTGGCACAGCAAGTAGGGCCAGCCCGGTTGTAGTTTGGACCTTATCACAGGAACTATGGGAAGGCACTGGAGGATTTTAAGCAGGTAAGAGATGTTCCGGAGTTGCATTTTAAAAAGAAAATCATTTTGGCTGTTGTGTGAAAAATGGATGAGAGGTGGGATGGGGAAGTGGCTAGAGTTGTAATAAAGACATCAATTAAGGGACAATAATAATAGTTGAGGTGACAGAAAAAAAGCAGGCATCCCAATGGAACTATCAAGCAGGAAACTGCATATAGGACCTTAGAGCTCAGGGAGAGACTTGGGTTAGAGTTGTGAATGGGAGGGTCATCAGCAAATAGATGGTACATTAAGCCCTGGGAGCTGAATTGTCACATGGGGAGATTATAGACGGAGGAAACAATGGCCAGGACTGAGCTATGGAATATCCCAAAATTTAGAGGAAAAACAGAGGGGGAAAATCTGGTAAAGGAGCAACCAGCGAATGAGACAGAGGCAAGAACAGAAAAGTGCGGTGTTCTGGTAGCCAAGAGAAGGAAATATGAGAAGGAAGGAGTAGTCAGTGAGTCAAATGTAGTTGAAATGAAGAGGGAGGTGATTACCTGAGTACTGGGAGAACTCAGTGGATCTGATGACCTTGATAAGGAGACTGAAACCTGATTATAGCAGACTGCAAATAGACTTGAACCTGAGGAGTGTAGAGAACAATTTTAGGCAACCCTTTTGCAAAGTTTTTAAGGAAAGATCAAAGAAATGAGTCTTGGGTCAAAATATTTCTTTTAGTAACTAACACTAGCTACTAGCTGTCACTTTTTGTCCGTTCACTACATGCCAGGCACTATGTACTTTATCTCAGTGACATTTTAACCCTTAAAATCCTATCAGATAGATATTCTAATTTACTGTTTACATATGAGTCAACTATGGCAAAGAGATAAGTGCCTCAGAGACCTTGCAACTAGTAAATAAAGAAGCCAACACTGGGACTCAAATCTCTCTGATTTCAGGGCCCCTGATTTTCCACAAAACTGTAGTGACTACATGCCTACACTCTCAACCATGTTTCTACAGCTGAATGTGTATAAAGCTCCAGGCTCCAGCTAGTTAGTTAATAAAGTCCTTTTCTGCATGAAACATATCTGATCCCCACTTACCTTGGCTAATGATCTCATACAAGTGTAACTTCAAAATGAGACAGACCCCAGGACAGTATGAACAGTGACTCATCAAGGACCCATCTTCCTTTATTTTTTTATTTTATAAAAGGAAAACAGAGTAGCAGTTGTACAATTTTTTAAATATATCTTTATTGATTTCAGAGAGAGGACAGGAGAGGGAGAGAGAGAGATAGAAACATCAATGATGAGAGAGTCATTGGTCAAGCCCACAACCGGGGCATGTGCCCTGACTGGGAATTGAACCCCATTGCCTGGATCCTAGGTCGACGCTCAACCTCTGAGCCACACCTGGCAAGGCTGTACAGTTTTTTAAAAAAATTCCAAGTCCAGCTTCATCATATAATGTTTCACCATACACTTAATTTAGTCTAAAAATTTGGTCTCCTAAATGGGTAAGGTAATTTTCCTAATTTAAATATAATAATGTCAAAGAAGTAGCTTGTATAATATGATAGGACATATTCTCTAATTATAATTTTATTAGTATTTAATGAAGTACCAAGAAGTATCCTAGAGAAAGAGAGAACTTTCTGATTATTTACCATGTGCTAACTATTATACCTGATCCCATATTTACATTAATTTGCTTAATACTCACTATGACCCAACAAGATATTACCTATCTTAAATTACCTTAAATTTAGAAATTAACAACTTTAGCTCAAACTTTAATAAAACCTATCCAGGTTTACATAACAATAATGGTGGAGTAATAAAAATTGGACCTCAGGTCATTCTGTCTGAAGAACACATATTCTTCTCACTTCTTTACACTACCTATTTTAATAACCAAGAGAAGCAGGCCCTTCCCACCCCACGCAAGGCTGAGTACCATGACCTACACTCCCATAACATGTCTAATCCTTTTATAGGGTTTAACATATTTGTTTAATGATGGATTTGCCTCCAGAATCTAGAGTCTATTGGCTCCATGAGGTGAGATCCTTGATCTAACTTATCACTTTATAAATCCCCGTACCTCGCACTAAAAATTTGTATACTTACTCAAATATCTGTTAACTGGCAGCCTTTAAGGGACTTCTTTATAATTTAAAGAAACCATCAGTTACAGTGTGTCAGAAAAAAACCAAGTCTTAAAAAGGAGACTATGTCTGATATAACTCTAAGGCAGACTCTGTCATGTACATGGAAGTCAAGCAATTCTATGTCTCTCATTCCTGCCATTCCTGGGCAACAACCCCAAATATGAGCACTCCCAGACACCTGTCCAGGCTTCTTACCTTCTCTCTGATCTGTTCTTCCTGTCCTCCGACTCAATCTTTATTCCTTCTCTTCTCCCAAGCCATTCCACTGCAAAGCTCCATGACCCTTATTCCAGATAAACAGACTCCCCTCTACCCTCAGCTACTGCACAGAACACCTCCTGGGCCTCCTTGCTTTACCAAAATTTGATGCATCTCCCAAGGCCACTACTTCTTTGGCAGCCCTTCCAAGGGCCATATTCCCATGTGCCATATTGCACGGCTCTAAGGCAGGGGTGGGGAACGTTTTTTCTGCCAAGGGCCATTTGGATATTTATAACATCATTTACAGGCCATACAAAATTATCAACTTAAAAATTAGCTATGAAAAAAGCTCCTATATAGCAATAAGCAACTGACCTCTGGTTTTCTTTATTGGTTTGGGGTATTAAGTTACAGGTGGTTTTATAAAATAATTTGGGGATTATCTTCATCACCTTAGCATAGCTTAGCTTAGCATATTAGCATTACCTGGGGAGTTTTAGGGAAATATCCGTGTTTAGGCCTGGCTCCTAGAGACTCTGATTCGAGTCGTCTGGAACTCACCAGAAAACAGGTGTTTTTTAAAAAAAACACAAAAACTCCACAAGTAAGTCTAATGAATTTCTAGGATTGAGAAATACTGGCCTAGAATCCTTGAAATAACTTTGCAAGATTAAATACAATTTAATTATTATCTTGTCAATGGGCACTATGTAGTCACCTTTCTCAATTTCTTCTCTGGTAATTGTGCCATTAAAGTTTCCCATTTCTTTTTTAATGGATTTTTGAATAAACTTATATCTTGCTCTTTATTAGGTTAAGGACATTTCCTTCTATTCCCATTTTTCTGAGAGTTTTTATCATGAATGGGTGTTTGATTTTATCAAATGCTTTTTTGAGTCTATTGAGATGATGGTGCAGTTTTTCTTCCTTCATCTGTTAATCTGGTGAATTACATTGATTGTAAAAGGTTAAACCAGCCTCTCATTCTTAAAATAAATCCCACTTGATTAGATATAGTATCTTTTTTATATACTGCTGGGTTCTATTTGTTAACATTTTGTTGAGAGAAAAGAAAAAAAATACAAGAGGAAATACCCTTTGGGTCATTCTTCACCTTCCTCCCCATATGTCTGCTACTGTTTACTTCTTAGAGTCTTCAGATAATTGCTTCATTGCTTTTTGTAGTCTCTCCAGATTTTCATTCGGAATCAGTGGAAGAGAGAGGCTGTGGTAGGCTTACTCCATCTGGACTAGCCCTAGCCCGGGAAGTCTACTACTTTTTGTGTGTGTATTTCTGTAAACAGCACATCCAATCTATTAGTTTGCATTTAAATGAAGAATTAAGTCTATTTACATGAAGCTCAAATTCTAGATTTTATTTTTCATTTTACTGTATGTATGCTTTTGTTGTACTTTTTTGTCTTGGTTTTATTTCTAGTGTTTAATTTTCCCTCTCCCCCCATCTCCTGTTATTTAGGAATGCTACTGTAATTTTCCAACTCATAAATATTCACTTTTTCTTTCCTAGAGTCACAATCAAGCATCTTTTACTCAACCATTACACAAAAAGTACATACCAACTATTTTTTCTCTAACAAGGAATTGGCCTTTCATTTCTTTACTCTTTTCTCTAATAAGAAAAGCTCTTTAGAACGCATTTTCTTTCGACACTCTTTCCTCCACCCCAGATGAGTCTTTTCCCATGTTATTTCTCTCCCTTTCCTCCTGCTATATGCCTAGGTTATAGAGATTTAGTACTTTGTTCAGTTCCAGACTAGCATTATTCTAGGATTATTGTCTTAGCCCTTTCATTACCTATGATGATTTTGTATTTAGATAGGTGGGAAGATACTTCACACGCCTTTGCTCTACCCTATGTCCTCTCTCCTTTTCTTTCCTTATCTTGAATTCTCTGCTCTGAATAATTTTATTTTACTTATAGTCTCTTCTCAAGTATTTTCCTAAGATTCAGTAATTTCTTACATATTTGCAAACAACAGTTTATACCCCAAAAGGTGAATCTGAGAAACCTAACGAGCAAAAGAAGTCAATCTTTTTGTCACACTTCACATTCCCTTCCTCTGAAAGGCTTGGAGACCTGGGAGACATAAAAAATACTAGTAGTCGTTGTAGACTCTTCGAACTTGGTTTCTCTCCCACATGCCGTTCTTGTCTGGTTGTATCAAAAGAATGTAGGATTGAGGAAAGACCTGAATGTCAGAAGATACTTTCGAGATAGGAGACCAGAGCCCCACAGCCATGTAACTGTGCTCTGTCACCTTCAGCTGGCTCTCTGAGGCGTGTCTGCATCCTTACCAATGCAGCCTGACCAAACGCCGCTTCTTCCACAGGTGCCTCTAAGTCACATTGGTGTACCGTAGGTAACACGGCCCTCCATCGCTTTAAGGAAACACAGTATAAATAGATAAAGCAGTTAGCAGTTTAATTATGCCCATTAAAGAAAGATTTTCCACTTTCCAGGGGAGAATTACTACAAGCTCCCATTCTTAGCACTACTTCTGAGCATATCACGCTGTCCCTGGCATATATTTGATAAGTGTATTGAATGATAATATCCCACCTTGTAGTGTTTTTAATCTTCCCTAAGTGGTTATATCTTGTTCCCCTATTAGGGTCATAAACAGGAACAACATACGACACTTCACCTGCCTCCCAGTTCCTCACAGAGCACCATACACAGAGTGTCCTGTAGCAACACCGAATCCTTCATACTCACCTATGCTCACAAACAGACAGCATTTTCCATTTATGTTTATTTCTTCATTTACATTATTCCATACAGTGTGGCCTTTTAAACTTTCACCAGCCAACAATGACTGCTAATATCACATAACAGCCTCTTAGTGGAATTGGTCTTCCTCAGTCCTGTTGGAGAGCTACAAGAGACTGAACACATGATTAATTTTATATGGTATTTTGATAGATTATATCCTGTTACTGAGAATTACAACCAAAAAACTAGAAACAGTGTCCAGTAGATAAATATAAATTTTCTCTCATTTCTTACACGTCTCCTTTTTTCAAGACCCCTTTCCATTTATTTAGCTCTTGATTCTGAGGAACCATGAAAGACATATTTCCCTTGAGGTAGTCTGTTTGGAATGAATTATTCTAAGGGCAGCCCAGCAATGTGTGGGCTACTATAGGTAACACGGCCATCCATCACTTTAAGGAAACACAGTATAAATAGATAAAGCAGTTAGCAGTTAATTATGCCCATTAAAGAAAGATTTTCCACTTTCCAGGGGAGAATTACTACAAGCTCCCATGTTGCCTTGAACATGAATTTCAGCTTTTACATTTTTATTTGCAAAAACTTTTTGTAACAGGGGTCCACCTAAAACAAGCATTTCTCCTATTCCAGTGTTTGGAGGTGGGCCACACCAACTCCTTAACTGGTATGTGTTTCAAGGCCTTTTGGAAATGCCAGCCCTGCACTGTAAAACCTATGCGGACAGCAATTTGAAATACCAAACCTGCAGATGGGCATTGTCTGTTAATTATAATGAGGAGGAGCCTGAGGGAGAATCTTCCAGCCCTGGCCACTAATCCAGGGAGGCTGTGTCTGCATTTGAAAGGGTGACGTCTGACCCCTCTGCAGCTGTGACCCATTCACTCCTCCAGATCTTATCAGGCTCGCCTCCTTTTTCCATTAGGACTCCCCTGTCCCACTTCAGCCTCAATTTTCCCCAGCTCACAAATACCCAGAATAGAAAGGAGCTTAAAGGTCTTCTAATCCACTGATTTTCAAACTTTTTTTTTTTTTTTTTTAAATCAAGGAATCCTTTCCTCAAATGAAGGCTCACCCAGAAGCTCAAGATGTAAAACAGAGCCACCTGGACATGCTCTGGTCCCGGAGGGGAGCCAGGCCGGCAGCCCACCTGCTGCCCTGACCTGCCCCTCTGAGTAAAGACTTCAGGACAGAACAGCAAGGCCCTCGGTGCAAAAATAAAGAAACTGGAGGTTGGACTCAGTGCTTCCCAATGGAGGCATTATTGGCATTTGGGGTCAGAGGCAGTCTTTAATGTGTGTGACTGGCTTCTGAATGGTAGTCCCATGGCCTCCCCTGCAATGGCTTCCCCTGTAGTGTCTTCCTAGGCTTGTGTTGACTAAAATCAGCTACGGAGAGACTGAGCTGGTTCCCCCTGGGCTGAGAATCACATGGCCCTGGAGCGATTTGCCCAGGGGTTTGTCAGAGAGCAGGGCCAGGATGAAACCAGGTCTCCTCATTCCAGCAGGCGGCCTTGCCTCCCGCTACAGTTTTTCCCTCCCTCACCCCTTTGGAGCTGTGCACTAACAGTCGGTCCCCTGTTCCTGAGCTTCAGCGTCTGCTAGTCTGAGGCTGCCTTACTGTCCCCCTGCCACCGCTGCTCCTACTGAGGAAGCCTTGCAGGCCCTTCCACCTGAGACTGGAGGTTAGTGTAGAGTGTGGACAAGGGAAAGATGTCCCCAGCACTTTCTCAGTTTACAGTGACCACAGTTTCACTCCTGGCCCCACGACCAATGCAGCTTCCCAGGGAGATGTGATTTTTAATTCACTAGCCCAGATGAACTGAATTTTTTTTTTTAAATCTTCACCCAAGAACATGCTTTTATAGATTTGGGGGGGGGGGGGGAAGGATGTAGAAGCAGAGAAGAGGAGGGGGAAAGAAACTCAGTGTGAGAGAGAAATGTTGATTGGCTGCCTCCCCTCCAAGCCCCGACCTGGGGATCAGACACGCAGCCTTTTGGTGCACCGGGCGATGCTCCAGCCAACTGAGCCACCCAGCCAGGGCTGAACTGATTTTTTTTTTCTCGCCAAAGTAGATTGTTTGATTCTGGATCCTCTATATTCTATATAAGTTTGATTCTAGTAGATCATTTCTTGGTTGCTGTCTTCAGCAAACTCCAAGGGCTTTAGAGCCAGAGAGACCTGGGTTTGATTCCTGCCTCCTCCATTCATCAGCTGGGTGACTGTCGAAAGGACACATGGCTGCTCCGAGCCTCAGTTTCTTCATTTATAAGTTGGGGGAAAGAGAAAACTTCCCTGGCAGGATCCTTGTATGGATTCAATGCAAGAATGCACAGACAGTGCTTAGCATACAAGTTGCTTATTAAATAGTTGCTGCCACTTTTAAGATGGTCACCAGCACCATTTCTGTCCCTTGGTATGATTCGTTGGAATAAAATTCCTCTAAGGTAAATTTGATAAGATTCTCACTTGAGAGGACAATTTTAGATTCTTTTAATTCTAATTCTAATTCTAGGTTCCCTGCTCAGGGTTTCCCCTTGGCTTTCAAGCTGGCCCAGTAATGTCAGCCCATTTTGGAAGAGAGTAGTGGACTCCCTTCATCGTCCCCTTGTAGACATCTCTGTAGTCATTGGGAGATCTTATTTTCCACTGATAGAGGGGTTGGCAAATTTCCAGACCTTTTAAAATGGGTTTATACTAACAGTCTATCAAGTCTCCAGAGGCAACTATCATGGCTGAGACAGTTAGGATCCTTTCTTTACTGACAGTTTGAGCTGTGTGGTTGAAATCATTTTTGACAAGAAAAAAACAGGCTCAAGTACAATGAAATCATGGACCGTCCACGGTGACCAATTTTCAAACTTCAAAATTCACACTAGAGCTTAATTATGCCACACACACACACAAAATTTCCATGAAAGTTTGATGTAAATTTTTGCCTTTTGCACTCAGCACTCAAAAGCAGTCGAACGATTTCAAAAATCACAGCTATTAAGTCAAACTAAACCAAACACATTGTTCTGAGATATTTGCCAAAAGTTCCAGCATACAATGTGCTTTGCTGAATCACTTCGTTTTTTCAAAGTTATATTTGTATAGAGCATTTGTTAGGTGCCTGCTTAAAATCCATCCATATGGTTAGTTTCAGATGAAATGTACAAATGTTAAGCGTATATATGAAAAAGTACACTTTATTGAAAATCATTAAGACCCAATAACTCATAGCAAATTCACTATTACCTTCCATGTTGGGATTCTTCCCATAGATGAGATTCAGCAGCTCTTCTTAATAGAAGGCTTTCTTTTGTTTCTGAGGAAATTTCGCCCAGGGAAAGACTGGCACAGGTTCTCTTGCTACATTTCCTGGCTCTTTTTTATTCTCAATGAAACAATAATCATTCAATTAATCTTGTCAACAAGTGGAGGCTGGTTTCATTTCAGTTGTTTACTAATTATATTGGGTAGATCTTTAGATCCTTGAAAATGTTGTCCAGTTGCAACAAACTACTAATGAAGCAAGACTTGGTTAATTAGGGAGTAAGAGCAATTAGCTTGTCAGCAGTTAATTCCAACAGTCCCGAGAGAAATACTACATTTAGGGATACGTATCACAGGAGCTATTGACCTCTAAACCTTCCTCCTTTTCTGTCACTGCTGTTTAATGGAAAGTCACTTATTTTGTCAGGCTAATCACGGAGGTAATGGAGTAGCCTATGGCTCCAGCTTGCTACTCTGTTTTTCTCTTGCTAATTTTAGAAAGTTTAAAAATAGATGAATGGGTCTATTTTGGACATCATTAAAAGAGGAAACCCAAGGTGGGACTTTCGGAATTCACTGAGCGCCTGCTGACCACCCCCAAAGTATCTGGAGCTCATTAGTCTCCACAGAGCTTTCTTTGCCAAAGAAAAGTTGGTTGTGAACTTTTTAAGTTAAAAGACTTTTCTATAGGCCAAACCAGTTTTGCTTGAGAATTTGATTTAATGGGATAGGGAGGATGATTCTGAAAGATACTCTTGTTTCCACGTTTACTAAAATAAATTGGAATTAGATCATTCATTTGTAGCCTTTTTTTGGGAGGAGGGTGAGTGAGGCTGGGATAGGGGTTCCTTACACTAGATTTTAGGAAATATTTTAGGACAACTCGACAAGCTTGACTTTACCACAAAGCAATAATTTGAGCTGGGATAATATGATTGTTCTGATATTGGGCCTCCTATTTTCAGGGTAAACTCTGTATAGAACATTCCCTCCACATCTAGCCTGTGGCTGAATCTGACTGAGAGTGAGATATTGAACTGAACCAATTTGCTGTTTTCTGTCCCCCCATTCCTACAGAAGGCTGGTTCAAGGAAGAGCAAGCCTGCCTCTTGGAAGACCAGTCACAGACATGCTTTGTCTTCCCCATGCCATGTTTTGGAGCTTAACTTACCTTTACTTTTCTCCTTGGGAGCACTGTGGAAAACTCTCCTAAGCTTAAACTCTTATACCACGTCAAAGAATATAAAAGGAAATGAAAATGGAGGCCACTAATTCCATCGCATCGTGTACTTCTGCTGAAGTTGTCACCAATGTTAGAGGTAATAGTGTTGACCTTGTTGGAATTCAAGAGGCCCAATAATTAACATCTTCTTTCCCCCTCTTGAGTTCTGGACTAAATAAGAAAATAAGACAAAAGATAAGGTGGGTAAGAGTCCATATCACCTTTATTTTAAATTGCTAGAACTCAGTTCAGATTTTACTACATTTTCTAGGGAAATTGCCTCAATATTTTAAAGAAATCAACAAAATGTAACAGAATTAGACAATGTTGTTTTATCAAAATATGGTTTCTATTACAGACAAGCAGAATTCCTAATAGGACTAGACCCCAGAATTAGAAAGACTTACCTACCCAGTGTCTGGACCAGTGGAACCACATCATGTGGGAAAACTGCCCGTGTGAGCCAAGGAGCAGAGCAGGAGATGTGCTCCTGCTGGTGGCTGCATGCTGCAGAGAAAAGGGTTGACTTTGCATGTCCAGCTTCTCTTTCCAAACTCAGTAATCAGATTAAGTCACCTCCCTTCCAAGAGAGCAGGAAGGATGGGGCAAGAATGCAAGTGTTTCCCAACTAGAAGTACTTCCATTGGAGTAGGGATGATTTTTATTCCTTCTAACAGACGTTACAGACATAGGTTTTCCATATTATTACATTTTGCTGATTTATTAAGAAATTAAGAGTACAGTAAAATTTGAATTGAACCTCATGAATTTAAAAATTAAGATGATGAACAACTTTTGCATTGTCAATAAACAAAGAATCTATAAAACATATTAAGAGTGTCCATAAGAATTTTCGAGACACTTATTTTGATTTCTTAAGAGAATATACTAATTTTAAGACATTTCAAAGTACTCACTTAAATTTTAAAAGGACCATGCTAATTATAAAATATTATCTATTGAAGTAGCTCATATGAGCATGTGTATTGTTTTTACCAGAACAGTAGAAATACTGAACAAAACTATCTCAGTTATTCTTATTTTACTTTCTGATATGCATATATGCTACCAACATGCTCTTCCTTCAGCTTATTGATGAGTAAAGAAAGACTGAAAGGGAAAGGAACTGTGGCTTTTCCTATCCTTCCCTTTCCCTCTATGCCATCATTTTCAGCACAACTGACTGACTGTATAGGGGAGCAAAGGAGATATGATAGGGTTCCCTGGTCATTTGCGTTTCTTAGAACATTATTGTTTTCCTCCTGTGTTTGAAACAAATTCTGGTTTGAACAGAAAGTGTGGTCTTTCGGGACTATTAGAGTACCCCCCCCCCCCCCATCTCCACTACTCAGTCCTAGATGTAACATAGTTGCTTTGTATTTGCTTTGAGTTTTGCTGACTTCCCATGCATTGCAGGGTTCACCAGAATTTCATGTTCAAGGCACATGGCAATTGCTATCTGCAAATGAGACCACTGGGAAGAGTGGGAGTTAGTCATATCTTCTCTGCTCAAATGCATGCTTTGTTGTCCCATCAGACTTCGTCTGAAACACAAGTTCAAAGATAAAATTACTAAGAATTGCAAAACAGAAACGGTAGAGAAATAAACCAAATGCGGGGCACCTTTGAGCACAGGGCTCTGTGCAATGGCACAGCTTATGGGCCCATAAAGCCAGCCCTGGGTGGCAGGTTGTAGCTAAGGGAGTTTAGGCCACAGTTTAGCAAACAAAAGGACCAAATTCCAGGATAATAGACCAAAAGAGAAAAATAGGAGGCAGACCAACCTCTTATTTTTGTTCTAGGCAATTGTTCTCACTTTCACCAGGAGGTGAGAGTACTAACCAAAAACGGGCCTTGGACCAGGAGAACTCCAGGCTGCAAGCTGTTGCTGGCAAGAGTATTATGGGTGACTTGCCTTCAATTAATACAGAGTAATTCTTCTTAAGTTGTTTTTCAGAGTTTTATGGACACAATTTAGTCTTTGTGCTAAATTATGTTCCGCTCAGCACAAAAAGTATGTGAGTTTTTGCTGCATTTTTGTGGTAATCTGGAAACAAACAGTCTGGTTAAATAAAAGTTTATTATAAATTTTCAACTGATTTAGTAAAATTGGTATAAATATGCAGGTTTGGTAAATTAAACTGCTTTGAAAGTTCTTTAAACCCATTACATTTGTGACCACTTTAGAGTTTACAAAGGGTTTTTACCTATGGAATCCCTGCTTAACCCCCCGTAATAACCCTGTGAAGTAGGATAGGCAGATATTTTCCCTGAATATGGGCATGTATACCAAGCCTCTGAGCTGGGCTGCATGAACTTACATCCTTTCATGGTCTCAGTTGATTTGAAAAGTGAAAGCACTTAATGCAAGGGAAATCAGACCATAAGCTAGACCAGGAATGGCCTAGTGTGATGGACTCTGGAAAATGAACTGGGCTGATCGAATGTGTCTCTCAGCAGAGGTAATGTGATCTGTTCAATACAGACCTCTTTATATAGTTCATACTGAGTCTCAACATTTCTAAACTAGATCTATTGAGACGTTTTCTCAGATTGTCCCTTTCTTGGTCTTCATCTTAGTAAAACGTACTTTCATCCACTTATTTGCTTAGCCAACACCCTAGGAGTCAGCCTTGGGTCCTCTTTTTCCCTCCCTCCGAATCAGCCAGCTCTAACGGTTCTATTAGTAGCTACAGTCTCTCTGCTTCTTTTTTTTCTTTAATGTTTTTATTGATTTCAGAGAGAGGAAGGAAGAGGGAGAGAGATAGAAACATCAATGATGAGAGAGAAACATTGGCTGCCTCCTGCATGCCCCCTACAGGGGATGGAGCCCGAAACCCAGGCATGTGCCCCAACAGGGATCGAACTGTGACCTCCAGGTTCATAGGTCAATGCTCAACCACTGAGCAACATCAGTCGGGTTCTCTGCTTCTCTTCATTGCTACTGCCCACCCTCTGGTCCAAGCTATAACCATTTCTTGCCTAACTTTGCAAGATCCTCAAAACTGGTCTTCCCGCTTCCATTCTTGCCCCATTGTAATTCATTCTCCACACAATAGATATTGTGAACTTTATAAAATGTAAATAAAACCACGTCATTTGGTTTATATACTTAAAATTTTTCAAAGGTTCATTATATTTTAATACCTCATTGCCCTGACTTCCAAGGCTCTGCATGATCTAGAATTTGCATCCCTCTTGAATATGACTCATACTAATCCCTTTAGCCACGCTGGCCTTCTGTTAGTACCCGGAGCCCATAAAGCTCTCTCTACCACAGGGCCTTTGCACTTGCCAGTCACTCTGCCTGAAATGTTCTTCTGCCAACTCTGCAATGAGGCACTGTTTTACATCCACTAAAATGGATATAATAATAATAATAATAATCAGGAAATAACAAGTGTTAGTGGGGATGTGGAGAAACTGAAGCCTTGTACCTTGCGGGTGGGAATGTAAAATGGTTCGGCTGCCATGGAAAACAATTTGGTGATTCCTCATAAAGTTAAACATAAAATTGCTATATGATCCATTAATTCCATTCCTAGGTATATACCCAAAATAATTGAAATGTACTTAAGCAAATACATGTATATATATATTCATAGCAGTACTATTCACAAAAACCAAAAGATGGAAACAACCCAAATATCCATCAGCTGATTGATAAATGGATGAACAAATCGTGGTATATACAGGCAATGGGATATTATTCGGCCATTAAAAAACGAAGTACTGATACACACTGCAACAGGGCTGAACCTGGAAAACACACTCAGTAAAAGATGCCAGACACTAAAAATCACATATGGTATGATTCCATGCATATGAAATATCCAGAACAGGTAAATCCATAGAGACAGAAAAGAGATCGATGGTTGCCAGGGGCTGGCAGGAGAGTGAGCGAGAGCAGCTGTTTAATGGTATGGGGTTTCCTTTTGGATGGATTAAACTGTTTTGGAACTAGATAAAAGTGGCAGTTGCACAACACTGTGAATGTTCTAAATGCCACTCAGTTGTTAATTTTTAAGTAGTTAATTTTATGATACTACGTAAATCTTATTTCAAAAAATATGACTACAAAATTATTTCCATAAGGATACTAGCATTACAGCCTTTCCTAATTAATCCCTCCTATTTTGTACTCCCATAGCACATCTTTCCTCCATTGTAGCATGCTATTCCATGCATTCTATTTTGTTTTATATGCATATCTACTACAGGGGTCAGTAAACTGTGGCCCATAGGCCAAATTTAGCCCATTGCTTGTTTTCTTGTGGCCCACAGCTAAAAATGGTTTTTACGCTCTTAAATGGTTGGGGGGGAAATCAAAGCAAGAATAATATTTTGTAACACATGGAAATAATGTGAAATAAAAATACCAGTGTTTATTCATCAAAGTTTATTAGAACATGGTCACTCTCATACGTTTCTGTATTGTCCATGTATGACTGCTTCCTTTCTACAATAGCAGAGTTGAATAGTTGCAACAGGGATTGTGGTCCACAAAACCAAAAGTATTTATCATCTGCCCCTTTACAGAAAATTTTGTTGACCTGCTAGATTATAAGCTTCTAAGGGGAAGGAATCTCTCAAGCACACAGCCTGATGATTTGTATATTCCAGTTTTTTATAAATGTCTCTTGCTTTAATAACACCACTGTAAACTTTTTTGTATTCAAATGTGTGCCATGGGATTCCTGCTCATACATGCTAATAAAATTGAAAGCACTAATTTCTTTAAATTTCTACAAAGTTTGACACTTAGTTTGATATTTAGCATATGAATTTTATAAAAGATTTTTTTAACAGAAACTTCATGCTGCAATAAGAATTTATTATACCCAAAAAGAGAAGTAATTTTGTAGTCTTTTTAAAAAATATATAAAATAGGTGTTCAAGTTGAAATCTTAAAAATTACCCTAATGTACCATTCAAACTTTAACTGTCAGTACATGGAACCATGTTAGTTTTCTAGCACAAAGATAAATTAAGGATTTAAAAGTTCTGATCCCTGACATTGCCTCTCTTGAAGATAAATTTACAATTGGTATGATGTTAGTCTTTTAAAAACATCTATAATTAAAATTTAATTTATTGAAACAAATAGAATTCTATATTTGGTTTTACAGAATTAGACACCACCTATGTTCAAGAGAATATAGGTAAAGATGTAAACACTAAACATTCCCAGAGTAGATGGAGGGGTGCATAGAGACTCTATTTTCTCCTTTATTGTAGATGACAAATGAGCCCAGAATCTCCATAAGCTAAAATGGTACTAAGCAGAAATCACTTAAGTTTCTCAGACATTTTACTAGCAAAATTTCTTCTTTCATTTTTAGTATCTTTCATTAATTACATCCTTCTGTTTTGCTCAGATTATCTGGGTTGCATGGAACTCTCAGTATAATCAAGCAAGCATTTAATTCAGTGACATTGATGTCATGTGAGGAGTAGCCTATTGGGGAGTCAAGAGATCGCTACATGGAACCAAGAGAACTTGAGTCTGTTCTTTCACCTTTCATCATCCATGATGAAGGCAACACCATACTTTCTGAGGGTCTTTACTTATAATATGTACAATTTATTTCTGACATTTATGATTGACAAATTATTTAACAGATTTAGGCACATCACTTTTTTTATAATATATAGATTTGTGCTATTGTGTTCTTTTTTTCTCAAATATTCTTTGTCCATCTACTAGTATAGTAGCGCTATATTTAGTAGGACAATATGAAAGAGTTTTCAAAGGGTGAAAAAACTACATAAGTGTGAGTTATTATTATTATTATTAAGCAAAATCACACGATGTTAGGCCAGAAGGTCCTAGAGTTCACCTACATGACATTTTCATTTCACAGATGAGAAAACTGGATGAGCTCCAAAAGATGAAATGCTAGAGATTCGAGCTTTTCCACTATTCCATGTTGCCCCATTTACTGCTAGAAATATTATTCCAAATCCTTGTTGTTCCTGCAGTATTTGCCTGTACTGGCTTCCTCAATTATAATTTTTTTTCAGGCAACATTTTATTTTCTCACACTCTTACATTTTATTCCCATGGCTTGAATTCAACGTAGTTTCTGTGTCTGCAAAACATTGCAGTATCTGGTTGGGTTTATCAAACATTGATATCTAAATAGTGTATTTATATTTCATTCAAGCATAAGAAGGATATAGCTCATTAGAATTCAGGGCTAATAATATAATATGAAGAAAAGGAAACAAAGATGAAATAAGGGGAAATTTTTTTTGCCTTATCTGGAACATTTTGATGTCAGATTTTTCTTCAAAGCTATGATTTTTATAAAGGGACATAAATTAATCTGTCAAATGATATCTTGTTAATAAAAAAAATCAGCAATAGTAATAAGATACTTTTGGCAAGAGTCCATTCACTCAATCATCCAACAAACATTTATGGAGCTCTATAAATGGCAAAGCATTGTAAGAGACCCTCACTAAAGGGAATAGATTGAGTTCCTTTCTTCCTAGGAAGGAATCTAAGAAAAATAATAACTCACTTACTGAGTTCTTACTATGTGCCATGTGCCAAGCTAAGTATCTTACATGAATTATTTTTTTATCTTTATGACAATATGTTATATCCTATTATATTGATGTCAAGTTTAAATGAGGTCCTCAATAAAGCTTCTCGGACAGTGCTTGGAGCATATTAAATTCTACAAAATATTAATTTCCTTTCTGTGCTCCTTTTATTTCACAGGAGACACCACCATCTTTCCTTCTATAAAATATATCCCAGATAGTAGTAGATTTCCAGAAATGAATGAATGATGCAACCAAAAAAACCTCCCCATTGAACATAAAAGACATCCCCAGATCCAAGGTGCAGCTTAGTGGAGTGGAATGAAACACAACTGAAGACAGAAGTGAGATAAATGCTCATTTGAAGGAGCCAGGGGCAGTGCATAAAGATGTTGGAGATGGGAGGTAAACACAAAGGTTCTACCATAAAGGGTTGAGACAAGAGGTGGTCTGGGCTCTGCTTAGTCATGTAAAGGCTCATGCAGTTGGGGGAGGCCCCGGTCCAAGGAACACACTGAAGGAAGTGTGGGCAGAGGCACAAATGACAGATTGGAGTCTGTCTCATGATGCCCCAGCTTAAAGCCTTCAGAGCGTGGCTTCCAGACCCACAACAGACCAACACTTTCCACAGAGATGGGGAGGAAGTTGTTAGAACAAACACTATCCTGAAACTTGCCCCAAATCTGAACCTAATCAAACCCCAATGTTTTCTTGAGGTTAGAAAAGGCTTGGCTTAGCATTTTTAAAACAATATCTATTTGCCTTTTGTCTCCCGTTTGTAGCCAAAAGTGAAAGTTCTAAAAACCAATTAAAAACTGAGTTTTATTTTATATTTATTTCTTTACTATATGCTTTCCCTAGCCAAAACCAGAAAATGCTGGAACGGCACAAGTTCATTCTCCTGAGATACCCAGATCAAAGTCCTTTGGAACTGCCTTGGCCAGGCAACTGAATATTTCCATTCTTATCCAAACCAAGGCTTCAATCCTTTGCAATTTACTCATATGCATCCACCTTCTCAAGTGTTCTGAGGCATTTCTTTCAGCACACACGTTGGCCTTGAAAGGGTAACAAGCAATTTTGTTCTGGCAAAAGTTGTATTTTCAAGTTTATACCTCCCGACCCTCATCCAACAAAGAGAACAAGAACTTCTGGCAACTTTGTGCACTCTCTATATATTCCATACAGAGGGAAAATATGGGAAAGGCAACATCAAGAACCCTCTTGCATAGGTATTTAATATTTTGCAAAGAATTTCCAATTTTACACTGCTAAATAGTACCCCCGCTTAGTATGGAAATCACTTTCACCAAGAAAAATTTTAAGGCAGTTCATGCCATCCAATCAGCAAATTTTCTGGTCTCATTCTTTTCTTAAAGCCTTAGACAGATAAATATTCCTTGTGGTAGGGGTTGGGGGAGGGTTGGGGGAGGAGAGTGATTATTTAAATCTGCCCTATCAGAAAATTTGCATATTTATTGGGTAACCCACAATTTACATTTATTGCCCTATAGGCCACCCTTATTCTAAATGACTTTGACCCACAGATATATTACCTTTCAGAAAAATTTTAAGAGTATAATATATTACGTGCCACAATCGTAATCTTGTCTTCATAAAAAAAATTCAGTTGATCTACAGCAGATTTTTGCCACAGTAATTTTTATCTAGATTTTCTTTTTTCCATGGGATATACAACAATAAACTGAGTTTGTCTTACTAAAAAATCAACTCTCAGAGAACTTTCCACCCTTTCAATGGAATGAAAAAAAAATTTTTTTTTGATGCTGCCCCTCTCAAAGCTGCTGAGAAAATATCATAGTAATGTCCATCCTTGCATGAGACCTGTTTTAGCCTCAGCTCCGTTTGGGTCCTAGGATATTTCTTCAAGGATTTTAGCTTTGGCGGTGCCTGGCTGTGTATTTGAAGCTATGTTTATTAGCCCAATTTTTTCTAATGCCAAATGAAATACATGTTTATGATCAGATAGATGAACTTCTAAGGTCAGCATCCCTGTCTCAATTTCTGATGTTTCCAAAATATACAAGTGATTCTTTAGCTTTATAAACCCCCACCTGCTTCTCCCTTTCATGTAATTTGCCTTTGTTCAGTTACTTTGCACCACCCCTGGAGTGTTTTCAAATATATTTCAAACCCCCAAGCAACCCCATTTCAGCTGATTGACTTTGGAGAACTCTAATGCCGGCCAGGCATTTTGCTGCAGCCCCATTTAGACTCAGCAGGAAGAGCAGATTTAAAAGGCAGATTACATTTTTAGCTTTTTAAAAACTGCTTTATTAGAGAGGCTAAAAGTCACAGTGGTGGTAAGCTGAATTCTTTTGATATACAAGCAACTTCAAGACATCTAGGGAGCAGTTCCTTGCCTGTGGAGCTCCTCCCTTTGGGTTTCAATGATGGCAGGGACCAGCTGGCTTCAGGCATTTTTCTGAAGGGTCCTTGTGGCTCCAACAACAGAATGCATAAAAGCACCAAAGAGGTCTCATTTAAGGGTCAGTGATGTTTGAAAAGCAGCTCACCGAGGTTCCCACCCCTGGACTTCTGGCAGGCCATTTTGTGTGAAAGGGTTGGTTACATACTGGCCTCCATTTGGCCAAGGGACAGTAGGTAGAGGACCATGGTGAGAATGGAAAAGCTGCTTAAAGACAAAAAGGGAATACCTGCAGCCCTAATTTTTAGGGCTGGGAGCTAGGAGTCTAAACAGACAGTTGGATAGATAGACGGACAGACAGGTAGATGAGAGAGAGAAGAGAAGAGAGATAAATGGAGGTCACAGCAGTGGCTCCTCCTTCACGTGTCATCTTAAAACAGGTGTCATAGGCCCTTCCCTTTCACTTATTTGGGGCTCTGTTTACCAGGAGCTGGTTGTAAAGTGGCTGAGGGTCAGTGAAAAGAGGGTGGGCATAATGAGGCTTCGAAAGAGTCAATAAGATTCTGTATAGAAGGTTTTATTTAGAGGTTTTGAGATAAAATAAATACCACCAGGCTTCAAGAATGTTTAAAGAGAAAGTGCATTCAGCCTGGCCGAGTGTGGCTTAGCGGTTGAGCGTCGACCTGGGATCCAGGTGATCAGGGTTTGATTCCCCGTCAGGGCACATGCCCGGGTTGCGGGCTCGATCAATGACTCTCTCATCATTGATGTTTCTATCTCTCTCTCTCCCTCTCCTTTCCTCTCTCTGAAATTAATAAAGATATATTTTTAAAAATAATAAATAAATAAAGAGAAAGTGCATTCAGAAGCAGGCTGGATCCTGTTTAAAAGCAAGATACAGGCTTAAACTAGAGATGTAACTAGTCAGAGAAGGCAAATATATGGCATCTGTCACCCACTCCCTATATGCCCAAAGAGAACATCAGCAACTAATCATAATTTCTATGCCAAACCTAAATACAAGCCTTAGCATCCTTCTCAGCAGGCTGCTGCAATCCTGGATTAAACAGGGGATATCCCTAAAGAAGTATATGGATCAGTTTAGAACCCAACACAAATTCCCATGGGTAGGGCAACAGGTGATAGAATTGAGAGTAGCTACAGAATGGGGACTAGCAAAATGTCAAGGTCACACCCCATCTAAACAGGGCATTGGGGGCTCAGCTTCAGATGTTACCCCACAGGAATCTGGGACCCAGGTGACCAGATTTTTCAAGAGTAACTAGAAATCCAATTATGACTTGGAATCTCTGGGGTTTTTTTAAAGCTGTCTCCAAAAAGGGAGGGGGGCTGCATGGAGTTAATGCCCATGGGCCAAACCAAATACTTATTCAGAAAAATACATAAATAAAAATACACCTGTGGACTAATGTAGCCTCCAGGCTTAGAAGAATTGAAGAAAGATTCCAATTTGCTCTTATCTTGCCTGAACTATCTTGCTACCATCTGCAGCTTAAAAACAAAAGAAAAGCATCTCGCCAGGGCTTAGAGAGGGCATGTGACAAATTGCAGAAAATTATAGCCAACATTTTGTGGTTGCCGATCTCCCCTGAGTCACACACTAGCAGAGTCCTGAAAAAATAGGCAAACTTCAAAGATCAAAGTTTCCACGGCTGCAGAGGGAACCTTTCAAACAGCTTGCATTTGTAGGGATCCTCCCTCACCTCAGCCCCTTTTTGTCAATCACAAAGCAGTTGTCTCAAAGCTCAGGTTCTGACACTGCCAGAGGCTAATGACATTGTCAGAGGCCCTTTGCTTGTGGCTTATTTCAGTGTTCCAACCCTCTGGGTCTTGGTCTTCCTTTGGGCTGTTTACATACAATTTCCTTCTGGGTGGAACTTTGTTTTTCCTTTCCTTCTTTTGAGGCTGTTGTTTTTTCTTAAAATAGGAGGTCATTTCAGGCAGAAATTTGTTTTTGTATCCTTGCTTCCTCTATGGCTGGGACCAGGGCCCTTTTGGAAAGAAGGAAATTTCCACTTTGTTTACAAGGAGGGATTGGTTTTCTTTGGATGTCCCATTAATTTGCTGGGTAGGGAGCTTGGAGTTCCTAGGATTATCTAAGGAGATCAGAAAAGGCATTTCTTTGATTTTTTAAAATGTTATACACTCTGCTTTTCTTATTCTTTTTCTCTAACCAGTTCATGTTTTTCCAATGAATCTTAGCTTCCCATACGTCCGTCCCTGCATTTCAGCTCTCTACGTTGTCTTCCCAAGATCTTTCAGCTTTCCTTGTCAATCTGGATAATTTGACCAACATTCTGGACCAATTCCAGCATGAGTCATAGTTTTATACTTTGGGTTGGAAAAGTAATTTTCCCCTTCCCTTTAATATGCAGCCATGACCCATTACTGTTACTGGAAAAGACAGACTTGATCGTACATACCTTTCTCCACCCCATCCTCCCATCTTCACAGGCTACATCTGTCACCCACATCAAATAATGTCAGTATGCACCCGGCGGCGTGTGCACTGTTCTAGGCACTATTGAAAGTTTACCCTGGCCACTGGAAGAATAGAATCAAAGATAGACCATTAACTGAAAAAAAAGTTGCCAATCCTTCTAAAGCCAAACTAAATCAAATCTCTCTAGGTAAGTTTTGTGATGACTTTGGTAGGTTTGATGCAAAAGAAATAATAGTTTTAAAATAATGTATTCAGGGTCACTCCCAATATGTGATTTATTAAAAGACCATGTCCACTACTTATTTGTTAGTATTATTTTACTCAAAAACCTTAATTAAATGGATTCAAGCAATCTGATCCCAGTTTTGATTGTTCAGTACCATTTTGTTCCATATATGCTTATTGTTTATTCTAACCCTAAGAACAAAGGTAAATAATGAAAAGTAAAGTCGGCCGTAAGAAGAGTTAAGGTCAGGAAATATGTGACCAAAGCAGGGAAGGATGGTGGTTAGAACCATGGATTTGGAGCCAGGCAGACTTGGGATGGGTTCTCAGCCACATTGGTACCAGGAGAGTGGCCTCAGGGAAGTTGCTCACTATGTCTATTCTTCAGTTTTCTCATCTGTAAAATAAGAATAATAATAGTACCTGCTTCATAGAGTTTTTGTGGGTTAATATATTAAAGACCTAGTATGTGTTCATCATACCAACAAAGCAATAATTCTAACCTTTACAAGGTACTTGCTCTGCGTCGGGTACTGCCTTTACTTGAATAACTTGATGAAGTAGGTATTATTATTCTTGTCCTCACTTTACAAATGAGGAAATTTGGGACTCAGAGAAGTTAAGTAACTTATCCAGGGCCACAGAGCTAGCAAGCAACCAAGCCAGATTCCAATCCAAGTGAACTGGCATTGAGCCTGAGCCTTTAACCACTGCGTAACTTTTATTATTAACATCTTTTTAATGTGCAATGAGTCTTCATTATTCCAGGTGGTGTCCTAAGCTTATTTCATCTTGAAATCAACATCTTCTGTTGCCTCTGACTGCATATATAGTGTCATACACTGAGCAGAGGTGTTCAAATGGCAATCCTGTTCTCCATAAAATCTCTCTCTCTCTCTCTCTCTCTCTCTCTCTCACACACACACACACACACACACACACACATACACACACAGGTTTGGTTACCTTCACTGGACTCTACTTCCTAAGCCAGAAAAGAGTAAGTGATGTATTTCAAAAATATTTTCTGCAGTATAAAAAGAGAAAGGCTTTTCTCGTGCATTTTTGCTTTTTAGTTAACCTAAGAATCTGTTACTTGAAAGTTCTTATTCACCTTAGTATTCTGGTTAACTGAGATTTTTTTCTGTGTAATAAAATAAGTACATATGGTTGAAATTACAGAGTCAAATAGCTTTAATTCCAAAAAGCACAAATGCTCTAATTTATCTAGTTTCTAAAGAAGCAAATGTTTTAAGTAAATTGTTGGTAAAAGCCTAAGTAATATTTTCATTGTTCTGAGAAATGAAATTTGAAGAATGGAAGGAGTGGAAGGGTATGACATCAGAAACAGAAATATAAAACAGGGTTAGAAGTTTGTCACAGTAATATATTCTAATAATCAAGAAATTAAACATCATAGGATATGTTTGCATATTCATAATAATATACTGCCTTCAAATACAGCCTACATTTTATTTTATATTTTACTTCACCATGTACGGCCTCATCTGATTTGCATAGGAGAGATAATATTTAATATTAGGTGAGGCAGGCAGTAGAAATAGTATCAATTTATTTTATGTAGGAGGAAACTGAGGCTCAGAGAACCAATGGCTTGACCTCGGTCACACAGCTGGTTACTTGCAGAGCCAGGACTTATCATTTCCTACTCTTTCTACTAAATCACAATTCCCAGTGGAACTTTAGCTGAGCTTAGTTTGACAGTTTACTTAGACCAAAATGGCTTTTCCCCAAGGGCTGGGAATCAGGAATGATTTTGGTGGGGGAAAATCCAGAAAAAGAGGTGGTAATGCATATGGGTACCCCTCCCAAACCACCTCAGAAGGCCCTAGGCAGTGTTGGAAGGAAAAAGGTCATTGGCAGGAGAGGGAGTAGCTCCAAAGAGCAAATTTCCCAATTTTCCCACATCTGGCTATGCTCATCCCTCATTTTATTTTGTGTTAAAACTACTGGCTCTCTAGTCAAACTCCAGGGATTGAATCCTGGCTCCAACATTCACTAACCTCTTTTTGCCTCATTTCCTTGTTGGTAGAATGGGATTCATAATAGTACTGATTTTGTAGGACTGGTGTGAGAATTCAACAAGAGAGCCCAAGTAAAAGGTTTGGCATTATAAGTGACTCAGGGTAAGTACTTAATAAACACCAACTATTATCATCATGATTATTTCATGCAGAGATATAAGTGGCAGAGCCAGGATTTGAACCTAGCTAACCAAGTTCCAAAGACCAATATCTTAATCACAATCCCATACTGCCTTTCTACTCACTCTGCCTGTCTGTCTGGAAGGCACTTTCTCCAGATGCCCATTGGCATGGCTCCATTCCTCTCTCCATTCAGGCCTTTGCTCAAATGTCATTTCCTCCTAATGACCTTTCCAGGCTGCCTGATTTAAAGCAGTACTCCTTGTGACGCTCTGTCTTTAATCTGTATCACTTTTTCTTTCATAACACTCATAGCAACCTGATACAATATAAAATATTTATGTGATTATTCATGGATTGCTTTCTCCACCATTAGAAAGCAAGCTCCATCAAGGTAGGAGCTTGGTTGAGCTGATGTTCATAGCCTTATTGCCTAGAACACATTCAATTGTTTGTGGCATAAATGTATAAATTAATGTGGGGAAAAACTTATTAGCAGCAACATATTGAACCACTATCAACAGAGAAGCCAAAATATGGATAAGATTTAGTTCCTACTCTTAAGGGACTTGTACTTTAGCTGGAAAGGTCAATAGATACACATCAAACCACTATGATAGAATGTCCCAAGGTTGAATGAGTGATGCTAAACCTCTGGGCACTCACACCCTGAGTCTTTTATCTTCCTGCTAATATGCCAACTTCCCCAGCAAGTCTAACCTCCCCTAATGAAGTGTTCTAGACACAAATCTCATAAAAATCAAATGCTAGACTTTGAGAAAGCCATTTTCAGAGAGTTTCAAGAGTCAACCCTATTCTCCCTAAGAAATCAGACATATCATTTTCTTGAAGGTGACATTCCCCAGAGAGTCACAGAGAAAGTACATGGAGTTCTACTCAAAGCATATTTCTTCTCTGTATAATCTATTCCCAAGAGTAAACTGGAAACTAGCTACTTTACAATTGCTAAAAATCTTGGGAGAGTGAAAAGCAAAATAGGCACTCAGTCTCATTCAACCCAAGCTACTGAACTTTGTGTCCCATGAGTGAGTCATTAATCAATCCCATTAAGTTATAATTCTTTGCCAAGCTAAGAAAACACAACCCAAACAGTAGCAAACATTTTCTCCCCTTGCCATTTACCCCTAAATATGAAGAGCAGCCTCTAAAAAACTTCAGTCTTCCTGAGATTAGCAGGTCTGCAAAATGTCCATTGGATTTGCCCAGAGAGAAAATGTGCCAGATTCGATGAAGTGTGAGAACACTGCTTGATTCTGACCACTCACACTCAAAACGATTTCCACAGCCCAGATAAAGAAATGCAGAGCTACACAAGATGGCATGACTCAAATAAAACAAATCATGTACATGATTCCCCACTGAGCCCTGTTCTAAGCTGTCCCATGGTGGACAGTTGTTAGCTAACACAGAACAGACCCTAGGCTCCTGAATAGCAAATCCTTTTATGACAAATGACATTGTGTGTGTGTGTTGATAAATGGTGACCACAGGAAAATGGCATGATATAATGAAAACATCAATGGTTACAGCTGAGGAAGACTACACTGTACTTCATCAGAGAAGCTCACCTTGATTGAATGTGATGGACCAAAGGGATAAGTAGCCACTGGGGGAGTCAAATCCACACTCATAAAAACAAGGGCATAGCAAAGTGGCCAGTGTGGCTTATTTAAAGGGCAGCACAATGGAACATAATCTATCAAGTGTCTGGTATATGCAGTATTATGGGTTAAGGGTTAAAGAGATAAAGAGGCACAAAACACATTCCTACTGCTAAGGAACAGGGAAGTACTAACTTAAATAAGTACTTAACTTATTTAATTTGGTTCTCATAAGAATCTAGTAGGGTAAACAGAGTAGGTTCTATAAACCCCATTTTACAGATAAGGAAGCTAAGGCTCAAAGTCATGTGCTCAAGTCTTACCATGAGTAAGGTCTACAGCTGGGACTCTGAGTCCTAGGGGGAAAAAGGAAGCCTTCCTTCAAATCTAGTCCTCAGGGGTATTAGAATTTGACTGACAACAAAACTTTTAATCACTTCAGCATATCATTGGAAACATTATTTAACTCTCTTTCATAAAACCATGATACACCCACATGACCAAAATAGCCAGATGATGTCAAAACAGAAGCTCTGCTTCTACTCACAGTACAATTCAGGATCCAAGGATGGCAGGCTGGATCCAAGGTGCCCAGGAAGATTAGACAGTCCCAGAATTCTGGTTTTGCTCCGGGTTGGATCCTAAATAGTTATAAGTGGCCAAGAATTAGGACATTTACTCTCTGGTTTAAAGTTAGGTCTGTTTTCAGCCCCTTTACCTGGCTTCCTTTCAGTGAGTTTTTATTGCACTTTTGGTTCCAATGTCATTTCCTGGCATTTTTGATCAGAGGGTATTGTGCCTTCATCATTGCGATCATAGTGGCACTTTTATCTCTACCTCTATTTTTAATGAAACACTGTTTCCTACCCTGTATTATTTTTATTTATGTATATTTTAATGTCACCTCTGAATGTAAAAGCCCTTGAAGATAGTATCTGTAATCTAATATTATGCCTTAACCAACCAGCACAAAGTCTTGAATTTGATAAGCATCTAGTTTGTTGAGTAAAATGAATCTTTTTCTGGTTTCACCCCTATCTCTTCTTCTGAGGACTTCTGTTCAACTTCAGTAAAGTCTTGTCTATAGAAGATCCCTTCTCACCAGTTGTCTTTTATTTCTCCAGCTCTGTGATATTTGTTTGTTTATTTAAACCGTTTCTTGAGCTCATCTTGAGGGTAAGTTAATGAAATTTTCAATTCTCTCAAAAATGTTACTGAGATCCAGTCAAATCAGGATCATCATGGATGAAGAAAAATCACCTAATCAGTATTTGAAAGAGAGGTACTTTTCTTTCCCCCAGAGCCTTGAAATGCCCCAGTGATCAAAGGTTTTAGATTCACCTCAGTTCTGAATCTTTGGGTCTACTGGCAAACTAGAAACTTCTGGCAAAACAAACCTTACAGAGAGAGATGGGAGTTGGGAGAGAGATCAGACCATGTAATTCAATCTATTAATTTTACATATGAGCAACAGAAGCCCAAAATAGTGATGCAATTTGCCCAAACTCACCCAGCAAAAGCCTGGGACTAAAGTCTAGGTGTTCTGCCTACTGGTCCTCTGAGCAATTTTTTTATTCCATCATTTCAAACTGTCTCTCCTAAAGAAAATAAGTCCTGCTGATATATTAGTTCCTGTTTTTATTGAATTCTCCTGGTTCTTTGAATCCCCTCCCCTATTCTTATACCTGCCCAAAGTTCTAGGCCGTTGAACTAAGAGCCTCAGTCCCCATGGCTCCAAGAGGCCACCATCAAGCAAGAAGGCGCTTGTCTCTTCTCCTTGGGCAGTATCATTTTCCCTACATAGACAGGGGATCCTTGTTTTAAATGTCAGCCTAGAATCCTTCCATAACTGGCAGAGCAAAGAGATCATGCCTAGGTTTATATTGGTCAGGTAGATAGTAATCTACAACCTGTGGGTCAGGTGATATTACACTCTCACCGTCACACCTTGATTTAAGAATCAGATCGTTTTATTGGAGTCCTTGTGATTATGTCACCATCTTAGCTACCTCATTTACTAGCCCTACCTTCTATTTTTAATATTTTCTCTTTCTCATATTTATTCTTATATTTGTTTATTTTAAGAAATGATAATTTTGTGAGATATTACTTGAATTTAAAAGAAAGAGACCAAGAAAATGTATAAAAAAGATGAACTTAGAGTGAGCTGTAATAGAAAGAGCCCTAAGTCTGAAATCAGAAGATTAGAGTTCAAATCCAGCCTCTCACCAGCTTTGTGACTTTTGCCAATGACTGGACTTCTCTGAGCCTCAGTGTGTCCATGTGTAGAACAGAGACAATAATTCTATAACACAGAGTCTGAGGGAAGTTGAGTGAGACATCATGGGATGGATCTGGTAAGTGGTGCCTGTTGTGGTACATGTTGACTGAGGCTGAAACTGAAGGATTTTCATGAACATAAGGGCAACTTTGTTTATCAGAGTTTCTTTCACTGTTGCTCTGGTTTCTCTTTTCTTATAACATTGGCACTCTCCATAGTGTGTTTTCAAAAGGCCTAATTAATTTTTAAAAATCAAATTTAAATAAAATGGGAAGATATCATGGTATATATTACTAAACTACTTATTGCATATGTACCTCTTAAGAGCTTAGTAAAGAAAAGTATTTATTCAAGAGAAGTAGGTTAAATAGTTGTTAAATTCAGGCAACATTGCTCTTAGGAGAGCAGCAGTAGAGCTTTGGATGTCATCCAGAGAAAAACATTAAACAGCATGAATACAAAGTCTTTCAGAGTGTACCAGGAAATAAAAAAATCTGCACTGAATTGAACATTAAAGAGGTCCTGGGCTTTTTTTCTTTTTTATGGAGATCAAAATGGCAGTCTGAACAACCATTTTTCAAACTGGGAAAAGCAACATTAATGTTTTTAAAAGCAATTTCTAAATTATATTAAAATTAATATTATCAGCAAGCACATCACCACAACCCACATATTTCCTTATTACACTTTGCCTTCCACTTATATATAGATTTCAGATAATGTGCCATCATATTTTGAATTCTACTAACTCTCCCTTACATTATATTATAAACATTTTTCATTTCTTTAAATGGCTGCATAATATAGTTCATCATGTTGCTGAGTCTAAATTTAATGAACTCTTTCTCTAATCCTAGACGTTTATTTGAAAGTTCAATTAAATTCAGTGATTAAGAGGTTTTAAAGAATTCCTATAGTTTTCATGTCAGAATTCCCTTGCATTCCCGGTCCCAGTGGCCATTTCAGTTATGCCGAGTATAACAAAGACATGTCAAAGAGGTAGACAAAACAATCAGGCCCTTAAAACTGCTCGTATGGGGCAGGGAGGAGAGTGAGGAGCAAGAGAGGCACAAATATAAACAAACAAAAAGTTGTTTTAATGTTTGTCTTCAGTTATTGGGCTGGATGATTATTTAGCTCCCTTATGTGGATTTATTTCACCAGCCACTTTTTATAATTTTGTGTTCCCTTTGGCCAGGTAGAGATAGCCTAAAAATAGGTGCAGGAAAGAATTCTGGACATATTTTATTTATTTATTTAATATTTTATTGATTAATTTTAGAGAGAGAGAGAGAATGAGAGACATCAATTTGTTGTCCCACTTATTTATGCGTTCATTGGTTGCTTCCCAGATGTGTCCTGACCAGGGATCAAACCCAAAACCTTGGTGTATCGGACAGTGCTCTAACCAACTGAGCCATCCAGCCAGGGCTGGACATATTTTAATGTGTACATCTGCATTGATTTATGTCCTGTCTTGTTATAAAAAGGACTTATGGCAGCTCACTTTGGGGATTTTCTGAAGGACTTAAAGTATTTAACAATGCAATTTTTTCCTGTGTTTTTTTTTCTTTTCTTTTCCTAGTGTTTCCATAACTTATAGAAGTTGAATTACATTTTTTAGAGTTTTATCTCATATTACAGGTATATAATATTTTAATTCCTTTTTATTTTATTCTCTATAGAAATCAGTTTGACGTGAACAGTTTCACATCAACATTCAAGGGTTATTACAAAGGTTTTACATTTGTCTTTGTTATATCTCTTGAGTAATTACAACCTGGATGGAGTATTATTTGTTCAACCTTCTGAGGTCACAGAGCAGTCTTTTCTGGTTTATGTCTGTGTTAATCAGCTAAGAAGCAATGGGTTAAGTTATGAAAAAGCTCAGTGTTAAAGATTCCTGAATGCAGGGCTTTACAATAACATGCAACTAGGTTGGTTTTGGAGCTCTGACTATGTAGGACTGGGAATGTTCCATTGTTTGTTGCCATGTGAAATCATTCCATCACCATGTTTGCTAAAGAACTGCATGGATTTTATTTGGGTTTGTTTTTGTCTGTTTGTCTTAGTATTTGCTATGTGTCAAACTTCTGCATCCTGTGCAGTAACAGGGAGGCAATTTGGAAATGAAAGGAGAAAGATCTGATCTGCAAATAAAAATCTTTGCACTTGTATGGATCTTGAGAACCGAAAGAAGGTTTTCCACGTATAGCCCTCACAACACCACAGTGAGCTAGATAGGACAGGAATGGTTATCTCCATTTTATAGGAATAAATCAAAAACCCAGATTTTGTGACTCCCTCAAATCCATCAGAACTAGAAAATGGAAGACACTGGGCTGAAACCCAGATATTCCGGTTCTTAATCCAACCTGCTTTCCACCATTCACAGCTGAAATTAAGACATTTACTAAGTAATTCCCCTCTTTGAGGATTTTCTGTAATGCCTAGTTGCAAATTACTTCTACAACAAGCCAAGTCAAGGAGAAATCTGTGTACTGTGAAATGACTTCTTCCTTTGATGTGCCTGCACTCTCTGTGGAATGGACCCAACAGTTCTCTCCCCCACTAAAGAGCTCATTTTATTAGCTGAGATGGTACTTAATAAAGAGTGAGACTTCTCAAAACAGCTAACAGATTGGGCTTCCTAAACCACATCTTGAAAGGACAAGAAATGTTGCCCTCCCTGGCTGGTGCTAAATCTTCAGCAAACCCAGGTGGCTTTTCTCCTGGGTTCCCGTATTTCCTCCCTTTACTCAGCCAAAGTCCACATTCCTTTCCTTGTCACCACACACAGTTTGACCCTGGGCCAAGGTGGCAGCTTCCTCCCTCCTTTTGAGGTCATAGCCAGTGCTGCTCTGTGGACTCCCTGGCAGTGGGCATTTGGGGACAGCTGCTCACCAAGCCTGTGGCAGCAGCCCCTACACTTTACCTGAAAATGGCCTTGTGTTCTCCCTGGCACCCTGGGAGGAAGACCCGTCCTGCTCAGCCCAGGCCTCCCACCGAGTGTGTTCCTTGGGCCCCTCAACCAAAACAGGATGGTGGTTGTGTGTCGGAGGTTACTCGACCACCATTACCTCCTCCTGGCCCCCCAGCTGCTTAATTCAGCCACCGGTGTCAGGACCCCACCTGAGAAAGGATTGGGATTGTTGTGAAAAAAATGTGACTATCTTCTAAGTCTTTTTTTACCCCTATGCTCCTTTGAAAAGACCTGAAGGGTGGGCCAAGTGCAAAGAGATATTTTTGCATCTAGTTTTCGGAAAAAAAAATCCTTGCCCAAATATCTGAGAACATTTTTATTATGAAAACCTGGGATGAACCACCATGAGGAAGATTGCCACCGCCCCCTACCCCCCAGGGAGGTCGGCAAACAACAGCACCGTCTACTGGAAAGAGAACTGAGTTCGTTGGCGGTGTCCTGTGTGCAGTGGCCCTGAGGAAAATATGGCTGATGCTCTGGGTTAGTGCGCAGGATGAAAAGCCAAAGAAGAGGCCTAGCCATTTTACACTCAGCAGGTCCTGTGAGAGGCAGCTGCTCTGGAGGACTGTTCCCAAGACAAAGTCCAGGTCTTGCAAGTTGCCCTTAAATAAATTAAACAATGTTATGCCCTGTACATCCACACTATCCCCATCCATCTACTGTCAGTTTTATGAGGCCGCCTCTACTATCAACACTTTATTAAACACTCTCTCACCTTGACACCTACGTGCTTATTTTTTTATTCATTCACTTGGCACCAGACCCAGTGCTAGGCAGCAGGGATAAGTAAGACCCAGTGTCCTCCAACCATCCTGTGGGCATCCAGGACTGGGCCTGGGTGGGCAGGAACCTCTCTTCCCACACTTTCTCTATCAACTTCCTTTCATTTCTTGTAATTTCCTTCAGTGCCCCTCTAAGCCCTGTTCTCTGCTACATAGGATCTTGGGCTAACTATATAAATTAACCAGGCTGCTCTATTAACCAGGTAATGTGTTTCTTCTCCCATGTAAATGCAAACTCTTGGGTCCTTAAGAAGGTTATTCAAAAATGATCCTAAAACTAAGACATATAAGCAATTTGGCAAATACACTGTGGATAAAGGAGTTGGATAAATGTCCTTCAAGCAATTATTGCAGTCAGTGGCTGCCTTTTAGTTCATGCAAATGGCCAGCTCTGGCCAATAGGTCAAAACACAAAGAAAACTTGAATTTTCTTAGGAGAAACTACTTGGTGTGAATATATTTTTTAAATTTTTCCATTATTAATGAATGTGTATATAAAAATGTATGACCAAGCCTGGCCAGCATGGCTCAGCCGTTGAGCATCTACCTAGGATCCAGGAGATCACAGTTCCATTCCTGGTCAGGGCACATGCCCAGTTGCGGCCTCAGTCCCCGGTGGGGGATGTGCAGGAGGCAGCTGATCAATGACTCTCTCATCATTAATGTTTCTATCTCTCTCTCTCCCTCTCCCTTCTTCTCCCTGAAATCAATAAAGATACATTTTTAAAAAATAAAAATGTATAACCAAGTCTTTAAAATCAAATAGGCCACAATAATATCATCAGGACGAGAAAATAAATAATATTAATTCTGAGGCAGAATTCCTCTCTATAGATGTTGGGAAAATAAAGTAAATATCTGAGCCATATCTATTCATTATTAGAACAAATTTCTCCTCCATAGAGATTATTTGCCCAGGGCTTCCTAACACTCAGATGAGGCAAAGCCCAAGTATGATATAGACCCAAGGGACTGGAAAAGATTTGGGGATCCCCTCATTCATCCCCCTCCTTTAAAGATCAAACAAATCCAGACCAATTATATCAATCTTAGTACTAAAAGTTTTCTAGGGAAATTAATTTTATGTGTTCTTTTATAGCCCCAGTGTAGTAGTTAAAATATATACATCATCAAAATTTTTTCTAACCTCTAATTTAAAGCTCCAGATTAAATTTAAACCTGTATTCCAGGGGGGCAAGGGTAGTGAGACAAGGTGGACTAGGGATGGAGAGCATCAAATAATTAGCCTCTGCTTCGTAATAACATTTGTATTTTTGAAGTCCGTACCTAATTCCATTTATAAACATTTCTTTTCCATTATAAGCAATTCCAGATTAATAGGTTGGTTCAAATGAGCCATAGTCTCTTCAACTTTTCGTTAAGCGTGCTAATGATAACTCAGAGTGGTTCGGTAAATTACAGTCACAGAGGGCCTTGCTAGGCTTTACCTGCTGTCCTTTCTGTTTGTTCAGGAGAGGATGGTGGGTGATTTAAATACTTGTGGGCAGCAGTTAATTCTTCACTAACTTCTCTCATTAAAAGTCACAAGTTTTAAATTTAACCAGAAGCCCTTGGTTTCTATTTCTAATTTCTGAAAAAGGGTGTGAAATTTTCAGATAATGACAACCGTGTTGCTAGAAATAAGCATTCTTCAGTTGCCCACATATCCTGAACAGTGTTTATTATATAGAAGAGCAGTTTTGGTGAAGGCATAACTCCCGTTTGTCATAGGGTAGGTTTTTCTCTTCTGGAGTTTCTACGTCCCAGAGTCTGGAACAGAACAGAACTCTGTCAACCACATTGAGTCCTGCTGGCAACTTTAACTTCCTAGGGATCAAAGTGGATCTCTTGTCTATCTTGTCTCCGTAAGTGACAGGCCAGCATTGTGTAGTGCAGTAGATCAATTCATAGCACAAAAATAATAGTACTTCTTCCTTAACTGGCTCAGTAAAAGGAAAGTGATAGTCTCACACAATTTAATTGCATCTTTCAGGGGCAAGTCATTCTTGAGCCTATTGTTGCTTAAGAGAGAGACAGGGCGTGGTATAACTGCTTCCCAGTTAAGAGTTTTACTGCTATCCATTAATTTCACCCTACTTTTGTGAGTATCTAATCATCATTTTTAAAAAATGGGTCATGGGGCCCTGGTTGTGTGGCTCAGTTGGTTGAGCATCATCCATGAACCAAAAGGTTGCAGTTTCAATTCCCAGCCAGGGCGTGTACCCAGGCTGCAGGTTCAGTCCCCGGTTGAGGTGTGTGCAGTAGGCAACCAATGGATGTTTCTCTCTCTCTCCCTCTCCCTTTCTTTGTCTCTCTCTCCCTGCCTCTCTCTAAAATCAATAAAAACGTATTTTTTAAAAATGGGTCATGTGAAAATTAAAACAAAAAAAAAGAAGGGAGGGAGGGTATTATGCCTAATGAGCAAGGATAAAGAACCTGTATTCTTTGAGTTTCAAAATAGTCATAAAGCTTAGAAACCCACTATTTCAGCTGGGAATCCAATCATATGATTATCTAACTTTTTTTTTAAATGAAACTTCCTGGCCAGTTACTACTTCTTTTAGAGCATTCAGCTTAAATCCTTTACCAACAAAGATCAAGCACTTTAAAGTCCACAAAAAAGCATTTCCAAGAAGCAATGTCATTCTGTTTTCTAGTAAAATACAAGAACCTTTCAGTATGCCCATAACAGATAGCACATTTTACTAAGGTAGGTTGTGCCAACCTTTTTCTCTCTTTCTTTTTTTTTTTTTTTTTTTTTGGTTAATCCTTGCCCAAGGATATTTTCCCATTGATTTTTAGAGAGGGAGGGAGGGAGGGAGGGAGGGAGGGAGGGAGGGAGGGAGGGAGGGAGGGAGGGAGGGAGGGAGGAGAGAGAGAGAAAGAGAACCATGGATATGAGAGAGACACATCAATTAGTTGCCTCCCAAACTCATCCAGACCAGGGCCAGGGGTCGAACCTGCAGCTCAGGTGCATGCCCTTGACAGGGAATCGAACCCACGACCTACTGGTGCACAAGCTGAGACCAATTAGCCACACTGGCCAGGGCTCTACCAACTTTTCTGATGGCCAAACTAAAACTATAAATGTGTGTACAGTTTGAGTTTCACTTTAGAAATATGTTCAATAGAAATAATTGGACACATACACTAAAATATATAGAGATGTTCATCATGTTGCTTATAAAAGTAAAAACTGGGAAAACTAAATGTTCATCAATGAGAAAACTAATGGTACACTCTGAATTATCATACTGTATAACCACTGAAGATGATGAAATCTATCTCAATGGACAGTGAAAAATGTATGTGTGTATGTACATGCATGTGTGCCTATACATGATACATATGTATTCAGGATATCCATAGTTACATAAACAAATGTGTGAGGCCATTTTCTTTTTCAAAAAGCATTTTCCATAATATGTAAGAGAGTGTGTGCATAGAAAAAGCCTTTAAAGAAATATGTCAAAATGTTAACAGCAGTTGTACCTGATGTTGTACACAAGCAGTTGTATATAGGTAACCAGTGGTTGTACCAGGGATCACAAGTAAATTTGTTCTTCTACTTTCTACGTTTTATATATATATTATTTTCAGTAAATATGTGCCTTTCATAGTTTTATAAGCTATTTTCACTTTGAGAGGAAAATGTAGCTCTTAAGAACAGAAAATATTTTACTAGAGTTTTGTTTTCCTCAAAGGAAAGCACTCGTGTAAGGAGAAAGTCTATGCACAAAATACAGTACATTTTATTTATCAGAAGTGATTAAGGAATGAGGCATAGTAGTTCATTAAGAGTAACTAATAACTACATGGACTCTATGTGGGTACCGACCAAGGGCACATCAAAAGGAGCACTACAAAGTGGCTTTCATCCAAACTTTTAAGACTTCTATTTTTAATGACTGGACCAAAACCAAAAATAAGCATCTCTGGATTCAGCAGTCATCACTAACCCACACGCCTGGTTGTAAACATACCCAATTCCTCCTCCCTTTTTTCACTCACACTCTCACAGGCTGAAAACAACTGGAAGGACTCTAGCTAGTGGTATTCACGCTGGGTTTCACAGAGATACTGGCCAGGCTTGTTAGCAGAGGGGCGAGGGGCTGAGGACCCCTCCCTGCATCTTTTTCATCCTGGAATGATGCACAAAACGTCTTTTGAAAGAAGGGTCCTATGACACCACCACCACGCTGCGAGACACACCCTCATTTTACAAATAGGGAAACTGATGCCTAGAGATAGTGAATTATTTATACACTGGAATGCAAATGCCACAGTGCCGGTTTCCTGACACTTGTTTTGTCAGTTACAGTTTCCACAGCACTGTCTAGGCTCCTTGGGTAAAGAATCTCTAAGACACAAGCCAAAAATCAGTGGAAGAGTGTCCTTGTCCAAATCTGAGGCATTCGTTTTCTGGCTGAAAACTGATTAACAGTGTTTCAAATGATTAAGGATCATATGGAAGGCAGCAAACCAAAATATGAAACTCTTTAAAATGTATAATACAAGACCTCTGGACAACCATTGTGTTCATTGTCACAAGAGATTTTCATCTTTGTATTTAGTGGCTTGTAGGAGATGACTCAGTGCCATGGAATTTAATTTTAAATTGTTTTCAAATAAAGTCATAGGGTCCAATAGCATGAAACTTTGGAAGGTGGCGGGGTGGCTTTGGAGATTTGACAGTTTTAAAGTCATATATCAAAGGCTACCTCTGACAGTTATGGGGATTTATCGCATTCCCAACCCCAATTGTTTCTAAAAGCTCTCAACCATGCTTCCCTGTGCAAGAAAATTAAATTTGGAATTCTTGCCATCTTTGACTGCCTGGGACCTCAAAATATCTAACCCCGTGTACCTAGAAACTGCTCAACCATTGCTTTCTGGGGACTGTCATTAAATCCCCCTTTTCTGGGTAGGCACGCAGAGGGGGCAACTGTTGGTCGAGGTCATCGAGTGAGTCAGCGGCAAAGCTGGGAATGCAACCCAGACTTTCTGACTCCCTCGTCCGTCCTCTGCCCACCGAACCACACACTCCTGACCAGGATGAAACAAGCTTGTCTGTTTCAGCACTCAGAGGGAGAGGAGCGAAAATGCAATTTATCCATTTCCCTTTCAAACACTCATATACCATTTCATCAGCTAATAAGCAAATTGCTCCAGATCATTTTTCACCCTAAAAAGCTTATTTTTTTAATTAATTTTTTTAAAGAAATGCTATCTTAATTCAGAAGAGCAAGAAAGGCTACTTTCCCCCCCATCATATCACATTGTGTAACACTGGCATGTGGTTGCTGCAGAAACCCACAGAAGCTGCTTCCTTTGCCCTGCCGAGGGCCAGTTCCTTTGCCAGCTTCCCCATGTGGCCTTCCTTGTACTGGGGTCTGGCGTCCCGCGGTTCCAGGCAAAAGCACGTCCCATGGACAAGCCAGGCCTTGACGTGGCTGTTCCCTCTACCGCTCTTTTGAATGCTCCTTGACCGCAGAGAACCCAGGGCTCCCGCCAGCTATACCCCACATGCCACTTGAAATGTAGTCAGAGGTGATGGTCCAACAGGCCACCAGCCAGAGTCCAGAGCCACTTTACTGGGGACAAGGGAAAAGCAATACAACCAGGTCTCCTGCCAGTGAGGCCCATCTCCTGCCAAAGACCACAAGGTGGGAGAAAGGCTTTTAGCACTCTGAGCAGCGGGGCTAGCCCACGGGTAAGCTCCCCCTCTTTTTCTTGCAGCCCATAAAGTTATTTCTCCCAGTTTTGTACCTGTCATGTTTGATCATAACTAGTTCTTCCTCAGAATGAATTAAGTTGTTTACTCCCACAGACCTCTGGCTGTATTGGAGACAACTTTCCACGCCCTGGGTCGGGGTTTTAGACCAGCCCGCCCCACAGCCCCTCACCTTCTCTTGCTCGGTGGTGACTTTTCAGCAGAAGCACAGAGTGACAGAGACATGCAATCAGGGACAGAGGGCGTGGGCCCTGAAGGTGCTCTCCAGGCCCCTCTCCGCCCTGTGCATTTGTCAGACCTGCTCAGGCCAGGCCAAGCATGCTGTGGTCAGGTGAGATTCTCCCAGGTCTCCTCGAAATTTCAAGTTGCCCCCCAAGGAAGTGCCACACCTGCCCCAGTGCCCAGCCACTCGTCCTCTGCATGGGAGAGACTTGAGGGTTCCGGCTACTCCACTACATTTTGGAATAAAGTCCCCACTGACACATGAGTGGCCCCAAATCAGTTTCCCTAAAGGTTTTAAAATTTCAAACACTTAAAAAACTGATTCTGCCTGTCTTTCCCATCACACGTGGCTCCAAATGCATCATATTCTTCTATATTTCACCTTGTTCTGCACGAGCCACCAAGCTCTGTTGCTGTGAGAAGTGAGTTTGCTTAATGCGAGAGCACTGGAGGTGCTCCCGGGAGAGTGACAATATAATTTTGTTTACTATTCACTCCAAGTCCTACAGAAGTAAACTTCATTAACTTTTCTGATAAAACACAAAGACTCTATTATTTGCCTTACCCATAAAATTAAAAAAGAAAAAAAAATAACTTTGATGTCCCCAAGAAGGCAGGGTTTTTTGAAGTTTCTATTGCTCGACCCCGGTGATCCGGGGGGCCGACACCACTCTGGGGGGCCTCTGACCTGTGATGGAAATGACCAGGTCAGGTCGGTAGTTCTGTGCAGAACTCAGCAGAGCCGATCTGTCCTTTGTGCACATTCACGGTTTACCTGGCAGCTCGACAAGCCAAACAAAGAGTGGTTACATCCTGGCTAATGCTACATACAGAGAGATACACATTTATATATAGGTAAAAATAGAGAGATATATACACAGATAAACATTTATATATAGATACATAGATATACATTTATGCATAGGTTATACACTTATACATAGGTGAACATATAGATATACATTTATACATAGGTGTATATATGCAGGGTGGGGCAAAAGTAGGTTTACAATTGTTTGTATGGAAAATAATACAATAATTAATAAGTAATACAAGAATAAACTCTGTGTTTCATGTACTCACATGGTAAACCTACTTTTGCCCCACCCTTACATATACATATATACATAGGTATATATATATGTAAATATATATTTTTCATTCACAGGGTAACAAATTTATCTCACTCAATCTGAAACTAAGAGACGAAGGGCCTAGAGAGACTGAAGTCCCACGAGGGGAAAGGGGGGAGGGCAAGTGGGCCTGGCCCTCCGCCTTCGGAATCTGGTAGCAGAGCCTACGGGCCCTGTTTAGGCTCGTGTCGTTTCGATTTTCTGTCCACAGGGTGGAAATCTGCTCTTAGGATGGAAGTTCATAAGGAAAAGTATCTGGAAAAATAATTTTTAGAGAACTGCTTTCAGTTAAAAAAAATTAGCTAGAAAACCAAACCAAACCCCCAAATTAGATATTGGAGCAGATTACTTATTTTTTTATGGCCTTTTTTATTTCTGCTGAAAGGAAATGGTTGTGTGCATGATTGTGTCAGCAGGCCCCGGCCCCAGCCTCCGGCCGCTCACAGAAATTAAACTGCTTTCAAAGGCAGAAGCAGGCAAGACAGCCCAGAAATGGAGTTTAAGGCCTTTTGCATTCATTAAAATGTATTTGGAGCATGATAAATCTTCCATATATGTCAAAAGTTCGTCTTTTCTGCTTTATTGTGCAAGCGGCATTTGAAGATCTGAGAGGAACAGCGATGTGAAAGTTTCCTTCACAGGACTTCCTTGTTCCCCCACCCCACCCCACCTAATAAAATGGTGTTTATGGCTTAATGTACAGAGTTAGAAAGAAATGATGTGAGTAGGAAGGAATAAAGATTTTTAAACCTACAGACTCTAGGAATAAAACTGTACTTGGAGGTTGAACTTTTTTTTAATTTAATTTTCTTATTGTGGTTAAAAATACATATACAACATAGTATTCATCGTTTTAACCATTTGTAAGTGAACAATTCAGTAGCATTAAATACATTCCCAATGTTATGTAACCGTTATCACTATCCATACCCAAAACTATCATCTCCAGTAAAAAATCTGAACCCATTAAACAATAACTCCCATTCCCTCCTCCCCCCAGTCCCTGGTAACCTCCATTCTACTTTCTTTTTCTTTGAATTTGACATTCTAGGTATCTCATATAAGTTGAAATCCTAAATTATTTGTTCTTCTGTGTCTGATTTATTTCATCAAACGTAATGTTTTTAAGGTCTACCTATGCTGTAACATGTATTAAAATTTTAATTCTAAAAAAAGCAGACTTTTACCTGGAAAGAATCAGGATTTTGATCCATTTTCTTCTAATTTGCAGCCTTTGCTCTCTGGAGCTTGCTAACTCTTCCTAGAAGAAAACAGAGGTCTCTGACCTTACCTGGCCTCGCTCCACTCACAGTCTTCTGAGCACTTGGAAGTCTTTCCCTATTGCCTGAGAACCCCAAAGACATTCTGGATATTGTTTTTATCTTTCTTTCAGATCGTCTGGTATTGTGAACTAACAAACTCCGGTCTTAAAACCAAAGGACTGGCAATCTTACATTAAGGTACTACTTATGGTCAGTCCCAAAGCATTTTGGGGGAGGGCTGTCCTTGACCTGAAGGCTTCTTGTAACTTTTCTTCAGTTAAGTCGGGGAGGGGTAATGTGTAGGCAGAGGGCATTTAACACAACCCACGATTATAACTCCTCTTTTTCATTACCTTTTAGTCTAAAATTTCTCAACTCTAATGAGCTTAATGCCACCTTTTTACAAATATTTTGTTAATCCCCCTTTAAAATCTTAAAATAAAATTCATAGGCAATATAGGCTATGTATCTCATTGCTTTTTAAAGTCAAAATAATGTGTTAAGCATGACATAAATTAGAAATAAAAGGAAAATTATTTTAAATAAAATCATATGTATTCCAGTAATGCATATCTCAATTTGCTTGGCAATAACTATACTGAAAGACGGAATGAAGTAGTCAGACGCTGGCATTTAGATGGAGAATCAGTTCTGAATTCAGTAACTACAAATATAAACCAAGACAAATGTGTTATAGAGACGACTAAATCCCTTGAGCAATTTGGATGCCTTTTATTTCTTTTTCTTGTCTGATTGCTTTGACGAGGAAGGGGTTAATATCCAAAATATATAAGGAACTTATATAACTTAAGACCAAAAAACCCACAATCAATTGAACAGAGGACATAAATAGACATTTCTCCAAAGAGGACATACAGATGTCCAATAGACATATGAAAAGATGCTCAACATCACTAATCATCAGGAAAATGCAAATAAAAACCACAATGAGAAGAGTGGAGCAGCTTGGAAAAAAAAAAACCCACAATGATATATCACATCACACCTGTCAGAATGGCTATCATGAATACACAAACAAGAGTTGGTGAGGGTGTGGAGAAAAGGGAACCCCTGTGCACTGTTGGCGAGATTGCAAATTGGTGCAGTCAGTAGGGAAAAAGATATGGAGGTTCCTCAAAAAATTAAAAATAGAACTACCATATGACCTAGCAATTGTGCTTCTGGGTATTTATCTGAAGAAATCCAAAACACTAATTTGAAAGGATATATGCACCCCTATGGTCACTGCAGTGTTATTTACAACGGCCAAGATATGGACTCATCATAAGTGTTTCTCAATAGACAAATGGACGCATCATAAGTGTTTCTCAATAGACAAATGGACAAAGAAGAGGTGGTACAGATATACAATGGAATATTAGCCATTAAAAGGAATTAAATCTTACCATTTGTGACAACATAGATGGACCTAGAATGTACTTTGCTAACTGAAGTAAGTCAGATAGAGAAAGACAAATACCATATGATTTCATTTATATGTGGAATCTGAAAAAACAAAATAAACAAACAAAACAGAAACAAACTCATACAGAGAACAAATGGATGGTTGCCAGATGGGAAGGGGTTTGGGGAAATGGGTGAAAAATATAAAAGGGATTAAGTACAAATTGCCAGTTATAAAAATAGTCACAGGGATGTAAAGTATAGCATAGGAAATATAGTCAATAATATTGTAATTACTATGTATGGTGTCAGATGGATATTAGACTTATTGGTGCCATCATTTCCTAAGGCATTAAGTGTCTAATCAGTATGTTGTATAGCTGAAACTAATGTGATATTATATGGCAACTGTAATTGAAAAATAAATTTTAAAAAAATACACAAATTTAAAAAATAACCCAGAGGTGGAAATACAACTGGTCTTAGTCTTTTTAGAGGTGGGAAGCCAGCAGATAATTCTAAGTGCCTCTAAGAATTCCCAGGTGTTTCCATGCCCCATTTCCAGCATGGTTCTGAAGACAGAAAAGTTCCAGGGACAAAGCAGGCAGGGAGGCTGCTTGGATGGCTGCAGTTTTTTTTAAATCGTTTTCTCATGTCCTTGGCCACACCATGGGCCTGAGATCTTATCCTTTGCCTTTCTATTTAGACACTCCATCTACCACCTTTGCCAAGCTTCAAAAAAATAGAAAAGTACATAAACAATTTTACTGTGGCTCGGTGGATCTCTGGGGTTGAACATGCAAATTATGTTCTTACAGTTTCAGAAAAGTTTCAGGTTCTTTCCTCTATTTCATTTTTTCCTTCTCAGTTCACCCTTAATTGCAGCCTCCTGACCAAACCTGCAAGTCTTGGCAAAGCTCCCATGCAATTAAAAAAAATCGAATAATTCCTTTCTATATGTGTCTCCAATTCCACCTCCAACTTGGTTCCCTGTCCACAACGTTCTCGTAGTTTGCTCGAACCAAACTTGTTGGCTTCCTGCATTCTGTGCCACAGTCACATTGGAAACTGCACTTTCCACTCTCCAACATCTTAGTGTCCCAGACATCTTTCCCGAGTGGCCAATCTTGCCCATTTCCAAAATATGTTCTAAAAGAGCAAATTCCTTCTATGCCGCTATAGAGTCAAAAATTTTTCCCCATCCCCTATCACATTTTATCTGCTCAGATCCTCAAGAAAATCCTATAAATCAGGGAGATGACATCTTATCACTGAGGTCATTGAGGTACAGAGATATTTATGATTGACCAAAGTTACAGGGCTAATAAATAATAGAACTGGGAAAATAACACCGATTTTGGTTTTCTTATTTGCTTTGGTTTTTGGTTTTTGTTTTTTACTTTTAATTCAATAGGCTTTTTAGGCATTAGTTTACTAAGTCCATTAATATAAAAAACTCATTGGTGACATATTTCATATTTACCCTTTCCACGCTCCTTTGAGATTTAGTGAGTCTCTCAAAAAACCTTCTTGCTTTTCATGTTGTTAGTAGGTCAGAAAACCCCTCATTTCCTGTCTATCATCATATCCCCAGAAGTGCCTCTGCCCTTCAGAAAGTTTAAGGTGCCCTTTCTTGGACCCTTCCCACCATTGTTATTTTTTTCTGTATACCCAGAAACCAGAACCGCCACACTACAAAGATGTCCATGGCTTACATTTTGGTAACAAAGGTGTGATCATATTTTCTGTTTTATTTCTGAAGCACATTGCTGGCAGAAGAGCACTTTGGACTTGAGACTTCTCAGAACAGCAGTTACTATCTGTTCACCACTTCCTGAGGTCCCAGCTTCCCATGAGTGTCACTCTGATCCTGAAACCTGGGTCGCTCTTCAGACCCCTTCCAGCCCCCAAATCCTACCTAGACTTCAAAGCCTAGCTTGCATGCTTCTTTAAACTTCTATGCAGCTTTCTTTAAACGTCCCGAGTAGTTCCTTCATTTCTCCCATATCACATCATCTAAAGCCTGTTTAGCACTTATTTAATTCTGCCAGGTATGATAGTTAACCGCTTGCAAACATTTGTTTCCCATTCTGTTTATGCTTGGCCTTAAGTTTCACTCACTTCCTTGCTCACGATTGTTACTCTATCTCATTGCTTCTTCCTGAATTCAAGTTTCTTCTGTCTGGAGTAAACTCTCTGGGAGGATCTGTGGATGGCAAATTTCTTGAGTTTTCTGTTTCAGTTTGGCAACTTTTGAGTGCAAATAACAAAGGCCCGTACTCAAATAGTTAAACAAATGAAGGAAGTCAGTTTTGTCACTTCCCAACAAGTCCTGAGATAGGGCAGCTGAGCATGCAAGCACATCGTAAAAGCAAAGGTTCTTCTCATCGCCCCACTCGGCCACCTGTATCTTTCTGTTCTGCTCTGGGATTAACTCCCATCTTGGCAATGGCTGCTCCAGTTCCAGGAACCATGGCAGACAGGGTCCATGGGCCAAAGGAAGAGCACTCTGCCTCTTCCCCTGTTGATCTCTTGCGGGGAAGGAGGCCTTTCACATAAGCCCTCCCATCAGAATTCTCACATCTAATTGGCCGGGAACGAGTCACCAGCCCTTTCCTACCAAGCACTGCCAAGGGGGATGGGATGATTAAGACTGGCATAGACTAAGGTTTACCTGTTAGGCCGGAAGGTGGGGAAAAACACTACTCTCAGCTCAGGACAGTGGATAACACTTGGTTTGCAGGACAACACTTACAGGAAGGACTTTCCAGAATGCACTTAGTCTCCACAGAGAGTTGGGCTTGAAGCAGGCAAAGCAGGCTGCGCCATGGGTAGTGCCCTGAGACAGAGAGCCTGTGCTGTGCTGCTACAGGACTGAGAAGGTGGCGCAGCACAGGAATGCTCCCCCAATCCTGCAGTGACAGGAGTTTTAGGCAGGGCAGGGGCCTTGCTGGGGAGAATATGTAGAAAGAGGACAGCAGCTCCCTGGAGTTTTCTTTCCAGCTCTGGCTTCAGCTAGAGACCTCATAGGTCTCGCTACTGAGTCAGCTTGTTGCTAGGTTACCTAAGGGGTCGGGGCAGAGTTTCTGGGACGTGCCACAGAATTTGTCTTGCCTCATCCCTAAATTAGAGGGAGGGAGAAAGAATGTGCACCTCAGGGCTCTACCAGCAAGAGAAAAAGCTCTTTCAAGCAGGCTATTGGATGTCCCCTGTACTTGAAGTGTTCGAAACCCTCTCCAAATACGGCTGAATCTTAATTCAAGACTCAAAAGTTGTTTTCCTTCAGATTTCGCTTCATTGTTTTCACTCATCCATATTGCAGGTGAGAAATCTGTGGGTTATCTGTTCTGATTCCCTAGAGTAGCTTTTGCATTTTATTTTTATATTGAATGCGCCAAAATGTCATAATTTTGTGCGAATTCGTGAGGTTGTTGGCACATAGTGTTACCTTTCCATCTGAGAGCTCATTTCTTTTTCCAGGTGTTATTTCCTTTGTCGTTCACTCGAGGATTTCCTTCATTTATCTCTGTTTTATTCCGTCAGACTGACCCAGGGGAACTGTGCATCATTAAATGGACTTGGGAACTGGCAGATCTCTCATCTGGGTCTCTTTGCTTCTCTGGCGCACTTCTCACCTATTTATTCTTGGTGCAAGGTTCTGTAAGGATACTTACTTGGCCCCATTTTTTTAGCTCATAAGTAAGCTCTTGAGTTTTTATTTTCTGCTGTCCAGCCCTCCGTTGAGTTTGTTTTTCTAATAAACTTCATTATTGAAATATACATATAGAAGATGCATAAGTAGCGAGTGTACAGGTGGATGAATTACCACAAAATGAACACACATGTGTAACCCCACAGATGAAGAAAGAGGACAGCACCAGGAATGTGGCCTTTCTCCCGATACATTAAAGGAGCAAAGACCACAGAAGCACCCCTACCCAGCCGATGAACTGAGAATATCTAATGAACTTTCATTCCCATAAAATGCTATGATGGATAGAAATTTCATGAGTCCCACCCTGGCTAATGTGGCTCAGTTGGTTGAGTGTAGTCCCGTGCACGGAAAGGTCACCAGTTTGATTCCCAGTTAGGGCACCTACCCAGGTTGTGAGTTCAATTCCCCAGTCAGGGTGCGTCCAGGAGGCAACCTATCGATGTTTCTCACATCGGTATTTCTCTCTCTCTCTCAAATAAAAAAACCCCATGTTTAAAAGAAAATTTCATGAATCCTGTGCCACCCTCCAGTTATTTCAATAGAAATTTTCTTTATTTTCTAAAATCATTATTACAAAATAATAACATATGTAGCCACTATTTCCCCACAATGGAGGGGGGTGAGAAGTTGGGAAAGGTTTCTGGGAGTAGTAGATGACGACTTTGAGATCTAAAAGACAAAATGCAGGTATAGTGAGGACATCCCAAGCAGAGAGAGCAGCAAGTGAAGGTGGCAAGAGGTGGCAAGAAGTGTCAGGAGGACTGAAGTAGAAGAGGGTTGAAGCAGGTGAGTGACCATAGAGGAGGCACGAGTCATACCTTCTAAGGCACCTATAGAAGTTCAGCTCTTGTCCTAAAGATAATCAGAGTCATCAAAGCATCTTAAATAAGGAGCACACTTTCATTTTAGAAGAACCCCTCTGGCAGCTGGAAGAAAGGGGCACATGGTAGGTGGACTGAAGGCAGAGGGACCGGTCAACAACCCATTGCAGGTGGGCAGTCAAAGCAAGTGGGCCATGTCATAGCATCGTAACTAAGGCTTGCTTTTGAGAACTGGAGAAAGCACTTATGTTTGAACTGCCTGGTTATGTCATTAAGGTCTCTCACCACCTCTTGTTTGTCAAAACATTGCTCAAGCCAATTTTTTTTTTTAAGCCAAAAACCTTAGGACTAAGAATATCACATACATTGAGGAAATTTTAATTTAACTTTCCCGAGAGCAGGAAACCAACCTCTTGCAAAGTTCAGCACATTCCTCAAAGCTGCTCTCACTTTCCAGCCTGGCTGAGTGAGGCAGCAAAAGGGCTTTGTTACTAAGACAGCTCCAAACAAGGCCCTCCATGCTGCTCTGCCCTCCGCTGCTCTCTGCCTAAACCCTTTGGGATTGCTTGGAAAATTACAAACAAAAACTAGCAATGCGACTTCACTTACCTTTCTCAGAAATCCCACTTAAATATCCATTTCTATCAATCATTTTATTTCTGTTATCAGTATCTCCAGCCCCAAACTTCCTCTTCTTTGAAAAGAAACATGGACTTTCCAGTCAAATTAGATTTGATTTTCTGATATTTTCAGACCTCATTGGCTACTATTGAATTTGTTTGAAATCTAAGGAAGGAGTAGAAAGGGAAGGAGAGAGCATGCATCTGATCTAATATCTGTCACTCGGGCTAGGTGCTAAAAGACATCCAAGTTCCAAACCTAAAGGTATTTCCTTGTTAAAACATGTGACACCAAATATTGAATAAAAGCAATATTGTGTGTCTGGAGTTCAAAAAGGTTTTTGGCAAAGTTTCAGGGTAAGAAACAAGGTGAAGAAATAGGAACTGGATGAGTTAGTGTGGTTAACATCATTCAAATCTGACAATGCCCAAAAGGTGTTGATCGATGAATCACTGACATTTTGTAGGAAGGGCTCTGGTCTTAACCCCATCCTGTTCATCGAATTTATAATCACTTGGATAGCCGCATATGCTATTAATTTTTACAGATGACCCAACGCAGCTAGTACAATGGTAGGCACTAAGTAGTTGCTCAATAAATGTTTGCTGCACTTAATTGAGAGCAAACTGATGATACTTTGCATGACAGACCACAGTTCTAAATTAGTTCATTAGGCTGAAATAAAGCAAAAATATGAATACAATAATATTAAAAGAGGATAGATGAATTTTGTGTTCTTGGCTCAAATAATCAATGATACAAGTATAGGGCTGAGAAAGCCCACTTTAACATGAGAAAAAAATTGGACTTTGTTGACTACAAACCAAGTATAAATTAATAGGTTGCTTTCCTCTCCCTACAAAATTAATGCAGGATACATAGAATCATGATCAGATCAAGGGAAACAACAACCTATTCACTGTTGTGGTATTTACACATCTGGAAACAGGGTACCATTCTACGCAATGCATTTTAAGAGGATCATTACTCAAGAGACTGTGTCCAGGCTAGAATGGGTATGATGGCAAGGGGCTCCTATGAGGAAAATGTAAAGACATTTGGATTATTTAACCAGATTATAAAACAAAAGTTATACAGGAGTGGGGGTAATAATGGGAGTCTTCATGATAGCTACCTTCGCATGTTGAAAAACTATCATATACAAGGAAGATTCAAATTATTTTTGGTTGCTCTAGAGGGCTTGGTTTAACTAAACTAAGCTTAACTTAGCTTAATTAGTACCTTGCAAAAAAGCAAATTTTGACTATGGATAAGAAGTAATCCTTTACCAGATAAAATGGCCAACAAATAAAACAGTGAGTGCCCAAAGTAATAGTGAAAATCAGGTTACTTTTAGAGAGAATTATAATGTGAAGTAGTTTGTTAGATTTTAAAAAGTATTCTATAGTTTGAAGTCCCTTTCATCTCTAAGAATGCCTGACTGTGACTGTGACTGTGGCAGGCAGTTAGACTTGAGCAGAGCAAGGAAGATGGGCTAGGAATAGAAGGTTATCAGGATGGAAAGCCTCAGGTGCCTAGCAACTGACAATTGTAGGGTGGGACCTCACCCCCAGGGTGGCCTTTCCTCCCTTAGCATATTGCTGGTCATGAGGTTTGGACCCTCTTACCTTTCCTCCCTAGAGGTAACATCCAGGTCTCAGTTGTATTGCAGCTCCAGGCCCAGAAAAGCAACCAAACCGTCCACAGCCGACCTCAGTACCAGCTACCTTGGATAATGACCCCACCCTGGCACCAACCAATCATCATTGGAGACCACAACCCTGAAAGGACACACCTGGAAAACTGCTAAATATCCTATTAATATCTTCCCCTGGGACCTTCTCTAAAATCTCCTCCCTAAAAACCCTTAGGACAGAGGACACAGTGCTATCTCCCTCCTGGGAGCACCCCAGCTACTTTCCCTCCCCCCTCCCCCATCAGGCAAATTACCATTAGCTTCCTCACTCCCAAGCTCCTTTGCCTCTAAAACTTATTCCCTAAACCCATTTCTTCTAGGAATTATTTCTTCCACCTCTGCAATTTTACCAAATGAATGTTCTCTTGCAGTCTGGGTCTTGGCTCTGAATTCATTCGTAGCCAGAATCCAAGTATGGAAGTTGCTGAACCCAGGTCTGGTCTCACCTCACGGGAGAAAGACGCAGTGCCGTTTCCAGCACCTACAACATGATCATAATTATATTGTCTGAAAGCAAAGACAAATAGTGTTAAACCACCATCAACCAAGTAATCATCATACAGACCAATATGATACGTGGATTTAAGAAATATTAATTCAGTGAAATTCCACAACTATTTTTTTTTTAATTGCTTCTTTTGTTCTAGGCACTTTGTAGGTGCTGACTCTATAACTGAATAAGACATGGTGCTTGACCACAAGAAGCTTACAATCTTGTGAAGAATGACATAAGTAGATAACTTCAATATATTTGCTCTAACAGTGCCTGCACATAGTAGGCCCTTGTATTAGTTTCCAATTACTGCTGTAACACATTACCAAAACTTTCTAGTCTAAAACAGCACAATCCGATTATCTTACAGTTCTGGGGATCAGAAGTCCAAAGTCCCACCAAGCTAAAAAACAAGGTGTCAGCCAGGCTGGCTCTAGGGTAAAATCTGTTTCACTGCCTTTTCCAGCTTCTAGAAGAAGTCACCCACATTCCTTGGCTTGTGGCCCCATTCTTCCAGCTTCGAAGTAGCAATATCAGGCATAGTCATTCTCACACTGCCATCTGTGTGGGTCTCTACTTTTTGCCTCCCTCTTCCACACTTAAAATGCTTGTAATGCCTAGCCGGCCGTGGCTCAGCAGTTAAGCATTGACCTAGGATCCAGGTGATCAGGATTCGATTCCCGGTCAGGGCACATGCCCGGGTTGCGGGCTCAATCCCCAGTCGGGGGCGTGCAGGAGGCAGCCGACCAATGACTCTCTCATCATTGATGTTTCTCTCTCTCCCACTCTTCTCTCTGAAATTAATCAATCAATCAATCAATAAACTGCTTGTAATTATGCTGGGCCCACCCAGATAATCCAGTATAATCTCCCCATCACAAGGTCAGCTGAATAGCCATATTGTATTTAATACAGTATTGTCAGATATTCCAGTTTTTCAAGTGAAGCTGCAGATCTCAGTATTTATATATAAAGTGTCAAAAATTTTAAACTGTCAACTCTTAACTCTTTTACACTGTTAACACTGTCAACATCTGTGGACCAGATTTGGCCCATTGGCAACTAGTTTGCAACCTCTAGTCTAAATCGAGGAAAGAACTTGACTAATTAACCAGCAGTTCTTCACCTGGAGTTCAGGAAAGCATTTAGAAGTCTGTGAGCCTGAATGAGGAAAAAATACATATCTTTATTTTTATTTATATAACATAATTTACATATCTTTTATATGTCTATCTCTCTTTATATTGAATAATAAAAAATAAATTATATGCTTTATTTTTACTCACCTCTAAATGAAATTTGGCAACTCCTAATTTATGAATATCAACAACATACCACAGTTGTATTAGGAGTACCTGTAATTATCAGCCATGAAAATGACAAATATTTTCCTATAATATTATAATGTTGAAGCATCTCAAAATATTTTCAATGCTCATCACTACTCGGAAATTGTGTCAATTTGTAGATCCACCCTAGATCTTATTGTTTAATGTATTAATAAGGTAACACATATAATACCATATCATGAATTTGCATTTATTTTACTATTTTGATAACTGTATTTCATCACACTTGATTACCTTTGCAATGCTGCTTTATTTGATGAATTTAGAATGATTATGTTGATAAAGTTTCCATATGCTTCATAAGACTACAAAGGGGTCCATGGTACATCTCCCTCTCTCTCTCTCTCTCTCTCTTTCACACACACACACACACACACACACACACACACACACACACACACACTTCAAGAATCCTTGAACCAAATGACGGAAGTGAAGGAGAAAGGCAGGGCAAATATTTGACTACTCCAAAACCCAATACTGACTACTGCACATCTTGGTTTCCTCTTTGATAAAATGTTAGCATGTGCCCAGGTGGCACCTATCAATCCCTAACTGCCACTGAGGCAGTGCCATGACCTCTTCCAGGCCTCTTGGGTACTGCATTAAGTCTAATTTCAGCTCCCAGGAGTGACTGAGTCTTGGTGAAAACTGAAGCCCACTGGTGTTAGACTCCATTGTAAAGTGGGCTGCCCTAGGACCCGTGTTTTGTTCAGTAAGTAGGTCACCCTGAAACTTCAGCTGTATTGTTAGAGATGGAGGGGTTTGTTGTTGTTTTTTAGGTCTTGCTGGACTGAGGAACTTCTGATTGTTTTCTTGCCATCCATTTAACCAAAGCCTCTCTCTGTTGGTGAATGATGGCTGGTTACTTTGCAGGTCTGGAAGATGTGTTTGGCCTGCTCCCCATCTGGGCTGTCTGCTCTGCTTGCTGGGTTTTGCAAATCTGAGCTCAGTTGCGGGTTTATTTCGTTCCAGGAGACTGGGGTTGGCTTTTCACATTCCTAGATCTCGTGTGTCTGAAGACCTTCAGTTTGGCTTTACGAATGACTCTATGGTGTAACACTAGCTTCTGAATGGTAACTTAAGTTCGGTAATAATAATAAAACAGAAATAGGGGGCTATCAGAGATTATTAGTACTGGCATATGAATTAAACCATATTGCAATAAATCTGTTTCAAGGGTAATAATCTTAGTTTGGACAGAATTGAATTCAAGACCTCAGCCTTGCTGGCATTTCCCACATCCACTTCCTCTAAATATGAAGATTTCCAGATCAACTTAAATGATGTATGCTCCCAACTAGTCTTCAAATAGTCCTCTAGCTGGAAGCCATTCCTACCAAGCTCTGTTTTCCAATGTCCTAATATTGTCTAAGTTCCAGGAAGCTAAATATTTCCAAATTGTAAACAAGATGCCCCCATAAACCTGTCTATGGTCACCAAGGGCAGAGATATTTTATTATTTTGTTCATGATGGCATCTCTAGCCTGACACATGGTAAGTGTTCAAAAATTAGTTTGTTTAGTAAATTAATGAGTCAATGCAACACAAATAAATATAATTACAATGCTTACTTCGGAAGTTATTATTTTTTTAGTTTATCTTTATTGTTGAAAGTATTATAGGTGTCCCATCTTTTTTCCCCCTTTGACCCCCTACACCTTGCTCCTTCCCCCCAGGCCTTCACCCATTATTGTCTGTGTCCATGGGTTATGCATATATGCACATAACTTCTTTGGTTAATCTCTTCCCATCCCCAACCCCACTTCCCTATTCCCTCTGAGATGCTACACTCAGTTGCATGCTTCAGTGTCTCTGGGTCTATTTTATTAGATTACTTTGTTCATTAGCTTCTTCTTAAAGAAGACTCTTCAACATTTCATGTAGTACTGGTATGGTGGTGATGAACTCCTTTAGCTTCTTATCTGTGAAGCTCTTTATCTGACCTTCAGTTCTAAATGATAGCTTTGCTGGGTAGGGTAATCTTGGTTGTAGGTTCTTGTTTTTCGTCACTTTGAATATTTCTTGCCACTCCCTTCTACCCTGCAAAGTTTCTATTGAGAAATCAGCTGACAGTTTTATGGGTGCTCCCTTGTAGGTAACTAATTGCTTTTCTCTTGCTGCTTTTAAGGTTCTCTCTTTGTCTTTAACCTTTGGCATTTTAATTATAATGTGTCTTGGTGTGGGCCTCTTTGGGTTCCTCTTGTTTGAAACCCTCTGAGCTTCCTGGTCTTATAAGTCTATTTCTTTTTCCAGGTAGGGGAAGTTTTCTGTCATTATTTTTTCAAATAGGTTTTCAATTTCTTGCTCACTTTCATCTCCTTCTATTATCCCTATAATGCGAATGTTGGGCTGTTTGAAGTTGTCCCAGAGACTCCATACACTATTTTCATATTTCTGGATTCTTTTTTTCTTTTTGCTCTTCTGGTTCGGTGTTTTTTGCTTCCTCATGTTCCAAATTGCTGATTTGATTCTCAGCATCCTCTACTCTACTGTTGATTCCCTGTAAATTATTCTTCATTTCAGTTCATGTAGACTTCATATCTCATTGGTACTTTATTATGTCATTGATGATCTCACTAGTTTCCTTAATAGTCTTACTAAGATCCTTATAACCTTTATTTTTAACTCTGTATCTAGTACCTTGCTTGGCTCCATTTCATTTAGTGTTTTTTCTGGAGATTTCTTTTGTTCCTTTTTCTGTGACATGTTTCTTTGCCTCCGCATTTTGGCTGCTTCCTGTTGTTTGTTTCTATGTATTAAGAAGAGCTGCTATGTCTCCTGAAATTGGTAGTGGCTTTGTGTAGTAGGTGTTCTGTAGGACCCAGTGGCTCAGCCTCCCCAATCACCTGAGCTGGGCCTTCTTGGTGCTCTTCTGTGTGGGCTGTGTGTACTGTCCTGTTATAGTTAAGCCTTGGTTGCTATTGGTGTCATTGGGAGGAATTGACCCCCAGGCCAATTGGTTGTGAGGACCAGCTGCAGCTGAAGAGCTGGTGTGCTGGAAACATCCTTGTGAAGCAGGATTTACTTCAGTGGAGCTTTGGTGTTCACCGAGTCTACCCCTTGAGTGTGTCACTCGTGGATGTGGTAGAGTTGTAGTTCAGCATAGTTGAAGCTGACTACCAGGTGCACTGTCTCTGGAGCCTCCCAGGAGGTGCAAAATTAGCCTCTGGCTGTGCTGTGCCCAGGGCTACACAGCCAACTGTAGATGGCTGCTATTTGTGCTGGGCTTGGAGGCGTCCAGGAAAGGCCAAGCTATGAACCAATGCAGGCTGCCACTATTGCCAGGCCTGGAGGCACTTATCAAGAGGTATGCGGCACATTGAGGCCAGCTGCTGCTTGTCTGAGAGATTTTAGGAAAGCCTTAAGCACGAGGCTAGAAAGGCCATGTGCAGAGAAAAGCCACCGGAAATGGCTCAGATGAGCTTGCAAGTAGGGAGGAGTGTGGTCTCCGGGAATCTCCAGGGCAGGGCAAAAGGTGTGAGTCAGGTTGATGGAGATTCAGATATGGAACCTGCGTTCAGGCTCTGTGGGGAGAGGGCCCTTCAAAGAAGCAATGGCCTCTGCCAGCTCCTTTGTCTGGGAAAAAGCTGCCCCTCTAGCTCTTACCCCAATTCCAGGCAAGTTTGTTCCTCCGTGAACGTCCCAGTTTCCTTTCAAGCTGCAGCCCAGAGCTGGAGCTCAGAGGGAGTGCCTCTGAGTAAATCTGTGCACTGGCCCTTTAAGAGGAACTGACTGGGATTCCAGCAGCCTCCGTGTCCCTCAGCCACAATCCCTGCTGTTTATTACAGCCCGAAGTTGTGGGGACTTCTCTTCCCAGCACTGGAACTGTGGGCTGTGGGGCCTGACGTGGGGCTGGGACCCCCTTGCTCCTCTGGGAAACCTCCACTGTGGAGATATCCCTCCCGGTTTTAAACCTCAGACCTGGGTGTGAGATTCAGCCCAGATTCCGACCCTGTCTCTGCCCCTCCTACCGCTCTCAATGCTTCTTCAGTTCCCTGGTTGTAGGGCTTCTGTTCAGCTAGATTTCAGGAGGTTCTGAATGATGGTTGTTCTGTATTTTAGTTGTAATTTTGATGTGGTTGTGAGAGGTGGCATGTACCACAGTTACCAACACTGCCATCTTGTTGTCTTTCACTTCAGATGTTACTGAAAAAATTATTTAAGATACTATGTTAAGTCTGGCCTGCATGGCTTAGTTGTTGAGCATCAACCCAAGAACCAGATTACAATTTGATTCCTGATGAGGCCCATGCAGGGGGCAGGGTTCGATCCCCAGCGAGGGGCATGCAGCCAATCATGACTCTCTCATCACTGATGTTTCTATCTCTCTCTCCCTCTCCCTTCCTCTCCCTGAAATCAATAAAGACATATTTAATTTTAAAAAAGATACCACATCAAAACAAACTCATAAGTACTATATAAGCGAATGAATTGGATTCACAAATGTCATAAAGCATGGTTAATCTCACAGCTTCCCTTTGTGTTTTGTTCAACAAGAAATGCAGAAAACACATTATAGCAACTCTAATAGTATTTCGTTATGTAAAAACCTGTCTCTAAGCAAAATTGTGTATTTGGCAGGCTGCCATTTCACTCTCCTTTTATCAATGCTACCCTATTAAGGGACCCCCCACTATCAAGGGTACGGCACCCCACAAAATCTTATACATTTGACATAATTAGTTTTGAAGATACTTCCATCTTTACTCCAGACACTAAACATTTCTTTACATTGCCTCACCACCATCAAAATTTATCTTTCCTATGCTCTTTTTTTCTAGCTTTACCAAGTTAAAGCCTTATGTATGTGGGCATGTTATCAGCAGGCTACCTTTTAACGTGATACCTTTCTTAGGTGACGCATGTGTCTTTCATTGATACTTCAGCTATCCTGGAAAAATGGTGGCAGAATATTGGCTCTTCAAGATCATTTCATGTTATACCACGTAAGTAGCTATCTGCTTTGTCTGTGCATAGATTCAACCCTGGGAACACATGCAGAGGCTTACTTTGCCTCTTCTCCACCACGGTGCATTGGGGAGACTTGGGCAAATTGTTCCCCCACCCTGCCTTAGTTTCTTCACTTATAAATTGAAAGGGGAGGAAGGGAGTGCTCCAGATAATCTCTAGTCCCTTTTGCACTTAAAAGTACAATGATTCTAGAGTTATCTGTACTACGCTTCTTATGAAATAAACCAGCTTAAAAGAAAAATCTGTAAGAGATGCTACTGTTTTTCTCACCCTCAGTTGACATCATACTCTAATGATAATAGAGTAGGAGTCAAAAGGCATTATATATATAATATGTATATAATAGGTATGTGTATATAATCTTACAGTGTATAGGCTTTATGAAGATAATAAAATGATTTTTAACCAAACTCACATTCTACAAAGAGGACTATATAAATCTTACTGAACTAGAAAGTATACACCATGCAGTGCATTCTGATAACTGTTTTTATTTTCTCCACTTTCAGGATCTTGCCATACCTAGAGTGATTCTTCAGTACACTCATTAATGGTCAAGCGATTCTGTTGCAGGTTTCAATATGTCTAGTCTGAGCTGTCTGAGTCTTCAGTCTTATAAGGATTATCATCTTCACTACCCGTCTGTGGGAAAGGAAGGTCTAAATTCACATTTGTTGTGGGGGAATTACTTCCTACTTGAGATTCCTTCAATTTTCAAAAGCATGGACACCATGAGGCTTCCTACTTTGTAACATTTAATACGCTTGTCCCAAGATGAGCTTGGAATGCTATTATCCAATTGCTTTGTGTCCTTCATAGTGTAGGCACTTATACACACTTATGTTAATGAGGGTAAGGCTAAATTGCTGCATTCAAAGAAAACCCCCCCAAAAAATTCTTAGTGTCTTAAAGAAACAATAGACTTATTGATCATGTACCAGCCTGTTGGTACATGATCATGTAATATGCCAGTTGGTAAGTGTTGCCAATTGGTAATTCTGCTGCATGGTGAGCATTCAGAATCCAGGGCTATCAGTGGCTCAGATATCTTCAATATCTGCCCCCTAGTAACAATCTAAAATCAATTTATGAGCTTAAAAATAGTCCAGGAACTGGTAATTTTATTTTGTAGTTTAAAATATGACCCATAAATTGACTTATCTCTTCACCTTATAAATTTGTCTCTCTTTTTTAAAAATATATCTTTATTGATTTCTGAGAGAGAGGAAGGGAGAGGGAGAGAGAGATAGAAACATCAATGATGACAAAGTCATTGATTGACTGCCTCCAGCACATCCCCCATTGGGGATCCAGCCAGCAACCCGGGCATGTCCCCTGACTGGGAATCGAACCTTAATCTCCTGGATCATAGGTCGATGCTCAGCCACTGAGCCATGCTGGCAGGGCTGTCTCTCTCTCTCTTTTTTAAATCATGGCATGGTGACTATTTTTACACATCATGTGTAGTGAGCAAACTTGGTAAAACATATAGAATTCTCTTTCTTTCTTTTTAACTATATTAAGGACCAAATAAATGAATCTGAAGGTTAATTTTTTTGTATATACAATTCTTTTGTTCAAAAAAAGTCAAGGATTGATATTAAAGTCTATGTACTTTAATGTCTTACTTGTAGTCATGTTAATATACTAATGTCAGGCTGTCCATTCTGTAGAGAGAACTAAACTTCAAAATATAAACAAAGGAATGAGTTCTTTTGTGTTCTATTTTTGTTGACACTGGATTTTTCTTCTGAACAAAAATAAAGCCTTTTTCCCCCTTCATCAGTAGTGACTTTAAAGTGGCCAAAAAATAAAAATAAAAAGAGAGCAATGTGTTGGCATATGCCAGGAAACAGTGGTGGCTGTTTTTATTTTTATAGTGCATTGTGAAAGGACATTTAACAGAAGGAGTTTGAGAGACTAAGAATAAAATATTTTTCAAGGTCTCTGGCTCCTTTTTAAAAAGTGACTTAAAGAATGATCAGCATATTCAGTTCTGAGATATAAATAGGAAGTCAGGAAAAGAAAGTCAGCTTATAAATGAGCATATTTACCAAAACCCAGGAAATGTTTTTAAAAAGCATGCCATTCACATTCACAGAATACAAATTTGTTTGCTGCCCGGGGGAGCCAGTATATCTTATTGGCTAAAACTGTCACATGGTTCCTCTGTGGGACTAGGTCCCTTGGGCAAGTAGACCCACCACAGCTGAGCAAACACTCTGCAGTCTGTGCAGCTCAAGACCATGCAAGGACTGCTGGAGGAGGGGAGGGCAGCCACCCTGCGGAATCTGACCAAGTGGTTCCTGAGAATGAGATGGTCTCAGAAGCGTCAGAGGCCTGTTACCGACTCAGTGCCAAGATGGGCTCTCAGATCAGCAAGGTCCATTCTCACAGCCTCCTGAGATCAGGTTAAGTCGAGGGTTCCCTGCCTGCCTCTGTGAGCCCAACAACGCAGTGTGAAGTCCCAGAGATACGCTTCTTAACCCTCCTAGGGCTGTCCATAGTAGTTTTGGCCCAAATCATTTCCTGCTACATTTCCCTTCCTGTTGCCATGTAGAAAATGTGATGGGGCATGAAAAATGGTATTGCAAGCCAAATATTACACTCTATTTGCAAACGTTGGTCTGCTATCGTTATATTTAAAAAATAATTTTTTGTTTGTAATTTCAAATGCCACCCTACAAATTTGCAAGACACCTAAAACACCACAGGATGGGGTGGTATAGACTACAGTGTGGTAGAGACCAGAAAGAGGAGCCATATGAGAGCCTTGGGGGGAAAGGGTCCCTAATTAGAAGATGTGGCTCCCATGTTGGGTCTTGAAGGCATTGGGCTATAGTCGAGGCCTTTTCATGACACAAAAGGGTGAGATGAGGTTAGTTATACATATAATCCCTGCTTATGTTGTGTCTGTAAGAATTGATTATACCAAAGAATAGTTTTTATATTCTTTTATATAGTGTGTATTATTAAAACAGTTAAAATGCAGCCTGATATTTTGTAGTATATGTGATATCAATAAAAATAGTTGCAAACTGAGGTTATCAGGTCACATATAATTAATGCAAAATATTCCTGGCAGGTAATTCAACTGGAAAGCAGTCATTCTCTTAAATATATTTTTATTGGTTTCTGAGAGAGGAAGGGGGGGAGAGAGAGAGAGAGACACATCAGTGATGAGAGAGTCATTGATCAGCTGCCTCCTGCACGCCCGTGCTGGGGATGGAGCCTGAAACCGGTCATGTGCCCTGACAGGGAATCGAACCTTGATCTCCTGGATCATAAGTTAACGCTCAACCCCTTGAGCCACGCCGGCTGGGCCATTCCTTTCTTCTCTGGCCTGTGTGTGCATGTACCCTAGCACGTGTACACACGCAGAACACTCAAGCAAGGACTGAAAAGAGGAAAATGAGCGAGGAAACACAAGTAAGGAAAAGTGGGGCAGAACTGGAAATCAAAACAAACTTACCCTTGAAATGATGTGATTAATAAAGTTGCCAAGAATGGCCCTCAAACATCAAAGTAATGCAAGAACAGGGACGTTTTCCAAAGCTCCCTGTAGAATAAGGAAGTCATTTCACTGTAAGAATTACAACAATATACACAACACCGGTCCTCCTTACTAGTCATAACAAAAATTACTAGAAATATATACAGAGCAAAGGAAAGAATTTTGGTTGTGAATATTGAGAATTCAAGAAGAGAGAAGTTATTTTCTCTAAAGGCTGAAAATCTACCCAGCACATATATGCCTTTACCTTAAGAGCTGGCAATAATTTGATCTTGCAAACTTTTGGTGACATAGACTGTAAATATTCACATTATTGAGCATTTGTTTACTGGAGGTACAAGAACAACAAAAATTTCAACTGAGGCATTTTGGTCAAGAAAAGATCTCCTGAGTGAATTTCATGATGGCTTAGGAAATAGAGTAGGGCATGTTCTGTGTAGATTAATACTGTTTGAAAAGTTGTAGGTTAGATTTTAGGTCAATTTTATGTGAATAACAAGTCACTTTAAGTGTTGTCATTATAAGCTGTTAATTAAGTTAAATAAATTTATAAACTGAACTTTTCTCCTTTCACAATAGAAAAGCCTGGCAGTGACCATCTTACCCAAGAGCTCAAATGTAGCATCATCCCTAGGAACAGGACAAATTGTCATGTAGTACATCTTGATGTAAGGCTATGAGGAGTATGTAACATAACCTGTATAGTTTTGTAACCAAATATTTAACCTGACTATAATCACAAGAAAACAACCAAGCAAATCTAGATTATGGAACATTTTCTAATATAATTGGTTCTGACCCTTCAAAAATGTTAATATCATGAAAGACAAACGGGAAAGGGGACTGTTCTAGGTTAAAGGAAACTACAGACATTACAACCATAGGTAATATGTAATTTTTGATCGAATCTTGAATCAAAAATAGCTACAATAAAGGGTATTTTGTGGACAACTGGAAAAAGTTTAAGTATGAACTATTTATTGGATATTATTCAATCAATATTAAATTTCTTGGGTGGTTTTGTAGAAAAATATCTTCATTCTTAGGAAATACATGCTGAAGTATTTAGGGGTAAAGTGTCAAGTTGCTTTCAAATATACATAGAAATACATATGTGTTTGTGTGTGTGTGTGTGTGTGTGTGTGTGTGTAGACAGGGAGAGATAAAAGCAAATGTTGATAAAACCTTAGAGGGTTGGTCCATGAGCTGAAGGGTCTCAGTTTCGATTCTGGCCAAGGGCATGTACCTCAGTTGCAGGCTCAATTCCCGGCCCTGGTCCTGAGGCGTTCGGGAGGCAGCCAATTGATGTTCCTCCCTCTCTCTCTCTCTTTCCCCTCCTCATCCTTCCTTCCACTCTCTCTAAAAATCAATGGAAAAAATATCCTCAGGTTAGTATTAAAAAAAAGCAAATGTTGCAAAATGCTAACAATTGGTGAATCCAGGTTACGAGTATGTGAGCTTTCATAGTGTATTTGAAATTGTTTAAGGACATTGAGTCACTAAATAGTAGATGAGGGCTATTTTCTTTTTAGAAATATTTCAGGTAACAAATGAAGAGGGAATGATAGAATTAGACTATCTCCATTTTGTAATCTCTAATATAGTCGTGGATCTAAGCATGCAGCACCAAAGGCCTTAAGAGGAAAAACAATCTGATACTATGTGCCTTTTGAAAAACACACACCACTATTATAAAGTGATCATGACAAAAAATACCAAATCTGAGACTGACTAAACCTCTAGGTCAGCTGTTCTCAAACTTCAGCAGAATCAGAATCACCTGGAAGTCTCCTTAGACCACAGATCGTGGACAGCAAGCCCGGAGTTTCTGATCTGGTAGGCCTGGGGTAAAGTTCCAAAATTTGCATTTCTAACAAGTTCCCCATTAAGACTGAGGTTTCCATCTGGGACCACCCTTTAGGAACAATCTCTCTAGGTCAACTTATTAATTTACAGTAACTACAAATGGCAGAGAACCATGTCAAATAATATCACGGGGACTCTAGCAACTTACTGTGGGTAAGTAAAGGAAAAAACCCCTCTGTATCTCTTAAATAAATCAATTGCAATTTAAATAAAGATGAAAGGGGAGCCTATAGGTTAAAAGAGACTTAAAAGATATACCAATCAATTGCAATACATAAGATTTTACTTGGATTCTTATTTGTTTCTTTAAACATTTATTACATTTATGAGACAATCAGAAACTTGACCATTGGATGAATTATGGTTAATTTTTCAGGTGTCAGTGGTATTGTTATTCTTTTAAGAGTAATTTTAAAATTACTGTACAAAATATACATATTGAAACATGCATACATAAAGTTAGGGGGAGAAAGTTAAATAATTAAATGAAGGCATCGATTCTGTGATTCTTAATAGCTTCACTGATTTTTATTCTTCAGCAAGAATATTTTTTTGCTCTCACTTGTTTCATCTTTAATATTTCTGCCTAGATTTTTTAAAATCCTCCTTTCCCCTGCTGATGACCCAACTGTTGGAAATCTGAAATGGCCATCAGATTAGTGTTTTCATTGGCAAAGTCTCTTCACATAGGTGCCAGCATAAGTCTTTCCTGAATCTGGGGGACACGTGTTCATTTCTTCATTATTTCGCCATTTTGAAATAATGTATCAAAATACTAAAGCACCAAACACACTTATATTCAAAATAAGTTCTATTTTAATTACAGGCAAAATATCAAACATTAAGTTTGGTTTTATTGTGAAAATATCATATATAAAGAGTATCCTGGGAATGGAGAGCTGAAAGAATAACAAGTGGAAACCTATGCACTGACCACCCAGCTTCAGTAGGAGGACATCACCAGCACCCCTAAAATATCCTGTGGGCTTCTCTCTGTATCACCTCCCCACGCTGCCCCCTGAAAGCGACCACTATGCTGAATTTTATGCTCATTCCTTTCCTGTATTATATAGTTTTACTGCCTGACACTATAGTTTTGTCCATTGTGATATTTATATAAACAGAATCACACCATGTGCATTCTTCTGTGTTTTTGTTATTGTTGTTTCACAGCATTATGATTTTGGAATCGAGCCATAAAAATATGTACAGCAGTAATTCACCCATTTTTTACTGCCATACAGTATTCATTTGTACAGCTACTACAAAATTTACTTATCAGTTATTGTGTTGCTGGATATTTTACCTCTTCCCTTCCAAATGTTAAAGCTTATTTGATTGCACTATTACCTCTATTACATTACATTCAAATGGCAATGGAGGGCTGACTTTTTAAATGCGGTTATTCCTGATTTAGTGGAAAGACGAGTGTTTCCCATTGATCCCCATGCTATCTTTTGAGCTGAAATGTGTATTTATATCACGCTAAGAAAATATCCATCTCTTCTAATTTAATTGAATGTTTTTTGTCAAAAATCATTGCTGAATTTTGTCAGTGCCTGTTCAGCATTTATGTGATTCTTCTCATTAGTTTTTCCAACTAATAATTTTTAAAATGTGAAGTGTCCCTGATTCGTGGAATTAACTCCCTTTGCTAATGCTGCTTTAATCTTAAAATTTGTTGCTAGTGCTTCCTTTGGAGTTTAGTATTAATATTTATGAGTGAATTGGTCTTTAGGCCTTTTATGTTTTGTTTTGTTTTGTTTTGTTTTGTTTTGTTTTGTTTTGTTTTGTTTTGTTTTGTTTTGTTTTGTTTTGTTCCAACCTGTCAGCTTTTGGAGTCAGCATCATTTACTTCATAAAAATAATTTACAATACTACTTTATAAAATGCTGTGGCTGTCTAAATAGAATTGGTATTATCTTTAAAGTTTTGATACAATTTTCCATAAAATCAAATGGATCAGAGCTTTTCCTTGTTAATTTATATACATATAAATTCTGCCATTTGCAACAACATGGATGGACCATGAGAGTATTATGCTAAGTGAAATAAGTCATATGGAAAAAGACAAATATCATATGATTTCACTTATTTTTGAAATACAAAAACAAAACAAAAACAGACTATAGAAGCAGACAATAGAGGGGAGGGGAGATGGAGGGAGAGTAAAATGGGTAAAGGGACATAATTATATGGTGACAGATGCAAATTAGACTCTTGGTGGTGAGCATGAAGTAGTGTATACAGATGTCAGTTTATAATGTTACAAACCTGAAACTTATATAGGGTTATAAACTACTATTACCTCATAAAATACATTTTAAAAAAGGAAGATCACAAAGATTTAATGTACATCATAGACATAATAATATTGTAATAACTTTAAAGAAAGAAATACTAATTGACAATATGAGGTAATGAGAAATGATAAATTTTTTAATTAACTATTTTTTATTAAAATAGCAATCCATACTCATGGTTTTAAAAAATTAGGCAACTGCCCAACTGGGGGGCTCGGTGGTTGAGCATCGACCTATGATCCAGGAGCACGGGCTCGATCCCTAGTGGGGACCGTGCAGGAGGACTCTCTCTCATCATTGGTGTTTTTATCTCTATAAAAAGAGATAAATAGATAGGCAACTATTACTACCAATTCCTTGTGTATTCTTACAGAGAAAATGTATGCAAACAGGTATATGCCATTTGTTTACAAATGGGAACATACTGTATACTGTTTGCACCTTTCTATTTTCACTTGGAACATATCTTAGAGATCATTTCCCATTAGTACATACATCTTTTTAACAACTATATCATATTTTTGTATGAATGGATCTTAATTTTTATATGTATTGAAGTTATTTGCAGTTTTTTGTTCATATAAACAATGTTTCAATGAGCGTCTATTTTTGCACACTTATCCATCTGTAGGAAAAATTTCTAAAGGAGAGTGTATGAATCGGTTAGTTAGAAAAGATAAGTATTCAATGAACCCTATCCTTTTTTTTTAAGCTAAGTAACAGCACTTTATTTTACATATTTCTCTGCCCACACTGTATCATTCAATTAGCTTGTAATTGCTAACCCAATTAAGTTATAATTTATATTATAGTGTAAATAACATACTATATTATTTGTCCAATATATATATCTTGTTTCTAAACTTTGACTAGTAATTTTATTTATTTTTATTATGTTTTTAAAATCTTTTTTGTTGAAAACATTACATATATCCCCTTTTTACCCCCATTGATCCCCTCCATCCCTATCCACCCCACCCCCAGGCCTTCCCCAGACCAATGTCTGTGTCCATGGGTTATGCTTATAAACATATAAGTTCTTTGATTAATCTCACCCCACCCACTCCCCCATCCCCACCTTTCCTCTGAGATCCCTCAGTCTATGTCTCTGAAAATATTTTATTCATCAATTTATTTTATTTATTATATTCCACATATAAGTGGGATCATGTGGTACTTGTCTTTCTCTGACTGGCTTATTTCACTTAGCATAATACTCTCCAGTTCCCTCCATGCTGTCTCAAAGGGTAAGGGATCCCTTTTCTTTATAGCTACATAGTATTCCATGGTGTATGGGCACTTGGGCTGTTTCCAGATCTTAGCTATTGTAAATAGCGCTGCTATGAAAGTAGGGGTGCATAAGTTCTCTGTGATTGGTGTTTCAGATTTCTTAGGCAATATTCCTAGAAGTGGGATCACTGGGTCAAATGGCAGGTCAATTTTTAATTTTTTGAGGAAACTCCATACTGTTTTCCATAGTGGAAAGTGTGTCAGAGTGTATGAATCGATTAGTAAGAAAAGATAAATATTGAATGAACGCTGTCCTTGTATGAAAATACATCTCAAATTTTTTTCACTGCTTTTTCTGGTGAGTTCAACCAGTTGACATTACCACATAATGATTTATTTATGATTTCCAAAGTGACTTAGTTAATTTTGAGGGTTTACAGGTATTTCATAGACTTTAAAATAGGAGAAAAAAATGGCCATCTAAAATAACAGAATAAATACCATCAGCAGGAATTTATAAGATAAGAAAGAGCAGTTTGAAAAATGTTTTTCAAAGGTTCTCCGTATTTGGTTCAAGGATCAACTCTCATTCTCACTGCCTTATTGTTCTTTAAAATGTTTCACGGGTCCTTTGTGAAATGCTGAAGGTTACTGGATGTACGTCTTGTTTTTGCAAATCAAATGTTTCTTTAAAATTCAACAAATTTAGAATGAGTTTTAATTAAGCTGAGAAGCTTTCAGAACTCATTTTAAAACATGCATGATAATTACAGAACATTTTAAAAAAGAGAACATCAAAGAATATTGTTACATTCTAAACAGTAAACAAGGACTGTTAATGATTTAACAAATTCCAAATGTTATTTACCAGTACAGAATACTGAAGCTTGTTTTTTCAAAGCAAGTAAAGATTAAACTAATGATTTCTCAATCCCTCCTCTCAAAAAATAGTTTCGTCAAATACCGCATCTATCACTGCAAGGGTCAAAGGTCATGGAAATTTGGAGCTGAGAGAGACCTTAGGTATCTTTCCATCCACCAGCAGATAAAGAAATTCACTTGACCAATGTCATATTTGGTTGTCAACAAGCTGAACAGTTTTCCTGGCTCTCAATACCCATCACTTTCTACTGCATTTTGTTGTATTGAGAATCATTGTGATAGATAAGTAATAGGAATACCCCAAAGAATGGCAAGGGGATAGGGAGTGTCTCTCTCTCTCTCTCTCTTTCTTTCTCTCTCTCTCTCTCTCTCTCTCAGGAGTCCACGTTCTGGTGGAAAAAGCACAAAACCATGATTAGAAATAGCTCTAGGACAAGGTTGGGAAATCCTGCTGGAACTGATCAGCCTTTCTCCCCTGGGCTTCTTAGGAGTGGTGACATGTCTCTCCCATTATGTCTTTATTACCCCAAGATCTCCCACATTTTAATTACAATTATAATCCTTTGCATTTGTGTTTCCCTTTATAGATATTAAAACATGTCTCCATTACTGTATCTGATCCTTACAGTAAATTGTGAGACAGATATTATCTCCATTTCTAATTAAGGAGCCCATAGAGGGTGACTTGCCCAAGTCTCTCAGTGAGAAAGTTATACATGCCACTGGGACTACTACCCTGGGTTCTGGACCTCAGTCCAATGACTTGGTCATATTAATCAATCTGAATTTCCCAAATTCCAGATATGTCTTCTTCTGGGAATTCCGAGGTCACTTTACAAGGCAGATCCTTCAGTGGAAGTCTAAGTATCCCAAATGTCCAAATTATAGCATGCTTTCTTGGAATGGGAAAATAGTCACACCCAAAAATTCCATGGAAGTGCTTGTGGCTGTTAGTGAACTGTGAGGATGGCATTTTGCTAGAAGCATGAAACCACAGTCAGCTTTGAGTTCCTCAGTTTGTTTGTTCCACTCCTTGTCATGGGGATAAGAAAACTTGAAAATAAAATATCACTGAAATTGAAATTAAATGTGTCTGGTAAGGAGTTTACTAAAATGTTACCAGTTTCTGGGTGGTTGGATTATGAGTTAATTGTATTTTCTTTTTCTGCATTTTCCACATTTTCTATAATAATGATGTTCCTTTGTTAATCAGAAATTATATAATTCATCTATAGCAATACATCCCAACCTATTTAAAAAGGAAATTCAAACTTTCTTAAGCTGGATACTTGGATGGACAGATATTTGGAACCCCTCCCAACAAGTGAAAAATCAATTTGTGTGTAAGCTAAAGAATTCCTGCAGGCATTTATTCATTCTTCTAATATTTATTGCTTACCTACAATGTGCCAGGCACATGTAGGCACTGGGGATACATTGAACAAGACATAAAAATTCTTGCCTTCATGGACCTTTCATTTTAGAGGGCAGAGAGACCAAAACAAAAAAGGTAAAGATGATACAACAGAATATGTTAAATGGTGCTAAATAATTAGAAGTAAAATAAAGCAGGGAAGAGGCCTAGCGTGCTTGGGGTGGGAGCATTTTGGATAGGTATTTAGGGAAGTTGTCACTGAGGAGGTGACCTCAAAGAGGTGAGGTAGTGAGCCTGAAGGGTTTCTGAAGGAAGAGAAATCCAGATAGAGAGAGAGCAGTGAGTGTAAAGCCTTGGGCAGGAGCATGTTTAGCATGTTTAAGAAACTGTGAGACAGCCAGAGGGTCTAGAAGACGGGGAGCAACAGGGAGAGAGTAGGAGATGCCATCAGCAGGAAAGGAATGTGATTTGACTCGTGTGTTAGGATCACTTTGGCTGCTGTGGTAAGGACAGATGGAAGGCAAAGGCAGAAGCAAGAACAGGCTGGGGACTATTACATCACCAAGCAAGTGGGGTTGGTGGCTTGAACCAGGACGGTAGGAATGGCTGTCCCGAGAGTGGCTTCTGGATGTATTTTGAAGGTAGGGCCAACAGAATTTGCTTATGGATTGAACGAGGGTTCTAAGAGAAAGAGTCAACAGTGACGTTTCCAACTGGACAACTAGAAAATTGGAGTAGTCATTTTCTAAGATAAAGAAAACTGGGAAAAGCAGATTTGAGGAAGACAAAATCAGGAGCTTGTTTTTGGATATGATAAGTTTGAGATGACTATTCTCTATTAAAGTAGAAATGTTCATTTGACCCGAGGAAATACTTGTTGGGAGTTCAAGGGAGTGGTCTGAGCTAGAGATATAGTTAGGAGCTGTGAGCATGCAGACGACATGTCAGCCCATGGGGCCAGATGTGGACAATGAAGACAAGGTGCGACTAGATTAGAGCAGAGACTCCGGGTCCCACCTGGAAGGAGGGGAACCAGGAGACCCCGTGTCCTGGAAGCTAGTGAAAAACTAGTTTCAAGAAAAAGGACATGATCACTTAATTGGTAGTAAGTCAAATGCAGCTGAAAAAGATTATTTTTGAGACCAATTATTTCTCAGAAAATTTCAAGCATTGTTTGTTCCAGGGATTAACAACCGATAACAACTATACCAGAATAAAAGCATTTTAGAGGCCATGCTATAACAGAACATGAAAGGAGGACCAGCTCCACCACTTATTGGCTGTGTGATCTGGGCAAGTCGTTTGACCCCTTCAGTCCTAGGTTCCCACTGTAAGATAGAAGCCATACTACCTCTCACTCCTGCTGCTGTGAGGCACAATGGAAATAAAATCCCTGCCATTCTTCCTAACAACCGACAGGCGCTCAGTAACTGTTAGCTCCCTCTTTGTTATGAAAGAGCACAGTTGTTGAGGTTAGTCTATGGGACAGAAATATGGGCAGACCCTATAAAATATTTTGGATTCTGCAATTGGTCCTTGGCAATCCAATTCTCCATTTTCCCCTCTTTCTAATTACTCAGGTGCCAAATATATGTCTCCTGATAAACTTCAAACTCATGTTTTAAAACAAAAAACCCAAACTAAAGAATATTTATAAAACAACTGGCTCATGTTCACCACATTTTGTAGAATGATTACTGAGCTTGGACAAAGCAACTACAGCTTAGAAACTCACTGACCCTCAGCTATTTATGTAAATTACTCTGAACCCCCAATATCCTGGCTTCTGCAAATCCAGAACTTCCCCATGATTTCTGCCCTTAGGATCTTGTTTTTCTCTGCTCCTCCCTCATCAGGGGCCACCTCTTGCTGCCTGGAGTCACCCTGCTGACTTTTACAAGGAGTCCTGGCACACTCAGCAAGTTCACTAGAGTTGGGAGTGACTTAAGCACCTTCAGCAGGCGTTGCTAAACCTTCCACCGCCTGCGTCTTTCACACTCACTGACTTCCAAAAATGCCTGCCCCCACCCTGTGACCCTGCAGCTGTGTGCACACCCTCAGAAGTGTAGTCATATTCTATCCTGCAGTCGCATCTCTCCAGGGAACCAGCCAGGCCAGGCCAATCTCCCTGCCCCACTCTACTTGGAATTCTGGTGGACAAAGTGCTTGTCAATAAAAGCTTATGATTATGTTTTGTAAATGAAACATTCAACCAGGCATAATTGTGGCAGGAAGTGGAACTGATTCATGGAAGCCGAGAGGTCTTTGAGTTACCAAAACCCTCTAATTGAAATGCCCAGGTATCGCCTCTGCCTTTTCCTCACTCCTCTTTATTTGTTAAGACTTGAGTCTGGGGTCACTTCCTCACAAAAATCTTTTGTAATTCTCTCCCCTTTCTGCAGGCTGATCATCTTTAGACAAACATATTACTTGAAACCACATAAGTAAGTGAGGTCGTCTAAAGGATCTGTGAAATACAGAACAACAGGAACAATTTAAAAGTAATAAATTTGGTGGTTAGAAATGCAGGTTATAAAGTCTCCCCCCCAACCCCTGCCAGTTCTGGATCTCCTATTGAATAGTTTTATGACCCAAACACTTAGTAGGCTAAGAAAAAGAGAGAGAATTATACATATTCCGTTTAAAGATTGTGGAGAATTAATTTTATTTCTTTTCATGAACATGAGGATGTGTAGGGAGGAGGGAGAAATTTATAAGGAAATCTATTAACAAAGGTTAGTAGACAGTGAATCGCTGGACTTTTTCTCATCCTTAAGTTTTCCCTGCCTTTTCTTCATTCTTTTCCCAGTTGACCAAAACATTTGTATTTGTCCCTCACCAGACCAGAAAAAAGACAGGAGACTTGTAGATTATTAAAATCTTGGTAGGAGACTTGTAGCTAATGAATTTCCAAAATGAAGAGTAATAGTCACCTCCGAGTTGCTCTATGCCGTATTCATCGAAACTATGGAATTCCTCACCAGGTGTGGCAGGTAGAGTAACAGCTCCCCAAAGACATCTGCGTCCTAACCCCTAAAACCTGTGACTATGTTATCTTAATGTTGCCAAAGGCACTGTGCAGCTGTGATTAAATTATGAAGACAGATTATTCTGGGAGCATTTTGGATGGGCCCGATGAAATCATCTAGGTCCTTATAAGAGGCTGGAAGAGATTTGAAGATGTTATGCTGCCGGTTTTAAAGATAGAAGTAGGAACTAGAAGCCAAAAAACACACAGACGGCCTCTAGAAGCAGGAAAAGGCAGAGAAATAGATTCTCTGCTGAAGCCTCCAGAAGGAACTCAGCCTCTGCCAACACTTGATTTTAGCTCAACAAGACCCAATTTGTAGTCTTCTGACCTCCAGAACTGAATGATAATGGACTTGTATTGTTTTAAAACTATGAAATTTGTGGTAATTTGTGACAGGGGCAGTAGAAAACTAATACACCAAGTCACCTATGTTATATTGTCTCTCAACCCAAGATTCTGTCCTTCAGTTGGTTGGTTTGTTAGATGTTTCCTCAACACCCCACTTCTTCAGGAATATAAACTTCACAAGACAAAGAGGTGTAGCCTCAGAAAGAGCCCACTACCTGGCACACTAAATGGGTGAATTACTAATGATGTTGCTGAAATTTTTTGACATTAGTCAATGACACCGGAGGCCAGGAACACGGTATTCATTCTAATGCATCCTTAGGAATCTACTATGCCCCTCGCGCCGTGGGAAGCGTTGGGATGGAGAAAGGGATAATCCTGACACCCAGACCTCAATCCAGTTATATGGAGTAACAATGTAATGTTGATTCTAAGACTGTTTTTGAGTAATTAAAATGCAAATGGAATAGCAATGTACTGGAAGTTCATGGTTTAAAAGAAGGGCATGGTGGGCACAGTGGTGAAGAGCACTGGCTTTAGACACAGGGCATTTAGTAAGATCCTCACTCTGCAGCAACGTGGATGACCTAGTGGGTATTACGCTAAGTGAAATAAGTCAGACAGAGAAAGACAAATGCCAGACAATTTCACTGGTATGTGGAATCTAAACAAGAAAATAAACCAACAAGCAGAGCAGAAGCAGACTCATAGATACAGAGAACATTTTGAAGGTTGCCAGATAGGAGAGGGATTGAGGAGTGGATGAAAAAGGTGAAGGGATTTAGAAGTACAAATTGGTGGTTAAGGAATCATCACGGGGATGTAAAGCACAGCGTAGGGAATAGAGTCAATAATATTGCAATAACTATGTGTGGTGTTGGATAGGCACTAGATTTATCAGGGTGATCACTTTGTAAGTTATATAAATATCTAATCACGGGGCTGTACACCTAAAACTAAATAATACTGTACATAAACTGTAATTTGAAAATAAAAAGGGGAAAATATGAAAAAGTAAAATAAAATTGAATAAAATTTAAAAAGGATCAATTAAATGCCCAACATTAGAGACTTTGTTGAATAAATCATGAAAATTTTTTTTAAAAAGTAAATAAATAAAGAATCCTCACTCTGCCACTGCTTTCCCAAGGGTGACCTTAATCACTTAATTTCCACAACCTTATTTCCTCATCAGTAAAATGGGGAAAATGAACTGCATGCCACAAAGTGGTTGTGATAATTAAATGAGGAAATGTACACAAGAGCCTTTAGTGTAATGCCTGGCACAAAATAATAACTCAGTAAATGATAACTTAGGGTCCAATTCGTCTTTCAATGTTCAGAGACAATTTTTATAAAACTAGATGGTTTCTTAACCTTCTCCCACCAGAAACCTCTGGAGCTGAGTTATCTTATTTTGAAGAGCTTTGCTTCCCACATCTCCCCACTCCTTTCCCCATTCCCAAATCCATAATTTCTGCTCCGTGCTGAAATTTTCTGCCAAACCAGATTCTGTCAGCTAGGGTTTCCCTTCTCCTATTTTCCTTCAAGGGATGGTGCCCAGCCAGAAAAAAAGGGGTTTGGAGGTTAGTTAAGAGCCTCTCCAACTAAAAACACAAATGTGGTTTGGGGGCACCATAGATGGCAGAAATATAAGAACACAATGATTCTTTCTTTGTGGTCAAGATGGATAAGCTATATTTGTGAGGGCAATTTTTTTTTGCCTGTGTTCTTTTTTAAATTTTATTTTAACACTGTACATCAGCATAAAATCCCTCATTGTTTATTTTCTATTGGACCTTTCTCAATATGACTTTCACTGTTTTCTTTCCAACACCTCACTGCCAAGCTGATTGGAAAGGCAGTTGATTCGGCCTCCCAAAGGTTAAATTGTGAAGTTAAACACATATGCCAGATTTTCTCTTTACTAACACAACAAAATACTTTGTCTCATTTCTCTTCCATTTAACTGGACACACAAAAGTACTCAATCTCCTATTCTGAATTCTCATCAGCTAATGGGGAGTATAATTAAGAATGATGGAGACCCTTAATTCTTTGAGAGTTTAAATGGAGAGTTTGATGTGGCAGCAGATGCATCTCCACTCCTTCGTTTCCTGAACACAAAGAAATCAGGTAGCAGTCCGGCAGCCAGAGCTGTGGAATGGGGCCTATCATCTGCAACCTTCCCACTGAGTGAAGGGTCTTAGTAAATACAGCATCTCTCCCCCGCTTACTATGGCAGCTACCCAGGAATCAGAGATGGGGTCATTTTCCTTTTGGAGAGGTGGGAAATTCAAGGAGGGTAGTCTGTGGAGTCATGCTTGGAAGGCGAGACCCCTGGAAGAGCTCATATGATGTGTGATGGGCAATGGCCAGGGGCTGCTGTTAACCACAGCACAGCCTCCCCGGGAGAACACCGTGACACGGAGCCTGCCCTTCTGGCTTGCCTGCTGTGACCCACGTGGAACCTCAGTAAGCACAGTAGGCGGTATGTAATTCCTGGGCTCTTAGAAGGTAACAGAAGCCAGCTTCAAGCCCTTGCAAAAGAATTCAGGCTGTTTAACAGTGGGGATCTCCCCGTCGAGGCATGTGAATGAATGTCAGCCTCCCTCATTTAGAAATATGAACCATAGTATATATTTTGCCAAGTGTGTAAATGTGTGTGAAGATTGGAATGTGTTTCTATCTCAGGCTACTAAATTCAGTTCAAGTCATCATAAGCATTTATTAAATGCCTTATTTGCATATATCAGTGTGCACTATTCTGGTAAATACAGAAATGAGTGACGAAGTTAGAAAGAAAGGCAAGTCATAGTTATAGAGTCCATTTTATGAATCTGCCTTAGTTGTTTCTTAAATAATTCTCACAACAATACTGATAGGTTGTGTGGTTTAGATTAAAGTTCAGGCTCATGTAATGGAGAGTCAAAATACTACTCCTTAAATAAGATAGAAATTTCTTTTCTTATGCAAGAGTCCAGAGGTTGGTGCTCCAGGACTAGTTTGATAGTTCTGTTCCAGGGACCCACACACTTTCTATCTTGTTGCTCAGCCATCCCAGGGTGCTACTCTCATCCATATGGTGGAGATGACTCTCCACCCCATCTACATTCCCTCCCCTTACACACCTCACTTCTGCTCACAGCTTGTTTACCAAAGCTTAGTCTCATGGCCAAATCTACCTGGGAAATATAGGCTTTATTATGGGCAGCCCCATGCCAGGCTACAAAGCAGAAATTCACTTACATGAGAAAGAAGAAAAAAAACACACACCAGGTAGGTATTGTGGAACATAGGTAGTTACAGTGATTCTCATTTTACAATTATGAAGCTGAGGTGCATACAGGTTTAATAACCTTCCTAAGATCCCCAGGCTTCACGAGACTGTCCTGCTTCTCTGTAATGGTGTGCAATAGTTGCTTTAGGCTTTGACAAGCCATTCCTGCCAGAATAGAGCTCTGGAATGCCAGAATTATGCATTTCCTACAATAAGTTCTGTATCCTTTATGTAAAGGGGGGAGGGGGGAAGGCTGTGGTGGAAACTTTAAGAGAGAGAGTCTAAAAATCTCAAGAGCTCTTTCTTAGCAAAGGAAAATAAGGTTCTGAGTGAACTATTGGAAGAAGTATAGCAAACCAAGCAGCTGGGTAACACAGAGGGTAAGACTTGCCCGGGAGAAGTCAAGGCAGGGCCTTCCCTCTCTCTGGTTTTATACCCTCCTCATGACAGTGGTCACTGTCACAGCTACTTAGCTCTGCCATTGGAATAGGAAAGCAGCCGTGGATGACATAGTATGTAAGCAAAGGGGTGTAGCAGTATCTCAATTAAATTTTATTTACAGACACTGAAATTTACCTTTCATATAGTTTTAACATATCACAAAATACTACTTATCTTTTGATTTTTCAACCATTTAAAACTGTGAAAACCATGCTGAGTGCATAAGCCATTTAGAAACAGATGATAGGTAAATCCATACGATGGACTGCTACTCAGCAATAAAGAGAAACAAACTCTTGACAGCTTGGATGGGTCTCAAGAGTGGTAAGCTGAGTGGGGAAAGTCCATCTCGAAAGTCACATACTCTATGATTCTATCTATGTAACGTTCTCAAAATGACAGAATTGCAAAGATGGAGAAGAGAGTAGTGGTTAAGGGTTAACAATGGTTGGAGATAGGCATGGTTGTTACTAAAGGGGGAGGGGAGGATGATGGAAATCTTTGTGATAATGGAATTAGTTGAAAGGCGTCAAGAACACGGCTTCAATAAGAAGAGATTGAAGGATGTTAGAGAAATTAGTATTAACACATTTACATGTAAACTAGCTCCCTTCAGAATTTGATAAGCAAAATCAGTTGAACTTTGTCATGGAGTAATGCCATGCAACTGTTATGCTGCTCCCCAATCACAGGGGATACACAATTGATCTGTGTATTTTCAAAGCAGGAGGCATTGGTACTTTGACAGAGTTCTGTTACAGTGACAGTGCTCTTATTATGCCAAATGTCTAATGTACACCTAATGGTTGTATTATACACAGAAAGCTGTTATGCACTGATTACCAACTGCTGTTTATAATCTTTTGAATGCATTTTTCTGATGCTGAAAAACTGATGGAAAAAGTCACAAGAGGGAGAAAATGGAAGAGAAAGTGATCCATAAACAATGGGGCTTCACATAGCTCCATGTGGCTACATCAAGCCTCATGATGTCTGAGAGCCTTTGACAAGTTTTAGAAGCATGAGAAATTTCTAGGCTTAATAGTAATAAAGCAAATAATAGCTTTTGATTTAATATGTACATGGGTGTCAGGGTTATGGTAACACCTGATATCATGAGTCCTTTTCGACTTAGGCCTGCTGACAACTGCTGAGCCTACTGCAACCCCAACTATAAATCATCAGTCATCCTAATCAATCAGAGATCAATTTTCCTGGGGGGGAACTGCTTATTTAAATGTTGAGGGCCATTTTCCATGTTTGTTATGATCCAATTATATTTTCAAATATTTGAGAGGTTCAGTAGTGAGGGAAAATGATTTGATTTCTTTGAGCAGAGTAGGTGTTATCAATACCTGTAAATTGATAGCAATAAGAAAGCAGAAAGCATAGGGTGGTCCCAAAGGGGACCAGATCCTGAAACTCTGCTGTCTCCTTTCCACTTGACATTAGAAGGCAATTATCTGTGTTAAGGTAAGAAAGAAAACATTCAAACCTGTGAAGAATTTTTTGTGAGTTTATTTGAGCCAAACTGTCGACATATGCCAGGGAGCCAAAATCACAACCGAATGAAATAATGCTCCAAAAAGTGGCAGTTTTGCACCTTGCTTTATAGATTACAATCAAAGGAGAAGATATAAGTGGATTCACACAAAATTCATTGGTGATAGATTAGGGAGGGGGGAGAAAGTAAATTAGGAGGGGAGGGAGAGGAGAACCTCTGGGATTGAATAAAAAGTAAAATGATAGACACATACTTTCTAGGTGAGCACAGGTTAACAGTGAATAGTTAACAAGATAACAATAACAATGAGAGGATTCATGGTCTCTGCCTTGGTGCATTGAGGACCAGGAAAAGGGGGACACTGCTTTGTTTTGCGAAGGCACCTGTTAATCTGGTATATTATCTCAGATGCAAAAGATAATAGATTTAGTTAAGGTGAAAATTAAGCTTGTGAAGGAAAAATACTGCCTGAGGGTGTGACTACCCACCATAGACTGCTGTTAGTTAAAAAGTTTTAATTTCAGACCATCCTTTCTGGTTGTTTTAGGTCTTTGAGTTTGTAAGGCTGCCACACCGGCCTGTCCTGAGCTTTTCAGGCTTAGTATGTGGCCCCTTTCTGTCCACACTCAAAAGAAAAGTACAGAGTAGAATAAAGAAACATCTCCATGGTGGGATGAACAAAATTTGAGGAGAACCAAGGCAAGAGAGTGGGAGAAGTGTTTAAGAAACTTAAATTTGTTCAGCCTGACTAAAACGGAGGTTGCAGAGAGGAACGTGACAAAAGACAAGGCTAAAGTGGGAGATAGGAGCCAGTAAATGATGGTAAGGTCTTGGGAATTTATTTAAGGACAATGGGGAGCTATTAAAAGATTCTGAGTAAAGAACTGTCCTGATGAGGTGTGGATTTTTAAGATTCACTTTGGGTGCAGGGTGGAGAATGGTGTGGAAGAGAATGAGGCTGGAGGCAGGGAGACCAGGTAAGAAATTGTATCAGAAATCCTTAGGAGAGGTGATTGTGCTTGCTCTACCACGGTGGTGGTGGTGAAGAGAAGAGATATTTATAGGTGCAATCTACAGAATTTGAATCATTCTATAGTATCGAATGGATATGGAAGGTGAGGGAGAGAGAGGAGTCAAGGATGACCCCCATGTTTCTGGTTCGGGCAACGAAGTGACTGATGGTGCCATTCATTGAGACGGAGATAAATATGGAAGGGGCCGGTTGGGACATATTAAAGTATTCATGACCAGAAGACAAATACATTAGTAATTAGTATGAGCCTGAAGCTCAAGAGGAGAGATGAAGAAAGAGGTAAAGATCTGAGTCAGACGTTGAAGCTTTGGGGTAGATGAGATGAAATGAAACTTTGGGAAAGGGCCCAGAGAGGGTAAAATGTCACAAAGATAGTATTTTTGGAGCTGAAATCACAACCAAATATAATGGTCTCGCCTAAAAATCGGAAGGGAGAGCAACCCAGCATGGTAGTTGAGAGCCCTGACTCAGGAAGCAGACAGCGAGCCATTTCAATCCCAACTTGGCCACCTATAATCCAAGTAATATTGGCCAAGTGACCAAGTCCCTTTATGCGTTACTTTCTTAAGCTATATGGTAAAGGGACAATAATAATATCAGCTTCAGGGAATTGGAGATGAAAAGAGAAGGCTTACCTAAAGCATCTAAGTCAGTGTATCCATAGCAGGAAATCAATAAACAGTAGCTCTTACTTCCATGTTCAATAAATAGAAGGGAAAAGTTTCTTTGAAGATCATTACATACAGATTACGTTGCAGAATATTGATTGTAATATTTCAATTTAAATTTAGTCAACTTTCACTTTTAATTTTCATGTAAACTGCTTAATTTTAATTTATACAAATTGTCACTTTTCCTTTAAACAATAGTTGTACTATTGAGGATTGGTTGGCCAAGGATCAAACTTTATGAGGCTACAGATGACAATTTGCATCCTGGTTTGGAGTAGCTCTGCCTAAGCTCAGAAAGACACAAGAACCGCTTACAAGGTCACACTTATTTACATTGGGGGCTATTGGTATTATATATAAAAACATTCAATCTCTCTACAAAGTGCAAAGTACCATATAGAAGGAGAAAGTACCTATAGCATGGGCAGTACTGTTTAATCTATTTTCGGGAAGAAAGAGCCCATAGAGAAAGAACATGATAAATATGCTAAGTTTATACAATATGTGCTCAGTGATAAATATTCTAAGCATGTACTTCAATAATTCTCTCATCAGAGCAGCCTTGTTACCCCCACCATCAGCAGATACTGATAATTAATCAACTGAAATGAATCTTTACAGAATAAACAAATCTGTTTTACATGAATGATGATTATGTCTCTTTCAGTGGCGAAGGCTTTTCATAACTTATTCATGCCAGTGTTATGAAGACTTTCCCTTGGGGAACAAAATCTTGTTATTGGTGAGACCTCTTCATAGACTGTTTCTGGTGATTACTGGCATTTCAGCCATATCCTGATGGATGTAGGTTATTGTAGAGAGCATATGGGGGTTCTGGGGGTCATTCCTTTCTATCTCCCAGGAAGGAGAGGGTGGGCCCCTTAGTGTCACAAACATTTCCAGTCTTGCTGGCAGAGCAGGATGGTTTGCTCTCATGGAAGTGGACATGGTAGCTGACATATCCTGATGGAAACACACAGCTCTATCCATAAATCTTTGCAGAAGATATTTTGCAGCTTATGCATGCAGACATTAACTTCTGTGGTTAAGGAATATTGAAAGAAAGTAGATGATGCCAGACAAAGAGAAGCTTCAGGTTGGTCCCAAAGAAAATAATAGTCTCATAAATAAAATAGACAGACATACTCTAACGAGTTCCTAATACCCCTTTCATGCTCATATTAAAGATAATTCTCCACAGGCCTCTCACATTTTTTACATCTTATGAGTAGATGCTTTGATGGCCTTTGCTCCAAATTATTTCATCAGGACATTTATATAACAATAGCTTTGGAAGTCTCTGGAAATGGAACAGCATGCTTACTGTCCCTTATAAAAGATTTAGGTTCCCTAACTCAGGGTTCCTCTCCTGTAGTGCAACTCACTGCAGTGATTGTGCAGGCATCATCTGGCCCTCTTTGTGTCATTCTGTGGCAACTGGGGCTTGGGGAAACCAAGCTGATATTAAGGCTTTTCTAAACTGTCTCTGACCCATGAGCCTCATGTCCTCTGCTAGCATCCATGAAACTTGATAGTGTGCAAGTAGAAGAAAATGTCAGACACTTTATGGTTCTTAACACTAATTTTTAGCACGTCTAATATTTAACATGAGTTATTTTCATGATTATTTTAATGTACCTTAAAAATTTCCTTTGTGGTTCCAGTTCATCTAAAATGAAATTTAGGACAGAGAAAATCGATCCATAGTCATTACAAAGGGAAGATATTTCTGAAAGTCATATGGAAAGCATGTTATAAATCATTCACAGTATAGAACATTAGAAAATAGTTGTCTATATTTTAACTACTAAAAACACGCCAAAATGAAAAAATAGAATAATGTTTTCCTAAAGAGTCAGACATAAAACTTCAGACTAGGAAGAAAAGTTAAAAATGAGTTGATTCAACTGACTCCCTCCATTTAAAAAAAGGCATCTGAGGAATAAGTCCTTATTGACTTCCTTTGCATTCTCCATAATGGCTTTTATAAACTTCTTCCACATTCCTTAGGAACTCAGAACAAACTTGATATACAAAGATGTTTATCACATTTTACTTATTATAGATAAAAATTATAAATGACTTAAAAGCGCACCCATTTAGAGAATGGTTGAGGTATTGGTAAATTCTCGTGATATAATATTAGGTAGCCATTCATAATTGTTTTTCAAGAATTTTTAATGGCATGCTAAAATGCTTATGAGATTATTAAATGAAATAGTAAGATATAAGAATTGTGTTATCCCAGTAAAAGAACACATCATTATAACACACATTCAAGTATACAAAGAAAAGAACTAGAAGAAAATTACTTTAAAATATTAAAGTAGCTCCTGGCCGGTAGTGGCTCAGCGGTTGAGTGTCGACCTATGATCCAGGCGATCGGGGTTCGATTTCCGTCAGGGCACATGCCTGGGTTGCAGGCTCGATCCCCAGCCGAGGTGGCTGATCAATGACTCTCTCATCATTGATGTTTCTATTCCTCTCTTTCCCTCTCCTTTTCTCTCTCTGAAATCAATAAAGATATATATATATAATATATATATATATATATTAGAGTAGTTATCACTGAGTTAGGGGAATATGGATGATTTTTAATTTTCTTTATTGCGTTCTGCATTGTGAGAATTCCATATAATATAATCAGGATATTAAAAATTATCCCTTACACAATAAAATTAAAATCTTATTCCTAGATAAATAACTAACATGAAAGCTCGTTTTTGTTTAATCTACCATGGGGCTCTTTTTAGCATTTCTTCTTTTTATTTATAACTTTCTTCACCAGTGAGAAAGTGCACTCACTGTGCAATGTAATTTTGAGGGGTAGAGTGAAGTAATAGAATCTTATCTGATAATACCTCAGCCTGCTATACCAGTCTGCCCCTTTCACCCAATTTATTATATATATCCTCATGTGAAGTCATGTATCCTGAAAATTCCTAGAATTTTTACCTCTGGGAACTCCAGCCAGTACCCTGATACTGCAGAACACTTCTTAGCTTGCTCCCTAATGGTGCAATTGAGTACAAATTGGGGACACACAAAGCAAAATGCCGTCTTGACTCACTCCCATCTCCTCCATCAAATCCTCCACCCTTTTTACACACACATGGCACAACACATAACTCTAGCTTTAGATCACTGCTAGACAATGGCAATACACTTTGAGCCGCAAAGTAATTTAAAAACTTCTACTAGCCACATTAAAAATGTTAAAATAAACATATGAAATTAATTTATGAATATTTATTTAACCCAATATGTCTAAAACATTGCTATTTCAACATGTCATAAATATTAAAATTACTTAATGAGATATTTTACATCTGCTTTCCATACAAATATCTTTGCAATCCAATGTGCATTGTATATTTTCAGTACATCTCAATTCATAGGAGCCACCTTTCAAACACTCAGTAGCCATATGGGGCTCATGGTTACACTATCAGAAGGCAAGGTCTGGAGAGATCTTGTACCATCTACATTTAACCAGGGGCATTAGAGGAACTTGCCTGTCACACACAGTGACACATGTGTTGAGGGAGATCAGGTACCTTTTGTTGTTTTGCCACACAGATCACCTGTCTCACCTATGAATCTTGCCAGGGTGGGTAATTGGATGAAAAAGAGGTCAGCTCCCTTATTAAAGGGCAGTTTGCAACTTCAGTAGAGGGGTCATCACTGTCCTTAATACATACCACCCTCCCCACCTTCACCAAAGTAAATGGCTTCTGAGGTTGTCTGGCTGTCTAAATGCATCAGGACAGGAAAATAGAACGTTAGTACTTGATTGAGCCTCTTTAGAATTAAGTGAGCCCGGCCGGGCGTGGCTCAGCGGCTGTGCATTGACCTAGGATCCAGGCAATTGGGGTTCGATTCCTGGTCAGGGCACATGCCCAGTTACGGGCTCGATCAATGACTCTCCCATCATTGATGTTTCTATCTCTCTCTCCCTCCTCTCCCTTCCTCTCTCTGAAATCAATAAAGATATGTTTAAAAAAAAAATAGAATTAAGTAGTGAAGGTGCTGAGTCGGGAGTGGAGAATTTCATTTTAATTTTAAACTTTGATTTTTAAAGATTTTCTTTGCTGCATTATGACCTAAACTGAATTAGCTCTGCCCTATGCAAGATTGCCTGGAGGTTAACCGTGATGGCCTCTGTTTCCAGCAATGGGTCCCTAATGGACTTGGACAGTAGCAGCAGGACATAAGATAAAGCACTGTAAAGGCTGCTGGCCCTGAGGCAGGAGCTGTGATTGTATCCAACTGATAAACTAGTTCAGGCATGAAGTCTGGTCCAGTATCCTCAAATTGGAAACCCAAAACTAACACTAATCAGTTGGTTCTTAAATACTCAAGTGCTTTTGTATTCTTTTGCTTGTTGGGGTTTAAAGTTCTAGCTTGAAAAATAGATTTTCCAATTCTTCTAAACTGATCTACCTCCCTTCCTTCCCCCCATCCCCAAGTTTCCTTGCCTTTGAAAGATCCTGAGATAGTAAGCCTAGATAAACAGTCTTACCCTGAAGAAGAGAATTCTTCATTAAACCAGTTTTGGTAAGATAGTTTTATAGAGCATCTAATTTCTTAAAACATTATGGAGCTCTTAGTGAAATAAGCCAGTCAGAAAAAGACAAGTATCATACGGTGCCACTTATATGTGGAATCTAATGAACAAAATTAACTGATGAACAAAATAGATCCAGAGACATAGAAACTTGGAACAGAAGCATGGGGGGGGGGGGGGGGGCACACATTTGTAATACTTTCAAGAATAAATATAAATTTTTTCAAAATAAAAAAATTTAAAAAACCATTATGGAGCTCTTGATCAAGAATTTCAGGAATTCTTGCAAAAGAAACTGCTACCCTAAAAGAAATGCTCCGTGCTATAGATGGCCAGAGCCACCGAGCTCATTGTATACACCATTGGCTGCTGCTTCTACTTGCTGGTCAGCCCCTGGCCTGCTGAAGCTCCTGCCTGTTCTGATGTGTTCCTCCTGAGTGCACTGAGAGGCCAGGGTGGCCAAAGCTTGATTTGCACACTGCTTTGAGTAATATTTTGGGCCCAGGGGACCTCAGCCGGGTTCATAAACACACCCTTGGCCTTGGGGCAAGACCATGAATATTCTCTTTCTGGGCCATAGAAACTGGGCTCAAGCCCTTTAAATACCTTTGACGTAATTCCTCTGAGCAGTTTACGGGGATCATATAAGGCTATGGTTAAAGGTACCAAATATTCTACTCTAAGAACTATTATTTCTCTAAGATTTGCTATACCAGCAATCATATTTTCAGAACAAGTGTGATAGGCAGAGTAATAGCTCCTCAAAGATGTTCATGTTCTGATCCCTGGAACCCGTGAATATGTTACATTGCATGGCAAAAGACAGTTGAGGTAGCAGATGGAATGAAGCTTGCTAATTGTTATGGGCTGAATTGTGCCCCCCGCAAAATTCATATGTTGAAGTACTAACCCCCAGCACCTCAGAATGTGACTGTATTTTGACAGAGTCTTTAAAGAGGTCATTAAGTTTAAATGAGAGCATTAAGGGGGTCCTAACCCAATATGACTGGTGTCTTTAAAAGAAAAGAAGATTACAACACAGATACACACACAGGGAAGACCATGCGAAGACACAGGCAGAAGACAGACATCTACAAACCAAGGAGGGGCATCAGAGGAAAATAACCTCCCAATGCCTTGATCTCAGACCTTAGTCCAGTGATTCGCAACCTTGTTAACCTCATGGCACACATAAACTAATTACTAAAATTCTGTGGCACACCAAAAAATATGTATTTTTTGCTGATCTGACAAAAAAATAGGTATAATTTTTATTGATTTACAAAAAAAAATAATAATACTAATTACTACCCTTTTTGCTCCAAAGTGACTTTTAAAATAATCAGGTGCACCCAGCAGGCGTGGTTCAGTGCAGATGGACCTATGAACAAGGAAGTGATGGTTCGATTCCCGGTCAGGGCACATGCCTGGGTTGCGGGCTGGATCCCCAGTGGGGGTCGTGCAGGAGGTAGCCGATCAATGACTCTCTCTCATTGATGTTTCTCTCTCTTTCTCCCTCTCTTTTCCTCTCTCTGAAATCAATAAGTAAACAAAAAAATACCATGAAATATTTTTTAAAAAATCAGGTGCCTATACTTGTATATAAGGCTTTCTGGTATCAAGAATTAAACAATCAGATGCAACTCTGTTACAAGATCAATATCTTTATGGTTCAAGACAGGGCATTCACACCGGATGGCTATTGTTGTGTTGTCTATTATCATTTTTTATTTGACAGTCTAAGGGAAAAGAGGTCAGTGCCCCTGACTAAGTGGTCAGGTATTGCATGTTTTGAAAATTCTTGCGGCACACCAGTTGAAAATCACTGTTTTAGCCTCTATAATTGTGAGAAAATAACTTTCAGTTGCTTAAGCCACCCAGTCTGCGGTACATTGTTATGGCAGCCCTAGGAAACCAATACATGAATCAGCTGACCTTACCATTGGAAGGTTATCCTGGATTATCTGGGTGAGCCTGATGTAATCACAAGGGTCCTTAAATGTGAAAGAGCAAGGCAGAGGAGAGATCAGAGTGATATGATATGAGAACAATTGGACCCACTGTTGCTGGCTTTGAAGACAGAGAAGGAGGGCCATGAGCCAAGGAATGTGGTGGCTTCTCAAGGCTGAATCGATCAAGGAAATGGATTCACTCCAAGAGCCTCCAGGAAGCAATAGAGCCCTGCTAACACTTTGATTTTGCCCATTTCAGACTTCTGAACTATAGAATTACAAGATAATAAATTTATAGTGTTTTAAACACTGAGTTTGTGGTAATTTGTTACAGCAGCAATAGGAAACTAATACACAAGGGTTCCCAGCCTGCATAAAACATGATATAAGGCAATGGCCTTGCTTCAGCATGGTTTGCACATCTGTTGTGGTCGTGCCTTTAGAAGCTCTCCAAGCTATCCTACTATTTCTTATTTATCCACTTCTCTTGTCAGTGTTGTGGCAGAAATCACAGAAATTTTTCTCATGAACTTGTGGCTGGAATAAGGTATTGGGAAAAGAAACTGCTCTGGTCTAATATCTTCACATAGAAAATTCAGAATAAGCCTTAACATTGTGGATGAAACCAAATCATCACAATGACTTTAAACTTCTACTCCTTGACCCCTGTGACATAAACTTCCTTGGTGCCCTAAGCATAGGAGTTCATGTTTTCAGTACATACATTAAGCACATTTTTATTGAGTACCTTGTAGTGTTGCAGGCACTGGGATGGGCAACGGGCCAACAGACATGCAATCCCTTCTAATCTAAAGGGGGGGGGCAGGTGACAACTACATTAATGTTTGCTGGCAATGATAAGGGTTGGATAATATAATGAAGGGATAGGTGAATGGAGTGACGGCAGCAGACTTCTCAGGCGACATTCGTTGAAGACCTGAATGACAGATTTGTGAATACTCTGAGGGCCAGGACTATGTCTTCTTCACATTTGCTTCTGTACCAGGGTATAGTCCTTACAATGTAGGGCAGGAATACTGTTTAATACTAGAATAAGAGGCTAAGTTGGCAGAGGTAGCATTAGTCAGACACTGTGGAAGTACAACTAATGTATTATAACCCCAGGAATACTGGTCAGCATCAGCTACCTATTAATCTTTAAAAAAAATTTTTTTTATATGTCTTTATTGATTTCAGAGAGAGGAAGAGAGAGGGAGAGAGAGAGAAACATCAATGATGGGAATCATTGATCAGCTGCTTCCTGCATGCCCCCTGCTGGGGATGGAGCCTGCAACCCAGGCAAGTGCCCTGACCGGGAATCGAACCTCGATCTCCTGGATCATAGGAAGATGCTCAACTGCTGACCCACGCCAGCTGGGCCTACCTAGTCTTATTGATGAGTCTTTTCTGCTCTTAGAGTTCACAGCAAAGGGCAGAATACTACGTGCCATCTGTCACCCCAATACCAATTTAAGATACGTTCTCTAGTAAACATTATAGGCTGGGGACTTGAATTGAAATTGGAAATGTGTATATATCCCCCTAATTGCAGTGGCTGTATCAGATATTAGAGCTTTTTCTTTGCCACCTGCAAAGTTCTATATAACTTGAGCATTTGTGAATTTAATCATTTTTCACTGAATTGGAGTATTTGGCTATTGACCAGGATACTATGATGAATTATATTGTAAAGTTAATCATTGTGATTCCTTTTCCCCTGGCAGTTGCTATTATGGCCCCACTTGCATTTTAAAATAAATTTTAATGCTCACATTTTAAATTTGGTAAAACCAAGGGTTCGCTGTGTTCTGCGAGGGTGAGGGTAGGTGTTCGTGTGCTCATGTGTACCTGCTCTGCTCTCAGAAACGAGCTGGTCAAGGCCTTGCTCGCAGAGCATCGTATCTCAGAGCTCTGGGGATTTGTTTTCAGTCATACTGTATCTCAAGGTGTCTTATGTTTCCTTGTCCTGACTCACTTTCTCCCTCCCCTTCCCTTTTCACTCTAAAAATGTTGACATAGCTGTCTCCTTTGGATCCACTAAGAAGCTAGGTCATATTCATTTCTGTCCTACCTTTAGCTCACTCTCAGAGAAGGTTTATCATGCTTGATCTGACAGCAGAATTAAAAAAAAAAAAGACTGCACAGAAGGCCCTCTGTGTCTTTGAGTTGCTGAGTCTCAACTACAAGGTCAGAACTTGGGAGCTCATCACTTACTTATTTCATGGTGTTCCTTATGCTCTGTCACACATGTCCTTTACCAGCCCTGGCATTACCTTTGCCAAGTGCCATCCACATAAAGGATCATTATTGCAATTTGGTAGTTACATGCCTAAAGTTTTCTGTAGATGACATTCTTTTCGAGCATTCTTGCTGGATTCTTTCTTTAGCAATCTAATCTGGGGGCATGCTGGTGGTGGTAGTGTTGTAGGTGGTGGGAAACTGCACTGGGTGTTACTCTTGTGGGGTCAGACTGCACCAGGGTTCAGCAACCTTGGTACTTGGGTTCTGGCTAGGAGAGAGTTCAGACCCAAGACACAAACTATAAAAGAACATTTATTTCTAAAATCACAGAGGTGGAAGAAACAATTCTTAGAAAAAATGGGCTCAGGAAAAAAATTATAGAGGCAAAGGAAGGGCCCTTGGACTTGGAAGTGAGGAAGCTAAAGCTAACGCTAATGCTAAGGCACCTGAAGGGGGTTGGGGTGGTGGGGTAGGCAGGGAAGGGAGGGAAGGGGAAAGGAAAGGCTGGGGTGTGCTCCCTGGTGGGAGGGCACAGGGTCTTTATCCTAATGGTTTTAAGCATGGAGATCTTAGGGAAGGTCCCAGGGAAAGACCTCATTATAATATTCAGCAGTTTTCCAGGTGTGTCCTTTCAGGTCTGTGGTTCCACTGATTGATTGGTTGGTGCCAGGGTGGGGGTCATTATCAAAGGCGGCTGGTCCTGAGGTCAGCTGTGGCTGGTTTGGTTGCTCTTCTGGGCCTGGAGCTGAAACATAACTGAGGCCTAGATGTTATCTCTAGGGAGAAAAGGTCAGGGAGGTACAAACCACAGGACCAGAGATATGCCAGGAGAGGAAGGGCCACCCTGGGGCTGAGGTTCCATCCTACAACTGTCCATTGCTAGGCATCCAGGGCTTTCCATCCTGGTGACCTTCTGTACCTGGCCCATCGTCCTTGCTCTGCTCATGTCTGTCTAACTGCCTATCACAGTAGCAGAGCCTTTTATTTGCTTGTTTGTTTTTCATGGGCTGAAAAAAATCTGATCGTTTAAAAGCATGGCCAAGGGCATCTACAAGGCACAGCTGCTGTGGGGAAGGTGGAAGTTCAGAGCAGGACATGCTGCCCACTCTTCTCAACTCCCAGGACTTTCGCCCACCTGCAGTCTATGTGCCTGTTAGCCCATGAGCTTTCCCCGTGGTTTGGGTTAGCTGCTTTCCCAGCAGGCCAGGCTGGCATCTGGCCCTATGAGACACAGGTGACTTTCAGGCCTGTATTTATTTCCTCGGCCTGGTATAACAAAATACTACAAACTGGGTGGCTTCAAACAATAGAAATTTGTTCTCCCACAGTTCTGGAGGCCAGGAGTGCCAAATCAGGCTGTCAGCAGGGTCATGGTCCTTCTGAGACTCTGGGTAGAACCCTTCCTTGCCTCTTTCTAACTTCTGGCGGTGGCTCTGGAACCATGGGGTGTTCCTTGACTTGCAGCCACGTTGCTCTAATCGCTGCCTTTTTCATCTCTCCCAGTATGCCCCTGTGTCTTCTTATAAAGACACCAGTCATAGTGTATTAAGAACCCACCCTACTTTAGTACGCCCTTGTTCTAACTAATTACAACTTCAATTTCCAAATAAGTCACTTTCTGAGGTCATGGGGGTTAGGACTTTTGGGGGACACAACTCAACCCAAACAGGACCTCTTTGGTCAGGATTCAGTGCCAGCTATTTGAAATAGCAGGGAAAAGGGTGCTCGGGGGACAGACAGGAGGGACAAGTCAATTCTCAGGAGGGAATCTAATATGTCAGGACAAGACAAAGTGGCAGGTGCCCAGACAATTTATCTTTTATTCTCTTAGATGATGACTCATGTCACGCTCTTGTTTAGAGGTCATGTGGAAGTCAAAGACCATGTTTCCTGCTTCAGGGCTCATGACAATTTAGCTTTTTGAAAATCTTATGCTTAGAGGGAGTTCTAGAATAAAAGAAGAGGCTTAATTAATTGAGTCTGACTCCAAATGTAAGTTGAAATATACACTTTTTATCCATCTGTGGGTATACTTGCATCCATAGTGTGGTAGGTTTGGTAGGTGGACTCACCACCTCATGGCCTCCCCAAAGCCCACATCCTAATCCCTAGAGCCTATGCTTGTTACCTTATGTGGGAGAGACTCTGAAGATGGGACAAAGGATCTGGAAGTAGAGAGATTATCCTGGATTATCTGGGTGGACCCTAAATGCCATCACAAGTGTCCTTATAAGAGGGAGGCAGAGAGAGATCACAGACAGAAGAAGCCAAGCATGGGACACAGAGGCAGAGAGAAAATGCTTTGTGTCCTAGCTTTGAAGATGGGAGAGGCCATGATCCCCTAGAAAAAGCAAAGAAGCAGGTTCTTGCCTAACTCTTCTGGAGAGAGCATAGCCCTACTAACACCTTGATTTTAGCCCCTTAAGGCTCATTTTGGAATTCTGATCTCCAGAATTGTTAGAGAATAAATTTCTGTTGTTATAACCCATCAAATATGTGGTAGCTTTGTTAGAGCAGTCATAGAAAAATGTATGCACAGGGCATGATTCCTTGAATTAAAATTTAAAAATGTGAGCCTCTCTACCTACACACATAAACACATCAAGACGTGAAAACACAGTAAATGTTAGTAGTGGCTAACTCTGTTGGTAAGATTATGGAGTGATTTTTTTCATTACTATGATTTTCTGAATTTTCCAAGATTTCAAGAAAAGAATCTAACAGATTCTTCTTTTCTTTTCTTTAAAAGATAAGGGAATATTATTCATTCTTAAAGAGTTCTTAAAATTCTGACACATGCTATAACATGGATGAACCTTGAGGACATTACGCTAAGGGAAATAAGCCAGTTATAAAAAGAAATACTGTATGATTCCACTTTTATGAGGTTCCTAGAGTAGTCAAATTTACAGTGACAGAAATTAAAACGGTGGTTGCCAGGGACTAGAGGGAAGCAGGAATGGGTGTGACTGTTTAATAGGCAAAGAGTTTTAGTTTTGCAACATGAAAAGAATTCTGGAGATTGGTTGCATAACAATGACAATGTGCTCCACACTACTGAGCCATACATTTAAAACTGGTTAGATGGATTGTATATTATGTATAATGTACCCACATTTACCTTTTTAAAAGTTCATTTATATTATAAAAGGAGAGCTTCAGTGAAGTCCTTAAAATAAATATCCAGTATATGATATGATCTTGGTTCCATAAGGTTGTATTTTCTCTGCATCTTTCAAATCTTTTTAGTGCAGTTGGGGCCACCCCTTCACATAAGCTTTAGGCTTAACCTCTGACATCTTTTTCTCTCTCATTTCTCCTGGTTTTGCTTTTGTCTTTACTCTTTCGATCTTTGCTGGTCTTTTTCCTGTCTACCAACATGCTCAAGTCTTTCGGGGCTTTCTTAGACCTCTTGAGAGTATGTTAATAAATTGCTCCCTTTCGAAGTGCTTCTTTCTTTGGCTTTTACAACATTAATTCATATATTGCATACACTTCAAAACTGATCTCTGGTGTCTGTCCAACATCCACACCAGGGGCCCATGTGCAAGACAGGGTGACTCCTTTCTCTCTCTCACCCCCACATATAATCAGTCATCACGGCTGACTAATTTTACCTGCTGTGGATTCCTCAGCCTTCTCCCATATCTAGCTTCAGGTTCTGGCCTGTCTTGCCTCATCCTTACCATTGCAAGCAAGAGCAATAGTCTATGATAAATCTGGCAACCCTACCTTTTGCCTAAAATACCTTCAGTTAAGGTGCACGCCCTTCAGCATGGCACCCAACAACACCCTTCATGACATGGTCCAGAAGAGAAGGACCCTGCCTGTCCAGACTCCTCTTCTGCCAGTACCCACAGCTGAGGTTACCTTTCATGACTAATCATTTTTATAACTTGCTGTGGGTTCCTCCTCAATTTCTGGGTCTCCTGTCTCTCTTCCTCATTTTCTCTGGCTGGAAAACCCTTCCCTTCCAACTCTCTGGACTAAAATGCAGCCCTTCTACTGCACTTAGCTTCAGGATCCTCTTTTCTAAGAGGCTTCCCCAGTCCTCAGTGTCCCCATAGTGCCCTGGGAACAGGTCATTGCTTTAACATAGCAATTTTCACCTGGTGAGCTGCAAGAAGTTTTTAAACATTCAATATCTGACTATTTAGTCAGGGGCACTGACCTCTTTTCCAGTAGACTGTCAAATAAAACAATGACAACAGGCAACATAATAGGCGTCCAATGTCAATCAAAATTATACCTATTTTTTTGTCGGATAGGCAAAAAATATATTTTTTGGTGTGCCACAGAATTTTAGTAATTAGTGTATGTGTGCCATGAGATGCTAAAAGGTTGAAAATTGCTGCCTTAACAAAGATTACACTCAAGTTAACAATTTATGTGTCTACCTTCCCACTAGCCCTTAAGCTGTTTAAGGGCTGGGACCATCTCTCAAGTCATGTCGGTGCTTTGAGCACACAGCACACACAGCGTCTGGCACATAGTAGGCACTCAGTGTTGATTAATTAAAATTAGTAAGAAATACTTTTACTGATAGTTTATATATCCATAATCCACAAAACATTTAAAGCCCCAGTCACCATTTCCTCAACTATAAATTTTGATGGCAGAAACGAATGAAATTCTGAAGATCTGAAGAAGTGGTATAAGACCTCTGGAGGTTATACATTTAATTTTTTCATTAAAATTTTGACTTCTTTGTTTTAGTAGGGCATGGTTTTTTTTGTTTGTTTGTTTTTGTTTTCAGTTCTAATACGCAGGGCTGAAATGAAGTAGCCCTACAAATACATGTTCTGCAAAAACATACACCTGCTCAGTACATGGAGTCTACCAGATATGATGGGAAATAGGCTTGCCAGTGAAATGACTTTGCCACCTTCGACTCGTCAATGCTTTGGGGTCCATTTTATGAGTGCAGAAGGGAGCCCCCTTGCAAGGAAACCCACAAGGAAAAGCGGGCTAAACGTGTGACCTAGCGGAGCTCTCCGCTTCCCCAGGCCGGGTGCCCTCCTGGCCTCTGGTACCAGCCGCGGCCCTCGCCAGGCCACCTGGCCAAAGGAGACCGGCTGGCACCCCGCCACCGCCCCGGCGCCCTGGCCTCAGAAGTCACCGCAGCTGGACGCCTTCGCCGGGGTCACGTGCCCGCCCGCAGTCCACCGCCCGCGGACCCTGGCCCCCGGGCCCCAGGCCAGAGGCCACCGGATCACGCGCGCCGCCGGGGCCGCGCGGCCCAGCCAATGGGCTGGCGGCGTCCGCAGGCCGGGCGCGGGCGGGAGGGTGTGGGGAGGCGAGCCGGGCGCGCACGCCGCGGGGCCCTATCGCCGCCGCCGCCGCCCAGACGGGAAGTGAGCTGCCCCGGGCCGCCGTGCGAGCGCGCCGGTGAGAGGGACCCGCAGCCGCCCGCGCGCGGGGCGAAGCATGGCGGCCGCCAAGGTAAGCCTCGGCCCCTGGCCCCCGGGAGCGCGCCGGCCGGCCGCGGCCCGGGAGCGCCGCGGGCTCGGGCGTTCACGTGCGGGGCTGATGCTGCAGGGAAGCACATGGAGAGCGGCGCGGGCAGCTGCTCCACCTTGCTGCAGCGCGCCGAGGGGGGCGATCGCCGCTCCCCGGCCGCACGGCGGCCCCGGGGCCCCAGGCCCTCTCTTGCTGCAGAAACTTTGCAGGCTGGACCCTCCCCCTTGGCCCGGGAGCGGAGTCGGTGCCTGCGCGGCGCCCGGCGGGCTGAGCCGAGGACGGCGAGGAGGAGCCGGTGCGCCCTGGGCGGGGGCGGGCTTGGGGTCTGCGGGCGCCCCCGCTTCCGGACCCCGGTTGTAGCTGACCTAGGCGTCTCCTTCCAGGGGACACAGCCTGGGCTGGAGCCCGGTCCTTTCGGGTTTGTGGGGCTCCGCCCTCCCGCGGGTGGGGAAGTCACCTTGACTTCCGTTTGGGAGATGGCTAGGGGGAGCTGGCCTGCGCGAGGCAGCGGACAAATTCCAGGGGACCCCCCCCCCGCCCGCGCCCCCAGCCCTCGCCCCAACCTTTCCCATCCTTCTCCCCACTCTCCCCATCTGACAACACTTACATCCCGGCCTCTGAGCGGTTGAGAGGCTTCTTTTTAGAAATGACAGAACAGATTGTCCGGGGAGCCTGGAAGTCCTGTGAAGTTCCACTTAAAAGGAATTCTGCGTAATGTGAATCATTCACTCACCCAGAGGAAAGGCAGCTCCGACAGCTTGACCTTTCCTCTTTCACCATTTCTGGAAACCTGGACACCATTTCAGTCTCTTTGGACTCCATTTCAACTTTTCTGGCAGAATACCATACTTAGTCCCAATCACTTGAATCATTGGAATTTATTGCTTTTAATTTTAAGTTCAGGAAGGCAGCCCTTTAATCAAGCCTATACAACTTCTTAGCTCATTTTAAGTGCAGTGAACTTAAATATACCCAACGTTTCAAACATTTGTCCTTAATCAAAACTTCGTGATAACCCTCAAGAGGAAAACATGGCCAACAACACATCATATTCCTATTTATTCAAGCAAACTAATCACATTTGCAATGGAAATTGTAAGCAGACAAATATGTTTAAATGCTGTTCAATGACTTAAGTTTCTCCAGGCTCCCCAAATCTGCAGTCTTCTTCATATTCCTGGACTATGGAACCTAAGTGGCCTTTCTATTTTCTGTAATTACTCCGGGTTCCATCCTCAGAAGTGTGCTGTGAGTGTGTGTGTGCAAGTGTATTGTGTGTGAACACCAGGGTATATATAACTGTTTTAGGTAGATTCTCTGAGGATCATTGGGATTCATTTTTGGAAGCTACGTTAACCCTTTCAAACTCTCAAACCTTGACCATTTCTTTGCATTAAATTTGCATGCAATCAGACTATAAGGCTGGGAATGAGTTAGTTCCCTCCAGGTGAGTTCTTCCAGGCAAGTGGGTGGAGTAGATACCCATACTTTACTGTCATTTTTACATATGCAGATGAGTTAAATTATTTTATTTAAATTGGAGATAAAATAATTGAGGAACCTAAATTGAGGAATATGCATATAATTGGAGTATAAGGTAAGACTGATTAACTAGTATGAAGTAAAACAGTGACATGGGAGCAGGCTTAACTTTTGGGTTATATTTTTATTAAACTGTCACATCATATCAATAAGTACAGTTGAATTTTTGCCAAGTAGTGAGAGTCAGGAAAGATGAAACATTTCATTTTTATTCTTTGGAAACTTGTGCTTTGTTTCTTTATTCCTTTAAACTTGCCTCTTTTCAGGATTTTTGATGGCTCACGTCATGTATACATATATTTACAGTCCAACAAGACATCAAAATCAAATCAGAGTAGAGGAGAAAAACAGGATAAAGGGGAAGTAAGATGAAGCCAGGACTAAGGTGTGTGGAAAATATGGATGGCCTGGCCAGTGTTGCTCAGTGGTTGAGCATGGACCAATGAACCAGGAGGTCAAGGTTCAAGTCCAGGTCTGCCTGGGTTGTGGGCTCCATCCCCAGTAGGGGGCGTGCAGGAGGCAGTCGATCAATGACTCTCATCATTGATGTTTCTGCCTCTCCTTCTCCCTTCTTCTCTGAAATCAATACAAATATATTTAAGAAAATATGGATGTACTTGCTAGAGATGACTGAATTTTCTAGCAGCTAAAGCAAAGAGAAAACGATCAGTCAACTACTTGGAAGAGAGGTCTCCTTGTACTGCTGTCTGAGGGCAGTCTTTCCTCAAGTCCTGTTACATGCTGTGAGCAAACTGCATTTACAAACTCCATCCTGACCACAAATATATGTCTGTGGGTTCCATTTCTTATAATGTCCATCATTGTAGCTGAAGGGCAGTGCAGTAAATGTAGTCTTAAAAGGGCCCAAAGTGAGCTGTGCTAGTGTACTTCAGTCCACGAGTACCCCTTACTTAGTTGCCTTTGGAAACTATTCTTGTGGGGTGATTCTGTCAGCTACTAGTCAGTGCTGGGCAGCCTGAGTTAATGGCCATGCTCTTTGCTTTTCCCTGAAGTGCAGATATTATTTCGTGTTGCTGTGTTGAACACAGAGTCATAGGCTTAGCAGTCTGTTCAGGGTTAGGATTGACATTCCCTCCTAAATCTAGAAGAGAAGCTGACTTCCATGGAGAGTCTAAGGAATTGGCCCAAGAATCTGGAACTCAACAATTGTAGGTGAATGCCAGTACTCTCTATGGTGAATTGGTTGACTATTTAAGCAGATTGGTTATTTTCTGGATGAATCAAGCCACAACTGGCAGTTTCTTGATCTCTTGACCATATTTCTTAGTTTCCTTGGTCTTTTATTTTTTCAGATGTAAATCATTATTCAGTATCCCTCTTATTGAATAGGAAGACTGGGAATCTAGTCTTTGCTTTTTGTTTTGATTTCTGCATGAAGAGTGATACTTACTGATGCAAGAGGTGTTTGTTTTTCATGAAGTAACGCTATCTAAAACTCCTGGTGTTTTGAGATGAACTTCAGAGGGCTTCCCTTCTCTTGCTGCCTACTTTTATAGGAGTAATCCTGGGTTCCCCTGTTAGATGGTAAATGGTAAGTGGTCTGCCTATACTATTTGTGTTGTTTTGAGTATTTCTTTGAAAAACTTCCAAACACTGACCTGTATATATTAAAATGAAAAAGTTTTAAAAATTATATTTTATATAACACCACAAAAGATGCAGTTTTAAAAAGCAGTAACGGAGGGGTTGTCTTCTCCCCCTCTGCCCCTTTTTGGTTGTAGTGAACATTGCCTATTTTGTCATTGGTTGACTTTATACAGTCAGAATGATGAAGTTAAACTAGATGAAACTTAAAAGTTAGGGAATGCTCACTTGAGTTCGGGCATGAGAGATGTTGTAGGCATAAAACTGGATATGTACCAGTAATTTGGGTGAAATTAGCATAGAACTAAAAGCCAGAAATTTGGGCACAAAGGACAGCACTGATAATATAGGGCATACCTTGACAATATTGTGGGTTTGGTTCTAGACCACTGAAAAAAGTGGGTTGTAATCTTTTGCTGATGGACGGTCTTGCCTTAGATTTATAAAAAATGCAACATCTGTGAAGCACAATAAGGTGAAATGCAATAAAATGAAGTATGCCTGCAATGGAAATTTGGTCTTTAGGACATGAACACTTGATATTCCATTCTTGGTTGAGTTGTTGCTATCATTATTGATTCATTTAGATTTGTGTATTGGGTTATTTCTAATGTTCCAAATGGGACTAAACTGAGGATATGAAAATGAGTTGGACTCCATTGGGGCCTTTAAGAAAACCACAACCATATTAAGGGCTAAATCCTGTCGTGGAAGAGCCCTATGTGTAGAGTTAGTGCCATTACCAGGAGCATCAGGGAAGGCACCTGTTCTGTGGGGATGAGAGGAAGACATGTTTCAAAGGTGGTATTTCAGAATAAATGGATGGGGTGAGAGGAACGACCTATACCAGTGATAGGAAACAGCAAATGAAGGGCAGGGAGGTGAAAGCACATGGTACATTTAGGGGATGGCAGGTAATAAAATCAAAGAGAAGCTAACAGTTATTGAGTGCTTACAAGATATAAAATTTGATTTTAAGTGCTTTTCATTTTTAACTCACTTAATGCCTCTAATAGTACTATGAGTTACACACTATCATCCCAGGTAACAGATAAAGACTGAGATGCCAAGAGTTGATCTGATGATCGGGAAGTAAGGAGCTGGGGTTCAAATCCAGCCCGTCTGTCTTCAGTGTCTATGCTCTTACCCTGTCCACATATTGTCTGCCCTATGGTGTAGCATGGTACAGAGTAGAGTATGTAGGAGAGAGGAGAGATGGCTTAGGAGGGGAAATTAGGCACCTTGTTACAAACTAAACTTTTACTTTTGAACCACTTACATAGTGCCTACTCTGTACTAGGCAGTTTGCCTAGTGTTTTACAATAATCACTCAATTAATTTTCATAATACCAAGAAGTAGGTGCTGTCTGTTTTTTTCCTCATTTTACAGGTAAGAAAACTGAGGTCCAGAGAGGTTAAGTAATTTCCTCGAGGTTGTACAGCCAGTAAGTGATACAGCCTGGATTTCAGAGCCTCTGCTCTTAACCCTTCTCCTCCCAGGCCTTAAAAAGAGTTCCAGTTGCAAAGGTGCATGTGAGGATTCACACATCAGTGATGAACAGGGCATGTTTCCTGCTCATCCAGTCCAGTGGTTTGTATCTTTAGAATGCTTTGGCACTCAGCATATGCTTCACTCATATAATGAACATGTATTTATTCAATAACTTTCAAACCACATTGTGCAAGCCCAGGGTTGTCATATACCTTTTTGTAACAGCTACATTGAGATATAATTCATAAACCGTACTATTCACCCATTTAAAGTGTGCCATTCAGTGGTTTTTCATATCTTCACTGGCTGTGCAGCTATCCCCCCATCATAAACCTTTGTAAAAATTTTAACCCAGTGTTCACTATTTAGGACTTGGGCTATATATTTAACCTCCATGTTTTTCACTTTTCTTATCTATAATAATACCCTCTTCAGAGGTTTGTTATTGAGGATAAATGTGATTGAGTTTATTAAGGATATTCTTCAGATTGAAGGTTTTCTTTCCCTTATAGTAAAAAATGCTAGGCATTTGGTTATATAATAATATTGTAATAAAGCGGACCAGTTGTTTGTGGTAGGCAGGAAGGAATGTTTGAGTTGGTTTTATGCTATGGTGATGATGGAACGTTTCTGTGATTTCACTGATGTTTGGATTTAGGGTTTCTTACATCGATGGAGGTGGATAGGCCTTGGGGTATCTATAACACAACGATCCTCACTCTTCGCCTCATCAATTCTGTCCCCTTTTACCAGGCAAAGAAATGGAGCCCCAGAAAAATTCATAATTGGTCCAAGTTTCCTTGAAAATCCCTTTGCTTTTTGTACTGTTGTAGGTCAGGGGTTCTTAGCGCATCATAGTGATCTGGAATAAAAATGCTGATGCCCGGGTCTGAACCAGAGTTTCTGATTTAATTAGACTTCAGTGTGGCCTGAGTCGCAGAGTTTTAAAAATTTGGTTCAATCCAGGTGAATCAAGTGTGCTTCTAAAGCCAATGCCCTAGGCTGTTCTTGTTCTCTTTGCTTCGGTTGATCTTCCGATGGCTCCTTCTTGAGGTAAGGAAGGTATGCAGTGAGATAAATGAAAATCCCTGCTGTGTCAATGAAAAGGAAGGCTATGTAGGGCTCTCTATAAGTTCTCTTCTTTCTTGACAACTTAATTTCAGTCTTTCTGCCCCATATCACCTTGGTGCTCAGGCATCGAGTTTATACAGTTTTGTAATTATCCTACAATATATGTTTTCTCACCAATTTGATTGAAAGCTCCTTTTGTCTCCTGTGAAGTATCAGTGGTGGTCTAGATCCAGGAAATGCATGAGGAGGGAAATGTCCAAAGAACAACCCTGGTCTTGGAGCCTTTCCCCTGAGGAACCCAGTTTGCTGTGGTCCGTGTTCCCAAGTTCACCCAGCTTTATAAGCCTCAGCCAGCAAATACAGAAGTGGGGGCTGGGAAGGGTTGAAAGTCAGTGTGCAGTGTAAGAAAATCAGGGAGCAGGTCTTTTTTGGACATTGAGTTCTTTTCTGAGATTTCTGGAGGAGCTCTGACTCCTCCTTCTTTGACCTTTAGTCCTATGACCAGCCTCTGTTTCTATTGAGTTCTTAAATGGACAAGTCTAACTTCTCTGGCTTCTTAGTGTCACCCTAGGGATAACAGGGACTATCTGTGACATCTGTGACAAGCAGATGAAATATAACATATAAAAGCACTCTGGGAATTATATAGAGCTGTAGGAATGTCAAGAGATACCTGTTGGAGACTGTCGGACATTTGTACATAACTGAAAACTAGGGGACATAGATGTTATTTGACCTTCCTGAACAAACTATGGTGTGCTTTTCCTAATTGTCATCCACTGTATATTCACCATCATGCTTCAGTAGTCAATGTCTCTGAGTGGTCTTCCTGGAGCCTTGTATTGGAAGTTTGGGTCCCAGGACCAGCAGCACTGGTTTTACTTGGGAGCTTGTTAGAATTGCAGCATTTTCTGACTCACTTCAGGTCAAAGATCCTGTTGCATTCTTAACTAGATCCCCTGGGGATTGAATGCACAATAAAGTTTGAAGACTGTTGGACTGGACCTCTCACTACTGTGTCATTAAACGTAGCTACCCTTCCTAGCTAAGGCTGCAGCACCTTTTGACTTGGTTGTCTGTCAGTCTTTTTTGCAGAATTAAATATTATAGTGACAAAATTCAGTATACATTTTTTTTTGGTTTTTAGGGCTCATTTTGATCCCACATTGGGGCCAGGGTATTATTTTGGAACACATCTCTGGGTTATTGTTTAAGGGTACCTGTGATTGTTCTACAAGGGTTGTACTTTTCTGTTTCTTTACTGTTCACCCATACTGAAAGTTCCTGAAATGGAATTTGTACCTGTTCTTTTTTTCAACATTCTCTCCTAAAGGTTACCAGTGACCTCAGTTCTAATGCTGCTAGCCTGTCCTTATTATTTTTGACCTTATGGCACCTGTGTCCCACTGCTTCCTTCCTTAAACACCCTACATCAACTCTTGTGATGTCTCCTCTGATGGCCCCTTAATTCTCATATTCCACCTTTATTTTGCTTGGCAGGCTTCTTCTCATCGTTCTGCTTCCCCCTGAAATGTTGGTGTCCCCAAGTCCCTGCCCAGGATCCTCTCCCCACCCTGAGGTGCGATGGCTAGTCTTCACTCCTCATGCGCCAGCCTTGCGTTTTCAGCTGTTTGTTGGAAATCTCAGCTTGCCCATCTCAAAGATATTTCAAACTCTGCTTACCTAGAATTGAATTTACCTTTTTGGTCATGCCTCGCTTTCATCGTACAACTTAATTTTCCTAAGTACCTGTTCAGGGCAGCTAGGAGAGACATCATCGGTAAGAATTTGGATGTGGGCAAAGAGATGGGCCAGTTAAACTCTTCTTTTTCCCTGAGCTGACGTGTCCTGTCTCCTTCATTGATGTTCAGGTTGCCATTACTTTTTAGCTACAGCATTACCATAGCTTCCGAGCTAGTCTTGCCTTTAGTCTTTCCCCTGTATTTCCCTCTCCATTCTGCCCAGAATTGTCAAAGGATGCTTCTAAGATTGACTCTTATTGCTATGTTAATAGCAATACTGTGTTCATGGGTACAGCGCTTCACAGTTTTTAATAAGTGCATTCTAGTCAGTTATTGGTACCAACCATCTGCCAGCTCTTATACTAAGTGCAAGGTTTCCCAAAATGAGTAAGCTGTTGGACCTGCTTTCAAGAACTCACTGTCTGCAGGGATTAAAATAACCAGATAATGTGAAGACCCAAGCTTCATTATTTGATCTTAATAATCACCTACCACCCAGCTGGCATGGCTCAGCTGTTGAGCATTGACCTATGATCCAGGAGATCATGGTTTGATTCCCAGTGAGGGCACGTGCCTGGGTTGCAGGCTCGAACTCCGGTGGGGAGTGTGCAGGAGGCAGCCGATCAATGACTCTTTCGTCATTGATGTTTCCATCTCTCTCCCTCTCCCTTCCTCTCTCTAAAATCAATAAAGATATATATATATATATATATATATTAAAAGTCCTTATTAAAAAATAATAATCCACCTGCAAGGTAGTAGGGAAGGCGTTGTAACCTTTTTTGACAGAGAAACTTAAGAGTGGCAGCTTACATTTATATAACACTTATAAAAGCCAGGCACTGTCCTAGGCACTCTGTATATGAAATAATCTTTTAAAAAATATGTTTTTATTGATTTTAGAGAGAGAGGAAAGGAGAGCGAGAGAGAGAGAAACATCGATGGGAGAGAAACATCGATTGGCTGCCTCCTGCAGGCCTCCTACTGGGGTTGAGCCCACAACTGGAGCACGTGCCCTGACTGGGAATTGAACTGGTGACCTCTTGGTGACTGGACTATGTTCAACCAACTGAGCCATACCAGCCGGGCTGAATATGAAAAAATTTAATCTTCACAACAATCCTATGATATGTAGTGCTATATTGTCTCATTATACAGATAGGAAAACTCATCTGCACAGAGTGCTTAAGTCTATTGAGGCACAGGGAGATCAAGTGACTTGTCCAAGGTCACACAGCTTCTATGTGGCAGAGCTATGGTTTGAACACTGGCAGCCTGGCTCCAGGGTCCGAGCACATGACCACTGTACTACATTGCCCTCTTTAATTTACCTTGCTACACAGTGTGGGTTCATGTTGCATACAAAATGAAATTTAATCTCTTTAGTCTGCTAACACCTCCTTGGCCTTGGCTGTTGTCGAACACTCATTCTCTTGTCATGTTCTTCACAGCTGTTTGTGAATGGGACCTATCAAACCCTGTTCAAATTCCTTGTCATAAAGCTGTAGCAACAGTGTAGTGAAAAAAAGGGAGCCCGTTTGTTTAACTTAGTAGGTGTCAAAGATAGGAATGTTTCTGGTCATTTCTCTACATTGGTGGGTGGAGTTTGTTTATTTTTTTAGTTTTTCCCTTTAATTTTAAGAAAGGAGGTCTTAGTTTTATTTCCCAACCCTTAAAGCACCTGTAAGTATGTTAAAAACCCATATCCTGCCCTGGCCGATGTGGTTCAGTGGTTTGAGCACCAGCCCGCGCACCAAAGGGTCTCAGGTTCTATTCCTGGTCAAGGGCAGGTACCTGGGTTGCAGGTTCCATCCCTGGTCCGGTCAGGGCACGTGCAGGAGGCAACCAATCAAAGGGTTGCTCTCATATCAATGTTTCTCTTTCTCTCTCCTGCCCCCCCCAACTCTCTCTAAAATAATTAGTGAAAAAAATACCCTCAGGTGAGGATTAACAACAACAAAAAAACACTCCTCAAAAAAAAATCCCATATCCTAAGTTTATAGTTTTTACAGTCGGGTTGTTCTACTGAAGATTCAGACACAGTCCACCCATGGCATTTGGTTGATATGCCTTTTGAATCTTGCTAACTGGGTCATGCAGGCAGCTTGCAGGGAAAGGCTGGTGATTGCCAGGTCTCTTATCTGACTCTGCCAGGCCCACCGCGAGGACTGTCCTGCCTTGTGAGCGTGCACACCCCATTTCATTGCAGGCCGAAGTTTACTCTGCATCTGAGGATTCCACTTTGTCCCATTGTCTCCCATTCAGTTCCCGAAGTAAAAGCTCAGTCCCTGGTTCTTTTTTTATGGTGGTCCTTGAAGACTTCTGTTGGTCCATTTTTGGTGTCCACCAGCCTAGTCTTGACCTTTGCCCGATTTCCTCTTGGGTTATTTGCCATTTCACATTGATTTGTTTTAAGAGCTCTTTAAAATTTTTAGAACCTTGGCCCTCTGTCCGATCTGTTACACATTTTTTTTTTTTTTTTGCAGTTGATGTTTAACTGGTTCATACTCACTTCTGAGTTTTAAAAAAATTTATATTACATATTAATCTTTTCCTTTAGTGGATTCTGGGTTGTCTGTCATGTTTAAACACAGCTTCCCCACTTACTATTACACGAGAAACCACTCGTGTTTTTCTAGTGCTCTTTATAAGCTTCTCTCCCTCTTTTTAAAGATTATATCTGATTATCAGCGGTTATTTTGATATAAGATGAAAGGTTAGGGAACCAGCGTAATTTTTGTAGTTGTTATAACCCCAGGAGGTCATGAACCGTCACTAGTGTCCCATCATTGGCCAGTGCAGCCACTACCAGCTTAGCCAAGACCCTCTGCTGGTTTGGATTCTTACAAAGAAATCCGATTGCTTTGGAGAGTCAGGAGAGCCTTCCCCTAGGGCTCCACTGTCCAGTGATGACTCGGCAGTGGGCTGCTGTGCACATGGAAAGGACACCAGCTGGGCAGCCAGGCACTGCCAGCTTCTCTCTCAAGTTAGGCTCCTTTCATTCAGTCCTCATACTTATGTCCTCTCTCTCTCACAGGTGAGAAAACAGGAGGTAGTATTAATGGTTAGTGATGGAGTGAGAGTTTAAACGCCCAATTGCAAACCCCATAAAATAGGTGCAAACAGCATTCTATGAGGGAAATCTGGTTGGAGGACCTGGAAAATCTTCCTGGAGGAACTGGCATCTGACTTGGGCCTTTTAAGAATAGCAGCACTTTTGAAACTTTTCATTATGGACATTTTCCATAATGTGCAAATATAGAAGAGCGTAATGGACCCCCGTGTTTTTATCTAGCCAGTTTTAGTAATTATCAGTTCATGGCCAGTATTGTTTAATTTATACCACACCCTTTGTCCTTCCATCGCCCCGATTTTTTCAAAGCGAATCCCCAGCATCATATCATCATATCTGTAAATATCATTGTGTATCTCTAAAACAGATTTTTTAAATGCACAACCAAAAATATCATCATCACACCAAAAAATTTCAGTGATTTTTTAAATACAATCCAATATCTGTTCTATACACATTTTACACATTTCCCCTATTGCCTTATACTTTATAAAAATAGTTTTTTGAATTGTCAGCTACATAAGGCCTAGGCATTGCAATTAGTTGATGTGTTTGGATTTTCTTTTAATCTCTAGGTTTTCTTGCTCTCTCACGCCCTCCTTTTTTTCCTCTGAAAGCCCGTATAACGTGGTTGAAATCATGGACTCTGTTCAAATTATGGGTCTGGACAAGTTATCAACCTGTCTGTACCTCAGTTTCCTCATCGATGAAAGGGACATAGTTTTACTTACTTCCTGGAGCTATTGGGACAGTCAATATGCTCATGTTTATAAAGCTCAGAGCTGGCTCTGGGTCATAATAAGCTTTATAGAAGTGACCTGTGGGTTTGGAACCAGAGAAGTTACTCTGTCATGTCACAGTCCATGGGCTGTGGGAGAGGGTGAAGGAGGGCTCACCCAAGTGAAATTGTGCATAGTCTTTGGGATGAATCCTGGCTGTGCAGAGGGCTCCTGTCCTTTTTCTCAAGTATATGACATTGATGCACAGCAGAATTGTGAGCAGGTAGAATACCATTTAGTGGAAGCAACTTTTCTATTGTCTTTGATTTGCTGCTTTCCCCTGCGTTTATTCAGTTAGCTGTTCTCTCAGAAGCCATTTTAACTTTCTATGGCATTATCTGGGCTCCAGCAACTTGTGATCTCCTAAGTAGAACCTTTCAGCACTTTATAAATATGTCACATACTTTTTCTATTCCTTTGTTCCTCATCAGGAACATACATCCCAGTCTTCAGAACAGCACAATCAGTTTTTATTCATTTAAGGAGCAGTAGTAATTTGACACTTGCTAATATGTAACAAATTATATTGGGAGCCATAATTACAACTGCAGCTGGTTCCTAATTATACTGTAACCTTGATGCTTTAAAAAAAATTGAGACTGAGTTTAGCATATAATACTGGAGAATAGTACTCTGCATTAGGCAGGTCTGCCTTCTACTGAAATGTGGGAATTTCTGTATCATAATGCCCAATCAGAAAGACTTTATTTTAAATTGCTTTCAGCTACAAAGTTGTCCAGTAGCATGAGTCATAAGGATTGCTTAAAGTCTCCATCTTTGCTTGCCAAATTCTTGGCACATCCTCCAAGTATTATAATTAGTGTCAAAATGAGCTGGGCTGTAGGGTGTTTTTGGCTTTGAGCTTTACTACTGCTCATTTAAGATCATCTTAAATGCCTCAGCTTTCCTCATCTGAAAAATGGGGTATTAATGACTCTTCACTTAAACAGTTTTAATGATTTTTAAATGAGATAAAATGTAAAGCTGTTAGCATTATGCCCAGCTTAGCGTCAAGGGCTCAGTAAAAGTTAGCTGGTCAGTGTTAATTGCTGTAATCAATAACAATTGATCCAGCTCCAAAGACTTGGTCCCCCTCCACGACCCTTGAGTCCAGCAGAATTATGACCTAAGTTCTGCAACCACTCTAACTTGTCGTGGCACGTATCACCACACACTTTATACCAACCACTTGTTGATACGTCTGTCATCTGCCCTGTGGAGCAGCGTCTCTGGCATTGTCTCTGCAGTGCCTGGCACTGGGCCTAGCATATGATAGGCTTCCCTAAGCCACTGTGTAGCAAGTGGAGCAGCACCATCTAAGACAGTGGTCCTTAGCTGGGGGTGGGGTAGTTTTGCCCCTGGGAGATATTTGGCAGTGCCACATTTGGGAGGGAGGCTTACTACTGGCACCTAGTGAGTAGAGCCCAGGGATGTTGCTAAACATTCTACAAGGCACCAGACAGTTGCCTACAACAAACTGATCTGACCCAAAATGTCTGTAGGACCAAGGTTGAGAAACCCTGGTCTAAGGCGACCTGACTTCTTGGGATATGGCACTGTGGAAAAGGGATGGGCTTGTAGCAGATCAACCTGTTTGACCTGCAGTTTTCTCCAGTATAAAAGAAGAGAATCCAACCTGCTTTAAGGATTCTCAGAAAGGGAAACTGTATAGGTGTGTGCCTAGTGACTGCCTAATCAGGTTCATGTTGATGGTCCAGGCTGTCCCTGATCTTTTTTTAAAAAATGGCCTTTATTTTAGATTCCCAGCAAAATTGAAAGGAAGGTTCAGAGATTTCCCATATACCATCTGCCCACACATATTCCTAGTCTCAGCCATTATTATCACCTCCCATAGCTGCCTTGACAGATCATTATTACCCAAAGCCCACAGTTAACGTTAGGGTTGACTCTTAGTGTTTTACATTTTCTGGGCTTAAATACATTTGATAATGATATGTGTCCTTACAGAGTATTCTCACTGCTCTAAAAACCCTCTGCTCTGCTTATTCTTTCTTTTTCTCTACACAATAACCCTGTCAGCCACTGATACGCTTTTCCGCCTTTTCCAGAAGGTTGGGGCCATAGAGTATGTAAGCCTTTTCAGAGTGGCTTCTTTCACTTAGTAACATGCGTTTAAGTTTCCTCCATGTCTTTTCATGGCTTGATAGCTAATTTCTTTTTAGGACTCAATAATATTTCATTGTCTGGAGGTGCCACAGTTTATGCATTCATTGACTGAAAGACATCTTGATAATTCTGAGTAAAACAGCTATAAATATCCGTGTGCAGATGTTTGTATGGACATCAGTTTTCAATTCCTTTGGGTACATACTGAGAAGTATGAATGCTGGATCATATGTAAGAGTATGTTCAATTTTGGGAGAAACCTCCGATCTGTCTCCTAGAGTGACTGTACCATTTTTCATTCCCACCGGCAGTGAAGGAGACTTCCTGTTGCTGCAAATCCCCACCAGCAGTTGGTGTTGTCCGTGTTCCAGATTATCATTGTTGTGTAGTGATATCTCATTGTTTTAATTTGTAATTCCCTGATTGCACATGATGGGGAGCATCTTTTCATATGCTTATTTGCTGTCTATATATATTCTTTGGTGAGCTCTCTGTTAAGGTCTTTGGCGCATTTTTAAATTGGGTTTTTGTTTTCTTATTGTTGAGCTTTAAGAGTTCTTTGTATTTTGGATAACAGTCCTTTATTTGCTATTCTTTTGCAAATATTTTTCCCCAGTCTTTGGCTTATCTTTTCATTTTGTTGATAATGTCTTTCACAGGGCAGAATTTTCTGTTTTGATGAAGTCTGGTTTATTAGCCCTTTCTTTCATGGATCATGTCTTTGGTGGTGTTATATTTTAAAAATTCATTGCCAAGTCCAAGGCCATGTAGCTTTTCTATTATGTCTTTTTTTTAAATTTTTTATTTGTGAGAGGAAGAGAGAAACATCGATTTGTTGTTCCATTTATTTATGCATTCATTGGTTGAATCGAACCTGCAGCCTCTTGGTGCATGAGATGACGCTCAACAACTGAGCCACACTGGCTGGGCCATTTGGTTGATTCTTGTATGTGCCCTGATGAGACTTGGTATATTGGGACAATGCTCTAACCAACTGAGCTATGTGGCCAGGGCTACTATGTCTTCTTTTTACATTTTATCTCTGTGATCTGAATTTAGTTCTGAGTTTTACATTTAGCTCCGTTGATCCATTTTATCCCGCAGTTCTTGGATATTTTGTTCTGTTTTTGTTTTTTCACTTCCCCCCACAGTCTTTTTTTCTTTGCAAAGTTTTGGCAATTTCTGTTGAAATACCCTGAGTCTCAGAGATTCTCTTCTCAGCTGTGGCCAGTCTACTAATAAGCTCATCGAAGACATTCTTCTTTACTGTTTCAGTATTTTTTGATTCCTAGCATTTCTTTTTGGTTCTTTCTTAGAATGACCATCTTTCTGATACATTGCCCATCTGCCCTTGCGTGCTGTCTACTTTATGCATTAGAACTTTTGGCACATTAATCATAGCTGTTTTAAATTCCTGGTCTGATCATTTCAACATTCCTGCCATAGCTGAGTCTGATTTTGGTGCTTGCTGTGTCTCTTTAAATTGTGTTTTTGCCTTTTGGTATGCCTTGTCATTTTTCTTGGTAGGCAGACATGCTACACCAGGTGAAAGGAACTACTGTAAAGAGGCCTTTGGTGATGCAGTGGCAGGGGGTAGATTAGGTGTCAGTCCATTAGAGAGCCTGTGTCCCTGGATAGTGTACTTCACACCTTTCTCGCTGTTTTCTTCCCCTTAGGTGGGAGAGGATGGCTGGAGGTGTCTGGGGTTTAGTATTGCCCTTCCCTCCAGTCAGTTAGGCTCTGATAAATCCCCAGCAGCTTAGGCTGCCATTAAATAATTTCTCCTGAGGGCAGACCTTGGTGTAAGGAACCAGAATGGTTTGATGGATTTAAAAATGGCTCTTGTTCTGTCCTAAGAGCAAGGTGTTCCTTTCTCTGATTATTCTCTGTGACAACCAGGTGGAGTTCCAGGAGGCGAAACTTACCGAAGTGTTGGGAATCCCCTATATCTGGGTCCTCTAGAGTTTAAAAATCTCAGTCTTGTCCACACTTGAGCCTCTAGCAATTCATCATTTGCAGGTCAGGTTTTCCTGCTTGGACAATTTCCCATGGAGGTTTCAGCCCCTGCGTTTCTGCTCTGGTCAGCTGTGATGCTCTGGTTCTGCCTTTCTGTGTCTCTAATTTGGGGGACAGTGGTTTCCCTGGTGACCTCACTTTTCTGACAGATCTAGGGAGAGTTGTTGGTTTTTCAGCTGTTTACTTGTCAGATAAATAGACCAGCAACTTCTAGGCTCCTTACATGCTGGGCTGGAAACCAGAAGTCTTTCCATCATCTTTTGCCTAACTTTTCTGTATTGGAGAAAATCCCCACATTGTAAGGCCTGCTTGCCAGAACCTATGAGTGAGAACTCAGTTCCCACCTTTCCTTGCAGCCAGGACGAAAGCGCATGCTCTAGCTCTGTCAGTTACATCCTCATGTGTGACTTTGATCTGGAAGAGAGCAACAGGAGGAAGCAGCTTGTGTGTGAAGTTTCCATGGCAGCTGACCTGACAGGGAGCCCAGGCAACCTGCTTTTGTTATGGATCTGAGGTAGATTTCTCAGCAAGTGATTCTGGGATATTTTTGGGCATCACTGGTGGAAGCTTAACCTCAAGCTGATTCTTCAGCCCTTCTAACAAGACTGATCATCCAATAGAATTTTAATAAACTGTTTTTCTTCTTAGCCTGTCATCTTTTATTGCTTATTTCTAAGTTGAATACTTGTTGGACCTCCTTGCCTTCCATTCATATTTAGGATTAGATCACACAGCTGTGTTCCCAGCTTACATTTTTTTAAGAGTAGCTAATAATCACTACCAACAGTATCACTTTAGGATCCATGAGGTTTTTGTTTTTTTTTCATTCTAATTAGTCCTCAAGATAACTTTATGAAATTGATAAGTAGATTTTGCCATTTTTCCCATTTTATAGATGAGCAAAGTAAAACTCAGAGATGTTAACTGACTTGTCCACGGTTACCAAGTTAGCAGCACACTGGGACCCAAATATTTACTCTAAATGTGGGGATGTCTGCTTATGTTAAGGTGAGCAAGCATCTTTGTCTCTGTAAGAAGATAAAAATACAAACAAAAATATCTATTTCAGAAAGGCTCATATTGTCTTTTGTCAAATTTTTACCCTTGGGAACATTTAGTGGAATATTTGCGTTAGCTTAATAACAATAATAATAAAGTCTAAAATTAGTGTGGTTAAAGCTATTTTGGCATAACAGAACACAGCTAAAACACTGCCATTCATTTCTTAACTGTTTTACTCTGCTTCTTAATATCAGAATTTTAATGATGATGGCTTTATAGTTGTTTAATATTTGTCTGCAAGAGTACAGAGTTAAATCCAACACATTTCACAACCTAGTGAATCCTTCTGATAAATATCTCCCGCAGCCCTGAAATGACCTGCTTGTGTAATTACCCAGTGGGTTAACATTTGTGATGTCTGGTGCTTTGTAAGTCAACTGTTGAATGATATGTACTTGTGGGGTGGATTACACAAAAATGTTGTGGTTTGAAGAATGCTTAACATGGCATCTTGTCTGTGTCCTAATTTATATTGCAGTAACTTTTTTCATAATTCCTGCTTTTTTATTAGAATTTAGGGAAACTGTAGGATGAAGAATGAATGACTCAGTGAATTCAATAAAAATTATTTTTCTTAAATTTGACGAGACACCTTTCTTTCTTCCTCTCAAGTTAATGGTAACTGTGGTTTTGGGGATTTCCAAACTTTCTTTTGCTATTACTGATGGTATCAATCAAGCTTCTCTTTTGGAGAACAGAATCCGCTCTAGCTGGGTTAAGCAGAGGGGGATTTATTACAGGGTATTAAATGGCTTACAGAATTTGTTGGGAAGGTGAAGAAGCAGACTTTAGGTTGAGCTCTCAGGAATAACCTCTAGAATAACATGCTATAGAGCCTCACAGCAGAGCAGGCCACCAAGAGAGTGGCTGCCTCTTGTGCAGTCATGAAACCACCTGCCAAATGAGGAGTGTTTCAGAACCATGCTGCCATTGACATGCGCAGGAGGTTCCCACTGGAAAACTGGACACTTCAAATGATGGTGCTTGCTAAGAAATAGCAGAAGTGTGGCTCCTAACTTCCAAATCTTTGCCTTTAAAACTTTGGTTTCTGAATTTCGCCCAGCTTCATCTGATGGACGGCACCTAGACCACATAGCTGCAAGGGAGTCTGGGAAATGTATTTTAGCTTTCCAGTCTTTGCAGTACAGCAAGATACATGGGAAGAAGCTTCTAAGTTGTTAGGTCACATGCAGTAGTACTTTCCATTGGGATTCTGGTCTGCCTACTACACTTCCTTCCACAGGTACAAAAGACTATGCAGGAACATGTTTCCCTCTCTCTCCTTTTTCTGCTTGTCACTGCATGCCTGCCTGTTTGTATCTGTACATTGTTCACCGCCCCCTTCCACACACACACAGAGTAGCCTCCTTTTGATGAGCTGTCTCTTTTGTTTTTTATTTCATATCTAAAGTAAATAATTACTTCATGACAGTAGGGTTTTCAATGTAAGCCTGTGCTTATCTTGGTTTTCAGACCTTTCAGGTTTGGGAGGGTGTTGGGGGAAGTATTGTTGAGTGAATGCTCTGCCATGCAGTTGTTGAAGTAGCAAGCTGAGGTGAGGACCTTGGGTTCTAACCCAGTAGTTCTCAACCCAGCCAAACATTATGATCTCATGGGGCTGCTTTAAAGATAGTCTAATTTGATTGGCCTCTGGTAGGACCTCAGTATTGATAACATTTAAAAGCCCCTTAGGTGACTTGTATGTGCAGCTGGGGCTGAGAACCTCAGTCCTAATGAAGCAGAATTGGACATTAGCTAAAGCTGTGGTTCTTAAACTTTAACAGCACCAGGGTCAACTGGACGACTTGTTAAACCATAGACTGCTGCGCCCCACCTTCTGAGTCTGATTTCTTAGGTTTGGGGTTGAGTGAGAATTTGCATTCCTAGGAGTTCTGAGGTGATGCTGATGGTCCAGTGACCTCACTTTGAGAACCACTGGTCTAAAGGGAGCTACCTATTTTCATTGCAAAGATCAGATTTCTACTGGAAGACTTCTTTAGCCAACATTTTTGGAGCACCTACTTAGTTTCCATTCTTTATCAGAGCTGGGAATGTGGAGAAATAAATTGCCTCTAGGAGATCATGGTCCTACATCTCTAGAGCTCACAATGTAAGAAGAGTGCTTTTCTTTACATTTTTGTCTTCAAATTAGTATCCCTCTTATGTAGGTTTTCTTATCATCTTACCCACCACCCTCTGTTAGACCTAGCAACTATTTTGAGTGCACAATTCTGTACCATTCTGATGTGTTAAAGTAATGAGAGCCCACAACTGCAGCTTGATTCCAATATAATAACACCAGTTTTAAAAACATTTATACATTTAGGAAATCTTTCCCGGTGTCGTCCTTTTTGGCTGCTGTAATTCATATTAAAGTGAGAGTGAGTTTATTTATCTTTCTGGTTCTCCTTGCCATGCTTCCCAGTACCCTCATTTTTTTTTTTAATTGATTTTATAGAGAGAGGAAGGGAGAGAGTGAGAGAGGAAGAGGGAGAGAGAGAAACATCAATAAGTTGCTTTTCATATGTGCTCCAACCGGAGATCGAACCCTCAGTCCAGGCATGTGCCTTGACCTGGAATTGAACCTGTCACCTTTCGGTGTACAGGGCAACACCCACCCAACTGAGCCACACTGGCCAGGGCCCAGTATCCTCTTTTTAAAACCAGCCATTGAAATTGTGTTATTGTTGGCCGTCTTTTTTAAAAATCTAAGATGAATCTAGCTGGTGTGTTTTGCAAATGCTAATTATAACCTATTTAAATTATACCTAATGTTGGTGTTGTGAAAAGTTTTACATGTTCAATGATGCTCAAATTTTGCCCTGTGGAACATAGGTTCCTGAAATTGACCTGAAATTTCCATACTAAGATTCAATAAAAGTAAACTCTCAATTTATGGAACAAACATATACTGCATAGTTTTTCCAATTCTGATTCCCTCTCCTTTTTCCCTTAAGCTTGACATGGTGTGAATGTTACCTGCTTGAGTATAAAATTCTCTGTTGTATTGATTTACAAATAGTAAATATTTGTAGCAAATAGTAATATTTAGTAGTCATCTGCGAAGAACCCTTTTCCTCCTTGGTGATTTACTCCCTAACTATGTTTGAAAACCAGTTACTTTATTTAAAACTCTTGATATAAAAATTTTGTTTTAATGGTGGAATCTATTCTTATAATGCAAAATTAAGAGTAATGATAAAATCAGGAAGTTAGATTTTAAGACTAGAAGATATAAACATTGACCTGCTGTTAGTATATGAGAAAAATAGATATAATGATGGACATCTGTCTCCTGAAAACAATCTAAAGTTTGCAGACTCTTTTAAAGCCTAGTGAACTAACACTTGTCAAGTGGTGCTCCCTGTGCCTGCTGAGCAGCTATTCTGAGTTGGCTTAAAAAGGGAGGCCTCCTTTTTAAGGTTCCCTCTTGCCAGCTCATAAAACTTCCTGGGTATTGATTTTGCCACCAGGTAGAAAGAATCCATCTCAATGCTCCTTCAGAATCCTGGCACTTCTGACTGTCATTTTATGTTGTCCTCAGTGAAGCCATGTAAGTGTTCTTTACTGATACTGACACTAAAGCAAGAACATAAGAATGGGCAGTAGGAGAAGAAATGGAAATTTTGAATGGCCGCACAACACTGGGGCAATAGATGGAGAGAGTGCCGAGGTGAGGCCCAGGAGACTGCTAGCAGTTTTTCTGAATCCATTCCCTATTGAACTGTAGTTATCTGTACTTCCATAGAAGGTGCCCAGGACCTAATTCACATTCCAGTGGGCCTCAGAGAAATTCCATAGTGATCATTAACTGTGCTGTACCTGGAACTTTGGGTCTGTTTTCAAGAAGTAGCCATCAAGGGGGTTAGGATAGCAGATGGAATGAAAAGTTAGGAAGACCTCAATGTTTGCTTAGAGCTTTGGTGAATGTTTTTGAAGACCCGTGAGGTGCTTTCTCCTCTCTCCTCCTGATTTCTTCCTTCTCAAGTTATGAGCCAGGTTAGACGTTTTTAGGAGTAAGAATGGTAGAATATAAACACATTTGGATAACTAATACAAGTAATAGAAACCATTTATTGAGTGCTTTAACTGTTGGGGGATTTTGGTGCTAAGCATTTTATGTGATTGTCTCCTATCACCGCTCTAACCATCCAGGACTTCCTGCTTTATAGATGAGGAAAGTGGAGCTGAGAGATCAGGGAGGTAGCTCAAGGTCACACAGCGGTAAGTTTAGAGGTCGGGCCTCCCCCAATCGAGGGTGGTCTGGCACTAAAGCCATGTTATTAATCACAGCACTGGGTGGACACGACACACTGGTGGTGTTAGGAGAAATTGGAAGGTTCTTGATTTCTAGGCATGTACTCTGTTATGTCAGTGATGAACACAAGTTAGTATGAGTGTGAAGCTGTATATAACAAGGATCAGTGCAAAGACCAGCAGTCAAAGATGGAAGATTTGGGGTCTGATTTCAAACACTTAGAAATGTAAGGACAAGTTGGTGCTTAATCTGACTTTGGGGGAAGTATTTGACCCTTTCTGAGTCTTGGGTTCTCGTTCTGTAAAATGAGGATATTAATATGCTCAGTCTCAGGTTTGCTGTGAAGATCCAATGAGGTGATAGTCATGGTTTGAAAACTATAACGTGTTGTATACGCATTAGACAACATGACTTACAAGTGTTGAGTCACTGTATGGATTGTTTTCTCCTGAGCCGGAGACTCTGGGAGAGTTACAAAGTGAAAGCTTTGTTTCTTTCTCACAGAGGTGAGCATGGAGTGTGCATTTTGGGATCAATAAAGAGAAGAATGCTGCGGGAATTTAGGGCAAGAGAAACTCACTTGGAAAGAGCATTGCCCAGGGAAGGATTGTGGCATAGCGAATTAATTAGATTTCAAAGGATGTGGTATTCAGGCAGAGCAAGAATAGTTCATGCTGTGGAAACTTTCCTTTGCTTTTAAAAGGAAGAGCAACTAAGTACCTAGGGTCACCATATGTCTTTTAAGAAATGTTACTTATGGATTGTCTTGTGATGTGGAATTCAGAGGGAATTTCTCTGCTCTCAAAAGGTGAGGATGGAGGCATTTTTTTGCTGTCCTTTCTACTCTGCCTATCTCCGAATATGGACCTGGAAGGAGGGAATCTTCTGCAACCTTTAGGTCAGAACTGTCATCAATCTTAGGTTGGTTAGCAGTCTGTTTTCTTCCTCCTTAATTGAATAGCAAAGAACACTAACTAAATTCAGGATTTTTAAAAGATCACAAATTCATATGGATAAATACAAGTACTCAGCTGAAATTAAAAGAGTTATCAGTCTTGCTTTGGGAAGGAAGGTGACCAACCACTGATTTCGAAAAAGTACCTTTCCCATTCCAGTGATTAGTTAATAAAATTATTCCTGACAGTGGTGGGCAAAGGAGCTCAGGCAATTATATACTTAGAGACAGAGAACCCATTGTCCAAAGATCTCAGAAGAGTCTTTGCAAACACACAGAAGGGATTTAGAACAATTTGCATAAATCTCCCCTTGGATAGCGCCGTGGCTCCAGTATTGGGGTGGTTCCAGGAACCCCTCCTTGGCTGTATCATAGGGTGACGCTGTGCTTGGTGAGAATTCAGTCTCATGACGGTTTTGCCAGCAGGATTGGGTGATGGGACGCTGAATAAGCCCACTGTTTGGTTCCACATAAGGACTCTTTTGTGTTGGCCTGGGGCAGCCATGTGCAAGTTTGTCTGGCTTTTTCCCCAATGATGTTTTTGGACTTTGTGGGCTGGAGAATTAAGCATAACACCTATTCTGAGCTAATCTGTCAAATTTTGCTCTTGAAAGGTAACCACAGCCCCTTGTATTTCTAGAATGTGGAGAATAATGGTCATATCTTTGGAGATCTTTGTCTTAAATGAAAAGTCTGGGAGAGGAGGAGACTTTGCTTGGCATGCCCAGATTGCTAGCGAGGCATTCACGCCTGCTCATGGTGAAACTGGGAAGTAATTCCCTTCTGCTTGTTAATATGATTTGCCTTGTTGATTAACTTCTTTATGAACTATCTTCTCTTGCACAGTTAACAAACAAATTGCACTTCAATATTTAATATGCCTCTATGAAAGGGGCATACACTCTGGAGTGTAGTTTTAAAATGCCAGATGATTACAGATCTGTTTCAACTTAAAATAAGAAAAGATATATGTTAAATACTACATATTAGGAGCTTTACCAGTTACTTGCCCAGAATGTTGGCATTCTAGAAGCCACATAGGGATTCTAATTTAAAATTCAGGGAGTATTTGTACTGGGGGGATTTACTGCTTTAAGTACAAAAATGATATCCACTAATTTCTGACCTGGAGTTTATTTTCTTTCGGTCGCTAGCTTGATTTCTCAGCTTTGTTCTAATAATATAAACATTTTTGTGTTTATTTATAGGTGGCTTTAACCAAGAGAGCAGATCCAGCTGAGCTTAGAACAATATTTTTGAAGGTCAGTATAAAGGAATCTATTTTGTTTCTTGTTTGATTTGTGTTCTATAACTTTTAAAGATTATTTTTGAGCAGCTCTTTATTTCATTATTATAGTTTTTAAAAATCACCAAAAGTATCTGTATTTAAGACTTATAAAAGAGATCCTTTACAATTATATCTATTAAGAAAAATGTATCAGAAACTTGTTGGTAAGTGTTTGTGATGGTTTACATTTTCATTTCTTTTATCTCACATGGTGTCAGGTATTGAAAAGGAGTTTCTGGGGGATTTAGTCTCACAACCCATTTACAGGATTGACTTTTGTGGTTTAATGGTAACGCTATTTCTCCTAAGTCGTTTAAAGCTCTTTGTAAACATTTCAGTAATCCTTCATTCATCCAGAAGCCCATCATCATCATTGTCGTCATCATCATCACTTGATTACAACGGTGCTGCCTGGTGCGGAGTCCTCAGAATGAGTAATAATAGATGTAGATCACAACGGACACCCTACCAGTTTATTTCCTTGTTTCGTCTAGTTTTGCCTACTTTGTGATATTGAGCAGTGAATGATTATTACTCTAATAAAAGTCTACTTCAGGTTCTAAACACTGAACCACTTTTAATGTTATTCACCTGGAATCAAAGTACTCAAAAATGAAAATGCCACTTTTATAAAGGTAATTTTAAAGTATATGTGTATCCCTTTTCTAAACATAAACATTAAAAAAAGAGAGAAAGAACTCATGTATAAGGGCAACAGTGTAGTGATTGCGGGGAGGAGGGGGCTAGGAGGGAGAAGAGGGCATAGGGCAGATAAATGGTGATGGGGGAAAAATAAAATTAAATAAAAAACCCCAAATAAATAAGAACCAGGGATAAAAAGAAGCATGACAAAAGGCAACTGTGATGTCTATAAAGAGGACCAAGGCCTCGAATGAGAAACTTGATAATCTGCTGTGTTCCAAGAATATATATCTTTGAAAGTTAATAATCTATATGCATCACTTTCTTTTTTTTCTTTTTTTTTAAAATATATCTTTATTGATTTCAGAGAGAGGAAAGGAGAGGGGGAGAGAGAGAGAGAAACATCAATGATGAGAGAGTCATTGATCGGCTGCCTCCTGCAGGCCTCCAACTGGGGATCGAGCCCGCAACCCGGGCATGTGCCCTGACCGGGAATCAAACCCCGATCGCCTGGATCCTAGGTCGATGCTCAACCGCTGAGCCACGCCCAGCTGGGCTGCATCACTTTCTCTATCAAAAAGTGTTACTGTTAAAAAAATTTTGAGAAATCATGAAATTGGAACACCAACGAGATTATTTGATATTGAATATTTGTTATTAATTGATTTTTAGGCTGTTTATGGGAACCATAAAGAGTCTTTTTCTCTTAGAGATACACACTAAAGTATTTACAGATGAGATTATGATGTCTGAGATTTGCTTTTAAGTATTCCAGTTTTGGTGGGGTAGGGAGAAATGAGCAGGCAGTATGCTGGTAATTTTTGAAATTGGGAAATGCTGTATTGGGTTTATTATACTACTCTATTTGTATATGTTTGACCGTTTTCATAAGTTACAAAAATTGTAAAGATTCAATGAAAAAAACTTTGTGAAAGTGCTCAGCACCTGATTTGCATTAGATATTGATTCAGTAAATGCTTAAAATTAAGTAATTCAAATGTAGAGAGACAGAGTCTCAAAAAGAAAATGGTTAAAAATATGAGCCGTTTTGGGGAGAGGGGAAAAAAGAATCCATTTATAGGGAGGTTTGGATTATACGTAAGAAAGCAGAAATCTTTTATAAATTTGTTGTTGGCCCGAAAAGGACAAAGCAATATAGAGATTCTAAGGTAGAAAATGGTTGCGGATAATGAAAGTCCAGGAAACAGAAACGCTTTGCCTCTTACCTAGACTAGTGCCTGTTACTCTGCATTCTGGGCCCACTGTGATTGGGATGAAGTGTATGTGAGGGAACCTCAGATATTTGTAGTATGTGTATTTAAGGTCTTTACTGTAAAACTCTAATGATGTAATTCTGGAAGACCACTTGCGGAAGAGTGTGTGAGTGGGTTGCCAAAGAGCCTAGAAAAATGGATAAAGTTCATTAACTTCAGCTGGCAAAGTCATAATCATTCTCTGAACTCAAGACCTGTCTGTTACATATTTCTGTTTTCTAAACCAGCAGTAGTTGTGGGCATGCTTTTGACAGGAAAGGGAAACAACTTAGAGCGTCTCATAGATGGTGCATCTTAGATGCTTACTGGTCTTGCGGCGTAATCCAGTGGAAAGGCTCCAGGTAAAAGCTGTGCCCACCTTTTGAGGCCACATGGCAGCTGGCGAGGCTGGGTTAAGAGCCTGCTTTGGCACAACGTGTCCTTTCCAGATGCGGCATCTCATCAAATCAGATTGGTCAGGTAGACCCTGGGAGGGTAGGAATTCCACGCAGGGTTCTGGAACCCCACCTGTGGGGTTTCTGTGTGGGTGGGCCTGGGGGCTGGGGTGGAATCTTTGGGACCAGATAGGGAAGTGCTGTCTTCCCTGGGGTTGGCTAGTACTACCTGGCTTTTGAGTGAGAGTTCAGTATAACTTAAGAGTCCGAGGGTGTGATGTGGGGGGAACCGTCCCTGAAGAAAGCAGTGGTCAGCAGTTTCTGGAAGGGATTGTGGATCTGGCAGAGGTTCGGGTGATCTCATCAGGCCTGGGTAGTGCGGTACCAGCGCAAATCCTTGGCTCAGTACGCTGAGGCTCTCTTGTTTACCATCTACCGCAGGCGGTGTTGTGGTGGAGCAAGAATAGGAGTGAGGCGCCCTGGGGACTGTGCCAGGCACGTCTCTTCTGGGGCTGGGTTTTGTAGATAATTATGGATCAGCCATAAGCACTCTGTAAACCTGACTACTTTGCTGATTTTCTGACTTTTTTCTGATTTTCCTTCTGAATAAATATACCAACATTCTCTCTGCTAAACTAGTTAGAGGATTCTTCTGTAGCTTGGGGGAAGTTGAGAGAAGCTTCATTGTACCCATTGGACCAGATGTGCTGGTAGTAGGGGAGTTGGCAGCTGTGGAGATGAGAGAGCCAGTGGAACCAAGAGAGATAAGGAAAGAGGGGTCCTGGGTGACTAAAATGGGCCCAGTTCTGGCTTATTTTATGTTTTTGAGTTAAAATGATTTCTGTTGTTTGTTCCCTCCCTTCCTCCCTCCCTCCCTTCCTTCTTTTTGAAGGTGTTTACTACATGTTAAGTGCGAGGTGTGGGGTATATAAAGATGTATAAGTCATGGCTTCTACCCTTAACTATCTCACTATGTGTGTTTAAGTGTTTCAAAAAAAGGAAAAGTTATCATATGGCTGATAAGGAGTATATAGCATTAATTATCAGGAAGGTGATGAGGGGCTAATTACGTCTTCCTAGAGAGAGTCATTAAATTACAGTTGGTGGTGCTTGAGCTGTGCTGGAAGATGAGTAGGTGTTTATCAAATGGAGAAGGTAGAGGAGGGTTGTGGGACAAAGGAAGAACATTCTGGGCAAAGGAACAGCATGTGTAAGGCAAAAAGCTATAAGAGTACCAGGGGTGTGGAGTGGCCTGGAGCATAGGGTCTTGGGCAATGGTACTAGAATGGTAAGTAGGGCAGGACTTGATGTAGAACATGGGTGTAGAAATCAAAGTCTAGGTGTGGTCAGTTTTGCTCCTAACCGAAATGTTGACATGAATTTTTTGTCTGCCTCACACTTTCAATGCTGCTTCATGTTCGTTTAAACAGATGTATATTGAGTCCTTACAGTTTAAATAAAACACCAGGAAACTTTGTGGTGAGTGGGATGTGCAAAATAGGTATAAGTAGTGACCATGTCTTACAGTTCAGATTTTATACCGGAGATCAGATTTACAGGCAGGAAGCAGGTAAAAAGAACCGCAAGTCAGCATGCTCAAGGGTCCCATGTGTGGTTGAAGCCCATGCCACAGGAAATGGAAGGAGGTGGGGAGTGGTCAGAGAGGGCTCCTTGGAGATGGAACTCGAGGAGCCTGGCGATGAGTGGGAGCTGGGGAGGCACACAGGAGGGCAGCCTAGGCATTCCTGGGAAGAACATTTGAGGGAACCTGGAGATGGTTTGGGAGCAAACAGCTTCTCCGGGTTGAGAATTCTTATTTATTCCTCAAATCTTTATTTAAATTCAACTCTGTGCCAAGGATTTTGCCAATTATTACACGGTGTAGATGACAAAACCGAAAGATAATTGGGAGTTTGGCATTTCTGCTAAACAGTGGGAAGCCATTGAAGGTTTTCTCAGTAATCCTGTGATACAGGAAGATGGACTTGAGATTTTATTGGTGCAGCAAGGCCATGAGTTAGGCAGCCATGGATATAAGATGTGAGGCCCTAATAATTTGATTAGGGTTGTGGTAGCAGGGGGCATGGAGAATGAGCAAGTTAAAGACGTTTTGAAGGACTATTAGATGAAAACGACTGATCTGTATAAATATGACCACTGGATCCAGAGCCCGAATGCAGGGAGGTTGCCGCTAATATGAATGGGAAACCAAGGAGGAAAACATTAGCTCAGAGGAGAGCAAAGGAAGTGATGTGTACTGTTTGGAAGTATAGAGCTGGAACTAGCTGAATACCTATAGAGTAAGACTTCAAAGGCTGGAAGACTGAGTAAAGGAACTAGACAAGGGAAATAGACCACATCACAGATTGTTGTAATATCTAGTGAAGTGCACTTGGGTTTTTATAATTACCCTTTTTCAACAAAAGCATAATATGTATTTTAAACATTTTTGTAGGCAAATCTGGAAAAATTGTTAATTCAGGTTTTCTGAAAAACTTTTTTCTCTGGCAAAACAGTTCATAGTCATGGATGACTATTTAAAAAGCAGGTTTATATAAAAAGAAGTAACTTGTGATCCCAGGAGGAGATACCTTCATCTCTAGCTGTATTTGGATGAATACATCCATCCACCCATCCATCCATCCATCCATCCATATTTATTATGAGCAATCGGCTCAAGCCATTTATTATAGAGGCTAAGATATTCCATGATGTCTGCAAGCAAAAACTGGCGATGTAATTTGTTCAAGTGTGAAGACCTGAGAACCAGGGAAGCTGATGATGTAAATCTCAGTCCGAGGGCCAGAGAAGATATGTCCCAGCTCAAGCAATGGGGCAGGAACAAAAGCAGATTCTTCCCTCCTCCACCTTTTATTCTATTATGCTCTCAGTGGGTTGGGCAATGCCCATCCAACACCAGGGAAGTCATTCTAATACCAAGTCCACAGATTCAGATGCACATGTCATCCAGAAACACTATCACAGCCACACCCACAAATAATGTTTAATCTGGGCACCCCTTGGCCCATCAGGTTGACAGAAAATTAACTATCACATTTAATATACTGGATTGTACAAGGAATCATAAAAGCCTTCCTGTTGCATAAGTATATGTTTAATTGTATTAAAACTACCAAAAATTGTTAAGGAGAGAGGCTCAGATCACCTGTAAAATCTATTCCCAAAGAAGAATTAAATAATATTTTAAAGATGTCCTGGAACAGTCAAGAGATGAGGTGGAAAAAACTAACGGAGGATCCTTACCTTCAGCCACTTACAAACAGAAAGTACCAATGTATTGAAACTTAAAGGGAAAAGATAAACCTGCTTTTAAAAAAGCTAAGAAAATGTGGGTGAATCTTTAGTCTTTTTTTTTTCCCACAATATATTTTATTGATTTTAGAGAGAGGACAGGAGAGGGAGAGAGAGAAACATCAATGATAGAGAGGGTCATTGATCAGCTGCCTCTTGCATGCCCCCTGCTGGGGACTGAGCCCACACCCTGGGCATGTGGCCTGACCCAGAATTGAACCGCAATCTCCTGGATCATAGGTCAGTGCTCAACCACTAAGCCACATAGGCAGGGCTGAATCTTTAGTCTTGAGATGAGGAAGGATTAGTTTCTAAACTTAGAAGTAATGAAAGAAATTGCAAAGGAGAAAACACCCTACAGACTCAATTTTATGAAAATATCACACTGGAAAAATATTTTCAGCGATATGATAGACAAAGCAGGGAAAGGGCATGTTTCACACTGTTGGGGGGAGAGTAAATTGGTACAATATTTTCTGGAGAGCAGTGTGATGATAACTATCAAGGGCCTTAAAGTTCCCCTCCTTTGACTCAATAATTTCTCTTCCTGGAGTATAGCCTTCAAAAATTGCCAGGAATTTGAACAAATATTATATACAAGGCTGGTTACTTTAGCTTTATTTAAAAATTCTAAAAAACTGGAAATAATCTCAATGTCTGTTGGTGGGAAAAGCGTTAAATTGTATTTTTAAATAAATTAATTTATTCACCACTATGCACAAACATAGGTGTAATTCTAATTATAGTGTTGCTGTAATTAGCAGTGACATTTCCTTTATATTTGTCTTGTTTTAGGCTTAGTTGGGAAAATTAAAATAGAATTCTACATTTCCAAAAAAAGCTGAATTTAATGCTAACTGAAGGATAGTAAGATTATTGAGCCATCTTTGAGGAGTTTTTTTGGTTTTTTTTGTACTATGATAAAAAAATGTTAAACAAAACCCAGTAATATAGGACATTTATAAATTGCTTATTGTGTGTAGGGCATTGCGCCAAGTCTATTACACTATTATTCTTTTACTTCTAGCATCAGCCTTATGAAGCAGGCAGTGCTCTTATTCCCATTTTGTAGGTGAGGAGCCAGAGGCCCCGGAAACTGGTTACTTACCTGAGGTCACACAGGTGCTGACACGAGGCAGAAACAGAGCTGGGTGCAGCCCAGGCCCAAGGAACTCCCAAGCCTGATACTGAGTATCTGAGCAGGAGCTTATCCTGCATTGCAATTAAAATGTGGAAATAACAAGTGACTTTTTAAAACAATTTTAATCGGGCTTAACTCTGGGGTTACAGAGGGAGCAGAGGTGCTGTCATCGTTGTATCTCACTTCACTCTGCCCCGCATCTCTGTGGCCACCAGTATGGTTCCTTGTCATCCAGCATTCCCTGTTCTTTGTGTAGCTCATTGTCTTCCCCCTCTCCCCCATGTCCCCCCAAGTCACTGTTCTGTCCCCAGGATCAAGAGGCCCTTTCCTGCTCCATAAGGATAACATATGATCCCCAGGTTTTTCCTCAGTATTTCCCACAGCCCCTGGGGCTCCGTGGAGCAGGAATGAGCAGGCCCCACTTACATGAGCTGGAAGGTATCACACTAAAGGCCAGACCCGGGGAGCTCTGTGTAAAAGCATCGCATGCCACCTAATTCTTACTGACCATTTCTGCTCTAGAATGAAGAGGACACTACTAGAGCAGCGTTTCATACCCGCTTCCATAAAATCCCACAGGAAGCCATGCCGTTCATGGTCTCTTTTCCAGCTCAGCCTGTTTGTCACCCTTTCTTGCATCAGTGATGCCGTTGAAGCAGAAATGGGCAAAATAATTAGGTTGTATCCATCCATGACTTCTAATTAATCCTAGTTTTTACAAAAGCCCTGTGTCCTTGCTAAAAAAGAAGACGTAGGTTGTCTTTCCAAATTTCTGTAAACCAGATTTTCTCAACCTCAGTACTTTTTACATTGTGGGCTGGATCCCACTGTTGAAGGGGGTCATCTTGTGCATTGTACGACGTTTAGCAGAACCCCTGTCCTCTATCAGCTGGATGCCAGTAGCATCCCTCTCCCCAAGTTATGACAGTCAAAATTGTCTCCAGACACTGCCAGACGTCCCCTGTGGGGGAAAATAAAGACAAATGGAAGAAGCTCAGAACTGCAGAACGCCACCCCAGAAATGCAGGTAACATACAGAGAAGGCTCATTCTCGATGATTGTACTCGGCTATTAGGAGACATTGATGTTCGTAAGCTGGACGATCAGGCTAAGCTGCCCCCAGTTGAGAACCACTGGTATAAACCTAAAACTTGGCAAACTTACTTTTTTTCTCTGAAGTGATGGAAAATAACTGTCTTTCTGAAGAGAATATTATCATATCTGATATTTTATCCTTTGAGAATTTTCAGCTTTTTCACATACTAATCTCATGATTGTATACTTTTGAGCATAAAATCTCTCTTCTCTCTTTTTTTAAACAGTATGCAAGCATCGAAAAAAATGGTGAATTTTACATGTCTCCCAATGACTTTGTCACTCGATATTTGAACATTTTTGGAGAAAGCCAGCCTAATCCAAAGACTGTGGAGCTTGTAAGCGGTGTGGTGGATCAAACCAAAGATGGGTATGTTTATTTTTAATGATCTCATGTAATATTTTTGTTTGAAACAGCTCTCCGTTGCTTTAATGATTAGGAAGTCACTGTGTACACTTCCCATCTCTTAAGAGCATTTTCTCTACCTGCTACAATTAATACATTATGTTAGAAATAATAACTTTAATATTTCCTTCGCATTCCTATCACAGTTCCCCAAATATACACACAATGTTATGTGTGTATTTTTTGATATAGTTTAAAGAACTGTTTATAGTTTCACAGAACTGTTGTAGTTGATGAGTGGTATGAAGATATACCAGAGTGTTTGTATGTATGTTGATATTTTTCAAAGCAGCTATAAAAATTGTGAGTAAATGTAAAACATAGCTCTAAGAACATAACTTTTCTATAATATTTCTCTCTGCTCCAGTAACTTTTAAATCAAACATGTGATTAAATGCTACTAGTAACAGACAGAATAATATGATTCCAAATCCCCATGAAAAGCGTTCTAACAAGCTGGAATAGAAAGACTGAACCTCTGAAACTGAATTGGACACTTGGCAAAATGCCTTTGGATTGTTTTTCCTGCCAGTCTTCTCTGTTTACATTTTTAAAATGAGTCTTTCCTAAGCTGTATAAGATTGCAGTCAGCTTTTATCACAAAGTGCAGAATTTTGGGCTCCGAACTCTTGCTAATACGAACACCAGTGTCGCCTAATAGCCAAGTATAATCTACAGGAACCAGCCTTCTCTATATAAACTCAGGTAGACCCAGCCTTCTGCCCTCATGCTTGCCAGCGCCCACCGCCTTTGACAGACTGCAGTTACCTGCCCTTCTGGGGTGGCTTTCTCTAGCTCTGCGCTTTCATTTGTCATGTGTCTGATTTTTCCAGGTGCATTGGTTTGAGATACAGTCTGAGTGAAATCTCTAGATGTACTGTGAGTGCTGTCAGTTCTTACCAGCCCTTCCCTTTTCTTAGTTATCTCTCTGTTGTCCCGTCTCTTGTGGAAATCACCTCCTCTAAAGTGAAGGTCTTGCAGAGTGGAAGGGAGTGGGGAGGATATCGGCAGTTACATTTCCTGTCATATCCTGGAAGGTTGCTGGGTTATGCCTTCTCTCTCTCTTCCAGTAGCAGTTATTTGGGTTACTTCTGTTTTCTGTCTCCACCCCCAGGTGGAGTCTTTACTTGGTTGGAAATTGTCATGTGTGGGAGGCCTTTGTTCTCCCATAGGGCCTCTCTGGGTGGTGCAGGGAGAGGCTGAGATATATTTCATACTAGTCCAGTGACACAAAAGCTAGACAGGGCATAGATTTATTCTAGCAAACATTCTTTTGAAAAAATTTGGTTGCGTCCACACCTTCTGTGCTCATGATTCAGAGGAAGGGCGACCAACCTATGCAACGTAAGTTACCTGACTCAGTGATTAAGGTCAATTTTATTTTCATACTTGACAGTTTAAAAAAATTTTTAAATGTATCTTTATTGTTGACAGTATTACAGATATACCCCCTTTCCTGATCTGTTGATCCCCTCCACCCCTCATCTGCCCCCACCCCCACCTCCCGGGCCTTCTCTACGGAAAAATTGGAAGAAGAATGCAGTGAATACCCAATATATGCCTTTCATCTAGAGTGACTGATTGTAAACATTTTTCCACCTCTCTTCTCTCCTTTTACATTCACAGTTTCTACACACAAACATGTACACACATAATTTCTTTTTTGGCTGGACTATTTAACTGTAAATTGCAGCCATCAAGAGACGTCATCATTTCATTTCTCAGAATAAGAGCATTCTTCTACACAACCACTACACCATTGTCATACTTAAGAGAGTTAGCAGTCATGTCAAATAACATCTGACATCTAGTCCATATTCAGATATACCAGCTCAGTCTCTCTCCACCTCCCATCTCAAACGCTTCCTTTTTTTTTTTTAAATCCAGGATCCAGTCGAGGTTTTCGTATTACATTTAGTCGTTATATCTCTCTTAATCTAGAACAGACCCTTTCCTCTTGCTGTTTTTTTCATGACCCTGACTTTTAAAATCCCAGCCCAGTGATCTTGTCTAAGGTCTCACATCTTAGACCTTGTCTGATTCTTTCTCCACACCTGCCTGGATTCATGTTAAACTTTGGGGTGCGGGTTAGGAGAGATTCTGTACTACCTGTTGTATCTTCCCAGGAGGCATGCTGTCCCAGCATTGATGATGCTAAGTTTGATCAATTGCTTATGGTGGTATGCACTAGATATTTCCATTGAATGGGGACTGTTTTTGTTTTGTAATTAATAGATGGAATACTTTGAGAATGTGTGGCTGTCCTGTTTCATAGAAACCTTTCACCCAGTAGTTTTAGCATCCACGATGATCCTTTAGTAAATCAATTACTCTGGGGTTTGAAAAATTGTGATTTTTTTAAGTCCTGTCTGTATTGTTTGCCATTCTTTGGTAAAGAAAAGCTTTCTTACCTCCATTACCTTTTCTTTCTTTACCTTTTATATCAGTACAAATTCATGGATTTCTATATTTTAAATTCATTGTATTATAATCTCTTACTATTATTCCCTTATATGCTAAAATTGTCCCAGCGTGGTCAGTGGGTGTCCCTTCAAGCTGGCTGGCTCCTAGTCCCAGTGTGGCTGGGTGTCCCTTAGCCTTTGAGTGCTCCTTGCTTTTGGCAAATAAGATGTTTTAGGGTCACCTTGGATTTTTCCTGTCTCAGACCTGGAATTCACTCTTTTCCTCTAAGAAGCCCTGATTCTTTTTAATTGGGAGTGGTGCTTAGAAACAAAGAATTGAGGGCTGCCTTATTGTTACTAAGGTGTTACTGCTGCTTCTCTGGCTTTTCAGGGAAAAGAGCTGGGAAATATACTTAAAAAAATCAGAAGTTCATAGTGACATTTCTTACTTTAACTTAACGTCATAGCATTTTTTTGTCTTGTATTCTCTCAGTGAGCATTTTGGTTTTTAATTATATTAATATATTTATGAGCATTAATTTATGGAATTGTAACACCTTCTAATGTACTTTACCTTCTTTTTCATCCTCACCCCCATTAACACATACTTTTTCTATTTCTTTTTACATGTACTCTCGAAAAATATAGTCTTAAATTCATTAGATGCAACAACAGAACATACATTTTACCTATAGACTGTGACATAACATATATGTTTTTTTCAAAAGCTTATACCAGAGCTGAAATGTGGGTTTCGTTTTCTTGGTTTTGCAGATAAGATAACTCAGGCACTCAGCAACCGGGCAGTTTTCTGCCAAAAGGTGTCCAGGCCAGTCTAGCTCCAAACCTTGGCCTTTCCAATGTTCAAAACTGCCTCTTCTTTCATAATCTCACAACCCTCTTTAACGTGACATTTTCTTTTGGGTGTTGTATTATCTTAAATCCCAGTGTTTCACTGTGACAGAGAAAATCTTAGGTGGCATCAATTTGTTGCCCTTGGCTAACTTTTTTTCCCCAGTTGCAAAAACATTATGAAGAGTGAACACCTCAGTTTTGAACGGGAAAGCAGCCACCCATAATCTCATCTTGACACAGATATTTTAAACTTTTTAGTATCTTCCGTGATTTGTTAACCTGTACCAATATTTTTCATAATTTGAATTTATTTTGTTCTGTGTTCTTTTAGACTGTATCACTTTTTACATTTCTCTGTGCTATTCACATTAACAGTGCTAAGTAGTTTCATCTTTTTCTATCAAATTAATGTACCCTATTTTGTGAAATTATGCCCTTATAGAGTTATTTCAATTTCCACTTTTCTGAAATAGGTAATGTTGGAGTGAATATCTTTCCCTTTTTGTTTAATAACTTCCTTAGAAAGAAATTGGAAGAGAAAGATTCCTTGGTCTAAGGGTAGAACTGTTTTATAGCTCACCATATATAATGTAATAATTCTTTCCAAAAGGACTGAGCAAATTGTGAAACTTATCCAAAGTATTTAAACTTGCTGAGCTAGTACTGTGGAGCCAGTGTTCAAGCCTAGGCCTGCCTAAGGCCCATTCAGGTGTTTGTGTGCCCTTTTCCCTGACCCTGACCCTAACCCTGACCCACAGCTCCTTACTTCACAAGTAGGTATAACCATACATCTGTTCTCAATGGAAAGCTGTAAGTGCCTTTGATTCCCCTTCCTTTCCCTTTCTTTGGAAGCATAGCATTTGTCAAATTCACAAGTCACAAATCATTGTCCCAAATCAACTACTGTTCCTTGAGTCAGTGTGACCACAGCGATTAGAGTGACGTGGCCACAAGCCAGGGACACCTGGGGCCCCCAGAAGCTGGAAGAGGCAAGAAAGGATTCTTCCCTAAAACATCTCCCTTTGAGGGGAGTGTGGCCCTGCTGGCACCTTGATTTCAGACTTCTGGTCCCCAGAACTGTGACAGAATAAATTTCTGTTTTGTTAAGCCACCCTGTTTGTGGTAATTTGTTATAGCCACCGTAGGAAATGAATACCGTCATATAGCTATTTTCTCCGGAGAATTAGAAAGCCTGTGGTTGCAAAGAATGTATTGAGGATAGAGACCAACCAGTCTGATCCCCCAAAACAGCTTTGTTCCAGTGGCATGGTAGGTAGCTTTTGGCTGGATGTAGGCATTTTCTAGGCAGACACCCCTGCACACTGGTGCACACTGTCTCCATGAGGGCACGACCCCCTCCTGAAGGCTCATGTGTAGGATTGGGCTGAACTCTGGACATGGAAGTTAAACACCTGGGCACTGCATGGACTTACAGTAATGGGATCCTGTTTTTCTGGAGCACTCTTGATTCTAATTTAATATTTCATGAGGTTGGGACTTGGCCAGCCTTCCATGCTGTGAGCTTCTAGCCGCTGTTTGAGAGCCTCATCTCTGTGCCTGCTCTGTGCTGTATGTTGAGGATAACTAGTCAGTGGAAAAACTGTCGTGCCCTTTTGGAGCTTATTTACTGGAGCAGGCAGCTGTTAATCCGAGAACCGCAGAGAAATGTGAATTGATGTGATAAGTGTTATGAAGCAGAAACATGGTGCGAGAAACAATGAAGGGGGCTTCGTGCTGACTGGGTGGTCAGGCATGACTTCC